>NC_044303.2:220063374-220663374 GCF_007474595.2 Lynx canadensis | reverse complement strand
GCAAGCATACTTTCTCTCTCTCAAAATAAATAAACATTTTTTTAAAAAGAAAAAATGCAAATGAAAATTAAAAAATTAAAAACCCACAAAAATTTTCTATAAATAAGCTCATAATTCAGAAATAAAAATAAAATAGTAATTGTTATAGCATAAATTAAAGTCAGCATCTACAAAAAAGAAAATGGATTCAATTCTTGTATATCTTTAGATAAAAAGCTATTATTACATAGACTCTATAGGAGGTTTATGCTTAACGTAAAAATTCCCAGGACACCATTAAAATAGTCGAGATAGTTTCAAAAAGAATTTTTAAAGACTTCCTATAAATGTTGAATATAGTTATTTTAATTGTTTAAAAAATATTGGATTGTAAATGTTTTACATTACTTAGTTTTGGGGAAATTACCCACAATGCAGCAGAGAGAGGAAAAGAGATACAAAGTACGAGATAGGTGGTAATATTGGAAGATCATATGAGGAGCTGTAACATATTGAATCTGAGTTCAAAAAGAATAATGGTAGATGTAACAATTTAATGAAATAAGCCTAAGAATTTTCAGAAGTGATAAAAGGATAAAACTGAGTTAACAACAGAATAAATGAATGAAAACGAATTTAACCTGAAACATAACATTGACCTGTAGAATATCAAAATAAAGCAAAGATGGCATTAAGATGATTACAATGGAATATTATGGAGACTAATAGAAGACTTTTTATTATCAACTGAAGCCAGAAAACAATAGAATAATATTTTGAGAATGTTGGGGCAAAAGGAATTTTCAAAATGAGATTTAGTTACCAAATAAACTATTTCTGCCATTTTTATAGAGTTAAATGGAGACAAATATATCAGATATATATATGTATATATACATACATAATGTATACATAATTATATATATATAATTATTTTATATATATATATAAAATAATGTGTGTGTGTATATATATATATATATATACACACACACATTATTTTACTTAAAGGATACAAAGATTAGGACAATTTTCTTGTGGAGACGGGAGTAAAACTTCTTGAAATAAGTACTACAGGATCTATTTAAAGTAGAAATAAATTAAACCCAGAAGAAAAAGTGAGATTCAAGAAAGAACATTCCTCAGGGATTGGCAGTCGTGTTAGTATTGATTCTTTATAACAAATGTTAGAATATTATCAGCACTCCTCTATTCTAATCAACTATACATTTGCATGAATATATGGATACATCTAGTTTGGAGTGCCTGACCATGCACATCACAATATACAATTATTATTGGGTCAGAGATAATCCTTGACAACTCAGATTTTCATTCAGAACCTAACATTATGCGTTGGCATATTGTCTCGTTGGTGAGATACCTCATTATCCTGCACCAGGCAATAGCAACAACACCTTCCACAGACATGGAAAATACACAAATATGGAAACCACAGCAAGTTTCAGATGCCAAGGCTAGTATTTTTTCTCAGATTCAAGGGCTTGCTTTTATATTAATCAGATTTTCTGGCTTCCTATGGTCATGTGCTTCTTGCTGAGTATGTCCATACTCTGCCTCCTACTACCTTTGATTATATAAGCCACATGCACATACAGCTAATCCCTATTTTGTGTTGATAGAAGCCTCCTATAATTATTCCTCAGACCCTGATTAATCTCATTCTATGACCCCGTCATCCTTGAGCTACTGAAGTCTTTTGCCAATGTTGCCATATGTCTGTCAGTATTATAGTGGTACTGACTGAATTCCAGAAGTAAAATGGGGGAAATAATTTAAAAGCAAACATCAGGAAGATTCTGCAGGAAAGGATGGAGTGAATTTATACATATTAATTCCTAATTAAATCATTTATTTCACTTTTTCCTAATCTTATAAATGGACTTCATTTATGTCCTTATTTTTTTGTTGTTTTAAAATTTTTTGTTTATTTTTGAGAGAGAGAGAGAGAGAGAGAGTGCAAGCACAGGCAGGGGAGGGGCAGAGAGAGAGGGGGACATACAGAATCCAAAAAAGGCTCCAGGCTCTGAGCTGTCAGCACAGAGCCCAATGTGGGGCTTGAAATCAAGTACTGCAAGATCATGACCCGACGGAAGTCAGATGCTAACCCACTGAGCCACCCAGTCGCCCCTATGTCTTTATTTATTTATTTTTTTAAAGGAGAAGCTCAAAAGGAGTACAAGCTATATGGGTGAAATAAAGAATGTGTTCAACAGTATGAAAATGAAGATCGATGTATTCTCTTATGGTATTAATATGTTGATCTTTTCCTGTGTCGCTGGTAGGAAAAAGAATGGCCTAGGCTCTCTAATGGTGAAGTTTTTAACTTTCCTATCACCCTTGGAAAACAAATCAGGAACTCCACAGGAAGAACTTAGGCTAATAGCTCTAGTACAGAAGGAATGTTCATCTACCCTCATGTGCTTAACTTTGATATGATTCTCCTTATCTTGAGCTAATTTCACTTTAATAACTGGGGTTAGTATGTAGCCTGAAAGACAAACCCAAGGAAGTCACTGGCCTGTCTTAGGCTCAGGCTTTCTTCTCGACTATCAAAAAGAATGTTTCTGGAGCATCTGGGTGGCTCTGTCGATTAAGTGTCCAACTTCAGCTCAGGTCATGATCACGTGGTTGGTGAGTTTGAGCCCCAAGTCAGGCTCTGTGCTGGCAGCTCAGAGCTTAGAGTCTGCTTCCAAATCTGTGTCTCCCTCTGTCTCTGTCCTCCCCTGCTTGTGCTCTGTCTCTCTCTCAAAAATAAATAAAAACATTAATTTTTTTTTAAAGAGTGTTGCTGATCACAATGATCTAGCCCATTTATTAGGAATAAGAATATGGTAGTGTAAGGACATAACACAAAATAATCAATTTATAGACTGCAATACACTGCCTAGAAGGCCATCAGGTTACCTTGGGATGGTTGTAGATGACAGATCAAATATTCAATATATGAGAATAAAGAAAAACAACTTTCATTACTGTACTTCTAAGTAGGATTTTTTTTTAGAGCTCTGATAAAGCAAATACTATTACAAATGGTGGAAGATTACATTGGAGAGGTAAATGGAAAAGCAAATAGCTTTGGTTACTATTCCAAATACTGCCTTACTAGAAAAAACTGTTTAATTGTACAGTTTTATAGTCATTTACACAGATATATCTACCTAAGAAATCTTGAAAATGCAAAAAAAAAAAAGCCTATGGAAATTTTATAACTGATAAAGCTTCAATCTCAAATTAACATGGAAAGAATGGTGTTTTAAATAAATGGTTCTGGAATAGCTATAAAATCATGTGGAGAATGTTAAAAATTGGATTTGTTCCTCATATCATGCATTAGGATATGTAGTTCAAGTGGGTCAAAGATTTTAATTTGAAAATAAAGCCAGACAAATGATAGAAGGAAATGTGGGTGAATCTCTCATAACTAATTGAGGGATATGTGCTATTACTATACAAACTCCTAGGTGCTTAAAATAAAAAACAGCAATACATTTAATCATAGGCCATTAAGAAAACCTATATGTTAAGAAAATATCAACTGTAGTTGAGTAAAAAAGCAAATCACCCATTGGGAAATATTTGCACAGTATATATTTGCACAGTATATTCTGAACATATAAGAACTTTTAAGCCCCCCCCCCCCAAAAAAAAGAACATAGTCTATAGCTATGAACAAATATTTCACAGAAAAATAAATTGTAATATGCACATGTTAATTTACACTCAAAATAACAAAATAATGTTAGAGCAACATTGAAATACTAAGAGAAAAATACAAATGCATTTGCTTGGGGGGGGGATAAATTAGCTGAAAGAGTAATTTAGAAAATTTTGAACAACATTAATCATTATAGGACCTCTCATTAGCAGAAATTTTGAAAATTAATACCTCTTTAACATTACCACCAAAGCAATTTTAATTTTTATTCCATTAGTAAATAAAGTGAAAAAATGAACAAGTTTTAAACACACTACATCTCCAGAAGAGCAAGACTTCAGTGTAAACAGCACTGGAAGTATTTAAGAATGTTGTCTTAAGTATTCTAGCATAAATAATTTCAACATATATTTATGTTGAAGCTTTAACATGATATATATGGACATTATATAATATTTTCTAATTTAAAAATCTGAGAAACTGATCACAGCCTTTTTGTAAATATCTTCACTATGAATGAAACATTCATACTTAAATATTCATTAGAAGAAAAAGTACAGCCTTTCCTCTTATACTTGAATTTTCTTTTACTGTAGAGGGTGACTTAAATATGAGTTGTGTCCAAATTATTTTAAATTAGCTCATACCCAGAGAGAACTCAATGAAATTTCCAAACATAAACTTTTGCCAAATCCAGATTAAGTCATGTAGCCCTGTGTATCCCTTGTGTCTTTCTCTGCCTTACCAACCTTGCTTAAGTTAATAATTATTAACTTAATTATTCTTAAACTAATATTTATATACTTTGCTAGCCATGTATAAATTGTTTGTGCTTATAATGTAAAGTTATTTTGAAAAAGTTCTTGTGTAATGATATCGCCATTTGAATGTGCACATAATTGCCCCTTTTGGATGAACCAAATTTCATATTGGTAGAACATCACAAAATTAATTCCATCCACCTCTCAAGAAACTGGTATGTTTTCAGTGATATTTTTCTGTAAGGTATAGCATGTGAAGTCACAGGAAATTTCACAAATGACCACAATACTCATAATAGCATGACTCAAAGAGTTATTGATCATGCATCTTATGGATACTCTTATTTCTGGAACATCAAAGAGGAGCACATAGGATAACAACATCCAAAATGAGACAGTGTAAGACTTACATTACTCATCTTAAATTAAACTGCAAATAATTTATTCTCACCTACATTTTCCTTAACATTTCTCTTTCTGCTGCAATGACAAACATGAATTTTAATGTCTTTCGTTTATTGGTATATGTTTAATTAATACCACATTAAGCAAACCTTCAAATAAAAATCAGGGATCTAATCAAAGATTTACCTACTTTCTTTCTGTGAATCCCAGTCTGCATAATAAAAATCTTCTGTCACAAGTCACATATCAAGAAAAGTCAATGAGAGTCTCATCTTAGAATTAATGACAAAACACCATGATATTAGTTCTGACATCAATTGCTGCCTTTAAGCAATGAATTTCCACTTAGCCAACCATTACCTCTATTTAATCAAAATAATTACCTCTGAAAATTCCAAATACTAGAACTGGTTGGAAGGAAAACAGAACAGGATATATATATATATATATATATATATATATATATATATATAGTGTTTATTATAGTAAATTTTAAAATATTTAAAAAGCTAGAAGAATAATGCAGTCAGTGCACAAGTAACAACTTACAATTTTCTGCAATTACCCATTCATGAAGAATTTTGCTTTATTTACACTAGACATACATTTTCTAACACCCTGATGGATTATTTTGAAGCAAATTCCAGAATCATGTAATTTTATTCATAAACATGTTAGTAGAGATGTGTATAAAATGAGGACACATAAATTTATATCTAAAACACTATCGATAAAACTAAAATAAATAGGGGCGCCTGGGTGGCGCAGTCGGTTAAGCGTCCGACTTCAGCCAGGTCACGATCTCGCGGTCCGTGAGTTCGAGCCCCGCGTCGGGCTCTGGGCTGATGGCTCAGAGCCTGGAGCCTGTTTCCGGTTCTGTGTCTCCCTGTCTCTCTGCCCCTCCCCCATTCATGCTCTGTCTCTCTCTGTCCCAAAAATAAATAAACGTTTAAAAAAAAAAAAAAAAAAAACCTAAAATAAATATATATATATATATATATCTTAATATTATCAAAGTCCACTCTCTTAATATCCATCAAAATTTATTTAACTGAATAGACTCTGTATAGAGTTATCCACATGCTGGATATTTTTCTGATTGTATCCCTATCGAATGGTTAAAAAAGTGCCTTCGTTATCATAGTATTTTTCAATTGGTAATTATATTAGAGACCTGATTCTCTCCCCCCTCCCCTCCCTTCCCCTCCCCTTCCCTTCCCTCTCCTCTCCTTTCCTGTCCTATCTCTCTCTTTCAACCTCTCAACTTGTCTCTCTTTCAGCAAAAATGCTTCATAGGTATTCTTTTGATAAGAGGCACATGTTTATCTTTTATTTGTGATGTTAAAAGGTATTGATTTTAATGCTTTAGTTCCTTTATCTCATTAGGGATTGCAAAATCATGATGTTTTAATTCTAAATGTTTTGATTTATGAGTTAAAACAATCCCATAAAGATATGCTTATTGATCTAAAATATTTATAAATTGTAATCAATTGCATTATTACTCGTATTAATACTCAAATTGTTTCATTGCTAACCTGTTAGAACTTCTCCATACTGACTCCTGAGCCCTTTATAAAGGATGCTTTTAATCTGAAAATTTCTTTGCTTTCTGCTATGACAAGATATTTACAGTAATCCAATCTGTAAAAATTTAATATTAAAATTTTAATTTTTAATAATTAAATTAAGACAAAAGGCATAAATCAGAAATCTCTTGGGCCATCCAAAATTGTCACTCTAACTTACAATCATGTTACCTTTTTATTTTTTTTTTTATATCCCTTGTCATGACTTCAAATTTTCTTTTTCAATTTATTTAAGTGTTCTTTATTTCTACACTTTTCCCCTAACATCGTCTCTGACGTGTGAAGGACTATATATCAAGTTCATAAATGCATTCACATTTTACTAAGAGTGAACAAAGGAAATATGTTTTTCTTCTTTTATAATTTATTATCATAAGCCTCTGCCCAGTGGGTAGTAAAAGAGAAACTGATTTTATTTCTATCAAATTCAAAACTGGGTTTGATGATTTAATAGTCCTTTAAGTAATAGTCTCTTCTATTTCTACCTGCCCTCCATCCACCTAGCCCTCCTCTGAGATAATTCTGGGTTTCCACGGCTCTGCATAGTACCCAATAAAGGGCTTTCTAATCCATATGGCGTATAGTTCTATCCTCTGACACTGTGGTCCAGAGCTCCTGCTCTGGCCTTAATTGTATTCCCCCAAAGTTTGTATGGTGAAGCTCTAACCCTCACGGTGATGATAGCTAGAGATAGAATCCTTAGGAGGTAATTAAGCTTAAATGAGTTCATAAGAGTAGGGACCTGCTTAGATTGGACCGTGGTCTTATAAGAAGAGGAAGACATAGAAAGGAACAGAGAGAGAGAAAGGGAAATTTCTCTCTCTCATGTAAGAAGTGAAAAGGTGGTTCTCTGAAAGCCAGGAAGTGATCCCCCACCCAAAATCAAACCCTGAGGAACCTTGATCTTGGAATTTCCAGCCTCCAGAAGTATAAAACAATGAATTTCTTTTTAATCCACTTAGTCTATGATAAAATCCCTATGAGATTTGGCAATTGTAATTGAATTGAGAACTAGACACCATCCTGCTCTTCACTACAGAGTTAAAAATATAAAGATTACGAAAAAATAGAGACAGTAGGATCAAGCTGCCTCCAAAACAGCCTCGTTCCAGAATGAGTGGAGATAAATTATCATGTGGTTTTAAAAAATAACTTTAGAATCAGACAAGGGGTTATTGTTTATGAGATTTAAATCAAGGACTTCCATCTTGAAAAGATATATTGTTGAGTAAAATACAGATGATCTACAAAAGATTTAGCATCATTTACAAAGAACAAGAAAGTGTCACTCTATATAAAACAGTAACAATTTCATAGCGTTGCAATTGCATCAGTGTGAGAAGAAAATAAAAATAGAAATGAAAAGGAAGGAAAGAATACATTTTTAAAAATTAAGATTAAATAAAATCAGTGAAGAATATAATTAAGATATAAAAGAAAACTATATATATATAAAGCAACTTGTAGTTACATGTTAACATAAACATGAATGTAACCTTGACTGTGAATTCTTACCAATCCCACACCCAGGAATCCATCTGTAAAGGAAAACCACCAGCTACAGTGGATAATATACAGAACTATCACTAGTGTCAAGAAATGAATTCAAAACAAAATAAAATCTAAAAAGAGTGAATATTTATTATTACCTAAACTTTTGAATTAAAGGTACATTAATATAATGTAAAATTGAGGCTAATATAGGCAGTTTGAATTGGGAGAAGTTCCATTAAGGAGCCTGTTAAAGGAAAAAAGAAAGTAAGAATCATACAGAATTCATTCCTATTTTTTTTTAATTTTTAAATGTTTATTTTTGAGAGAGAGAGAGAGAGCACAAGCAGGGGAGGGCAGAGAAAGGGGGAAAACACAGAATCTGAAGTAGGCTCCAGGCTCTGAGCTGTCAGCACAGCGCCCAACACAAGGCTCCAACCCACGAACTGTGAGATCATGAACTGAGCTGAAGTCAGATGCTTAACCAAATGAGCCACCCAGGTGCCCCATTCCTATTTTTGTAAACAAACACTGACAAAATAAATGGCCACATTAGACTCTTCATAATCCAGCTTAAAAAGTATGCACTGCAAGAGTTAACCGAATCTTCACCCCCATAACTTGATATGCTCCTGAGAAAGCCATCTCTCGCACTCTCACCTTCCTAAATCTCCTTCCCTTGCCATTACCATTGCCCAAAGGCCATCTCCAAAATGAGGCCAATGATCAATTTTTTCTAAAACACTAACCAGGAAAAATCCCATTATGCCCTACATCTTTGTTTCCCTCAATCACTGAAGAATTCTTAGTCTCACAGAACATTTCACTTTATCAGAATTTGTGCGTCAAATGGCTTTTTACGTCCTTATTCTGGCAATAACACTCATTTCCCCCAACATGCCACCCTCCAGGTTGCCCAAAGTGATCTCTGGAATTCTAGCTTTGTAACCAGAGGAATTCCCATCTCTCAAATCCTTCTTTAAAACTCTCTTCATTTTGTTGCTGTAAATGTCATTATCAGAAACCAGCATTAGGTGGCTATTTGTATGTGTGTATGTATGTATGTGTTTTCTTTGACAAATCCTGCATTCTGCTGAAGCCCTCTCTCTGTTATAGAATTTCCATGTCATTCCTTTTTTCTTGATTTCCATTTTTCTGCTAAGATTCTCAAACTTTCCTTTCACTACATTAATCCTTTTTGTTAAAATGTTTAAATATATATTTTTTTGGAAATTATAACCTCATCATTACCTATGAATTTTCCCCTTTGGTTATGGGACACATGTTCTTGTGTCTTCATATATGTAGCATTTATTGTACACTGGAAATTGCAGATGCTACATTGTTGAGGGTATAGATTTCGTGTTGACCTTTACTCTTGTTGTCAGTTAATTTATTTGCCGATCAGCTTCATCTACTGATGCTCAGATTGTCTGAGACGTGTCTAGAGTATCCCTTGGTTCTTGACTGAATTCCTAGAGTGTTTAGTGAGGTGTCTTTATTCTGATTGGTTGGTGGTCTCCCACCTCTGTGCAGCCCCCAGACCTTTGTGGAGTACACCTTGTATGTGTACATTGCCCCAAGAATTGTTGCTGTCATCAAAATTCTTACAACAGTTGTTTCAGATATTTCTTATGGTCTTAGATTTATTCTCAGTCAGGAGGGTAGTTTGATACCCATTAATCATACTTAGTCTATTACTACCTAGTGAAACTTTTAAAACAAAGTAAAATAATAATAATAAAAATAATAATAATAATAAAAATAATGTCTATTTGTAAAATGAAAGTAAATATCTCTTGTGTAATTTTTTAAATCAGGTGAATGTTGATTTTTATTTTTATATAGTGTATTTCTATCAAAAACATTTATTATTATAATATTTCGATATAAACTTGTCATCTGTTATCTATTCTTAGTACTGGTATCATTGTTTTTGCAGACTGAAAAACAAAATGCCAAATACAGCTCAGTTTCATAGTAACTGAAAATACCAAGTATAGCACAAATAACAAACACTTCAATCTTTTTATCAGCAATTTTTTTATCTTCTGTACAGTGACAGGAATATATCAGATGTCTATGTAAATAATCAAACGTTTGACACCATAACTTAATATTTAGTTTTATTTCATTATGAAGAGATACAGCTAACAGTTTGTTATTTTAATTGCCTTGAAAACCTTCAGTTTTCTATAGTCTTTAACTTTAATATAAACACAGAGGCACCTGGGTGACTTAATAAGTTAAGTGTCTGACTCTTGATTTCAGCTCAGGTCATGATCTCATGGTTTAATGAGTCCGAGCCCTGCATTGGGCTCTGTGCACTGACCCTGTGGAACCTGCTTGGGATTCTCTCTCTCTGCCCCACCCCTACTCATTCTGTCTCTGTTTCTCTCAAAATAATTAAATAAACTTAAAAAATTAACATATAGTTATCAAATTTTTCTGTAGCATAAATTAATTATTTAAAATATATTATGAAAAATGTAATATCTCTAAAAACATTGTACTTAAGCTATATAATTATAGTATAGAAAAGCGCTTTTTAAAAAACTTTAGGGAGAGAGAGAGCATGAGCAGGAAAGAGTAGCAGAGAAGGAGAGAGAGAGAGAGAGAGAGAGAGAGCAAATACCAAGCAGGATCCACGCTCAGCATGGAGCCTGATGAGGGGCTCAATCCCACAACCGTGGGATCATTACCAAGCCTAAATCAAGAGTCAAATGCTCAACAGACTAAGCCAACCAGGGGCCCCTAGAATGCACTTTTTAAGAATTAGGATCAAGCTACAGTTTAATGTCTGAAGAATTAATATATATTATCTGATCTTTGATGATTGTCACCACTAATTGGTCCTAGAAATCTCTAAGCAGCTAGAGCAGTAGTTAATAAGAGATAAATGGAGAAATAAGGAAATATATTGCAGATTAGAGCTCCTCTTATTCAGCAGTTCATGATGCATTACTTTAGATTTAGCCATATTTTAGAATTCTTAGGAGAACACTATTTCTATCTCATTCTGGATAGTAATAAAAAGTAGCCACCATACATGTTACATTTTTAACTTATGCACCATATGTCTCTGAAAGAAAATTTTAATTGTTTGGTAGTGCATACTCATTAAATTTTACTGTTATGTAGTGTTTTCTGCATAATCATAGAATAACTTAAAATATATTCTATAATTTTCTCTTGCTATGTGGATTGTAAAAAAAAAATGTTAAAATGGTAAATGTTTGAATCATAAATGCTTGTCCAAAAAGAGCTGACTGGAAATCCATTGAAGTCTACATTTTTAATTTGCTTACTGTGTACCCTACTAAATAATTTATCATTAATTACTGTATATTTCACAAAGTTTCTTAAATCCTAACAAACAGAAAACTTATTTGAATAAGTTTAGCTAATGAATTCTAATACCTTTGCCCTTAAGGTGAATACTTCTACTAGAACATGTCAATTAGATGAATATGGCTTGAATTTACTTTTATATTTCTATGGCTCCCGTAATTAGTTACCATTATAGATTATATTTAATAGCAAAAAGTATCCTGAGTTAGTTATTTCAGAAATTATTTTCCCAATATTTTGAATTTTATTTTATTTTTTGAGTATTATTTTAAGTGAGTTGTTTTGATTGCTTTATAACAGTTGAGTGCTTAATTTTTTTTAATTTTAAGTTTTAATCAATTATAGAATATTTGTAGTTTGAAATAATTAATATTATAGATACCATGTATTATAATTTATTAAGTATGATGTAAACTACGGACTAGAAACCAGTAATTTTATGAAATAAACATGAATCTTGTGAGAAGTAGGACAACATATCAAAAGAAAAAGAATTGGGAATGAAATAGAAATTAACAGAAACCATGGGAAAAGACAGCCAGAGAGCTTTAAAATATTCATTTGGTAGTTGATCCAGTATTGGGATAATAGGAAAGGATATATGCAGGACAAAATTGGATGAGGACTCTGCATCTCTACTATTTTACTGATAACAAAGCATAGAGATGATTGTATGAGAGTGTAGATTTTATTGTTAATACAGATTCCCCCCCCCAGGTATTATAGTTTTTAAAGGAACTAATTTTAATAGTAATTCCAATGATAAAAAAGTTTTTAATTTCAATACTTCTGGTCCCATAAGATGGTATAAACTCACTCTTCTCTTCTCCTAACCTCTAAATACAGCAAAATACTTTAGAAATAATTCAACAAACAAAGTGCTCTGAAAGGTAGAAAGAAGATAGATTGGCTAGGGCACTTAATTCTTAAAGATGTATATAATTTTATTTTTTACCCAGAACTACCAACAGACATAGGAAAGATACACACACACACACACACACACACACACACACACACACAGAGAGAGAGAGAGAGAGAGAGAGAGAGAATGAGAGAGAGAGAGAGAGAAGAGAAGCTTGCTCTCTGGCCAAATGACTAAGATAGGCTAAGCTCAGCGGAAACCTAGTAAGGAGATTCATTCATTGATCCACACCCAGCGGCAGTGACATTAGTGAGCAGCAGACAGACTGGTCTACATGTCTGACAACAGCATAACAGATCTGACCAAATCCCAGCTCCAACAGGTCAGGTATTTCCTGGTCTTCATCCACTACAACACAGAAAGTAAGTAAGCTCAGGATTTCCTGATTCTCACCCCGTGGCAGAAAACTGCCCAGAGAGGTATTTCCTGCCTCCAACAGCTTAGGTAAGATAAAGCAGAAACCTATAGCATTCTGTGTGTGGCAAACAGGACAAAGTAAACATTCTCCACCCAGCATCCTCACCACCTAGCAGGGAGCCCCAGGGCAGTGCCTTTTGACCCAACAGGCAGCACCAGCAGGGGTAGAGAGGGAGCTCTCTCCTCAAAGCTGAGGAACAAGGACCAGAAAAGCATTGCAAAGCATGTGCTAGAAAAGGTGTCAATGGAATTACATCCACAAATGCAGGCCAGAACCTACACACTAAATCTGAACAAGATAAATACTAGATGCAATAATAGATTCAAATAGGATCAATAGTCTTGTAATAGAATATTCAAAACCATAAGGATCAAACAATCACGACTGAAAACCAGGTGATACCAAGTCTGAGATTAACCCAGATGTTGGAACAACTAACATCCATCATAATGTTTAACAAAGTGATTAATTTTATTTTTACGGCACAGCTCTCACACTTGAAGTTGCTTTTTGTTTCAACAGTTTTATAAGAACTGGGAGTTTTTCAGAGACCTGAACTCTTATTTCCTCTTTTTAATAAACTCACTAAGATTCTAGTTCACAAATCAGTCTCCTCTGGTTTTGGATATTGAATCGAAAATCGTTTGGTCTGGTAAATATTCATTTCAAATACGTGACAGTTGATTTTGATTCTAGGCAATTCTCAAACTTGTCTGTACACTTGAATTATCTAGTGAGTTTTTAATATAATATAAAGGCCTAAATCCACCCAGATGAATTAAAACAAAATCCAGCAGTGTGGTTCCATATTTATCTTCCTTTTTGTAAGTCACCCAAGGATTCTAATGTTCAGTTATGATAAAAAAAATCACAAATTGTTATAAAAGCAATACTAGACAGAAAGTAAATCCAGCCCCATTTAGTTTCTAAAACAATGGAAAATCTAGAGGATGTAACAGAATATTTAGAGCTTGAATCAATAAAGTGTCACAAACAAGAAAAAAAAGAGTATTTAGTGCTCAAATATTCAGATTATGAACAGCACTTTCACAAGGAAACTTTCTTCAGCACCTCCCTTTGATAGTAATATTGAAGCCACCTCAGCCTCTCTGGCCAACCTAGTAGTCTTTAAGCTTTAACAAACACCCTGAGCTTGCAGGACCGATTAACTTTTTCTTATATATCTATAGATCATGCATTCTTTCCCAGAAAGAACAGAGGACTTCTGCACATCACAAAACAGAAAGCTCTTGCATACACACCCCGCCCCAGGGCACTAAGGGACCAGACCCCTTCACACAACCTCTGAGTACTGTGATAACGTCTGTGGCTGGCACCAAGTCCGGACATAATCAAGAAATGTTACACAGACCACTCTACTCCCTTTACTGATTGACTGCCTTAAACCTCTTTAAATATCCCTGGGCCAGGCAGAAACTTCGGGATTGGCTTTTGGACAAGAGTCTGCCTTCTCCTCAGGTTGCTGGCCTCCTGAATAAAGCTCATATTCCTTTCCAATCAAAACTTGTATCTTCAATATTGGCCTTTAGATCTATGGCAGCCGAACTTGAGTTTGGTTAACAATATTTGGGTGCAGAAATTTTAAAAGCATACGGATTAAAAGTGATAATACTCCCTAACATAATGCCTCTTTTCTCTCTAAATAAATAAAAACTAATAGAGCAAGAGAAAGACTGCCCTTCTGTCTCTCCACCTATCTCCACATTAGGGGGGACAGCCTGAGGCCACAAGACAGCAAAAGATACTTCAAGTTTATTTTTAATGCTTTAAAAAGTAATCACTAAGAAATATCGAAGTAAAATTCAAAAACTATTCAGTACACTGGAAAATTCCATAAACTAGAGAGTCTATCTTTTTTTTAGAAATAAGGTACTTTATTGTTATGTTATTCTTTACATATTATTTATGGAATGCATAATAATGTCTACTGATATAAAAGACTACATACCAGTAGCTCAGAGGAGGGGAGTTGAGTTGTGGTGAGTGTGCACCATTCAGTTCTGTCATTTCTTGCTTCATAAATGTTTCATTATTCTTGTCCTGATTTTGAAAAAAAAAATAAGAATCAGTTTGATTTAAAAATTTCTATTAAAAATATGTTTTAGTGATTGTAGGATTTTGATGTATGAAGCATATATGTCTATATATGTCTTCCATATAGCAACTTTCTTGTGAAAGACATGATTTTCTTCCTTTCACCTGGAATCTTCTTTTTTTTTTTTAAGTTTATTTATTTTGAGAGAGAGTGTGTGAGAGAGCACGTGGGTGAGTGGGGGAGGTGGGGGGAAGAGAGAGAGAGAGAGAGAGAGAGAGAATATATCAAGCAGGCACCATGCTGTCAGCACAGAGCCCAAGGTGGAGATTTATCCCACAAACCAAACTGTGAGATCATGACCTGAGCCTAAATCAAGAGTTAGACACTTAACCCACTGAGGACCCAGGCGCCCTTCACCTGTAACCTTCTATTTTGATAATGTTATATAGAAAAGTTGCTTTTTATATTGAACATGTATTAATGTAATGTACCAACTTTTAATATTAGGTGTAATATTTTGCAACTCATAGTCTGGCATGTTCGAGTTGCGTAACGATGTATTTAGAAAAAGTCCGGTAACTGTTGCCCTTTTCGGCACTTATGCTTTTATTTATTTATTTATTTTTTCACTTACAGTGTAGACTAAGACTGACTGCAAAGTGTTAAATAATAGACACACTGCAGAGTGAAGACTTTTTCATCTTTTTGACATTAATAGAAAGCTTTAACTCTATAATTTTTCAGTAGATTTATTCTAGTCCTAGAAATGCAAATCTATGAAATATATCTTCTATTTTTAGTTTTCTAAGTCTTTATTCAGGAATAGATTTTCAAATTTAATCAACTTTTTGTCATCTACTGAGAATAATATATGGAGTTGAAATAATGAATAGCCTTAATAAACCAAGTACTTAGCTCAGTATGATTGTCTGGTCCTTACGTAGATTTTTCCACCTCTACTCATAAGGAAAATGAAAGATTCCAGTCAGGTCTTTTTCTTCCTTTTCTGTTTTATTGTCATAGCTGTACTAATTTTTTTATAAAGGTTTGTGGAATGCCTTAAAATTGTATATGATAACGGATGAACACAGTAAATTTGAAGAGAGACATAGCTTTGAATCTCTTAATTCTTGTATGACATTTGGGACTATTAAAATTTTCTGTCACTTCTGAGTTAATTTTATCAAACTATATTTCATTCAAAATTATTTCATGTATATTTTATTTCAAATACATTTCTGTGTTTGTGTGTACATAAACCTACATAAAATATGCAATTATTTTAATTCCTAACGGTTTATTTGTGTGCTCCTTAGTTGAGCCTTCATTATACTTATCAAAGATCCATCCCATTGTTGGTATTTTTAAGGAAATAATTCCTTGGTTTGAGTAATAAAATTTGACATTTTCCTATTTCTTTTCTATCATGTTATGTCTCATATATTTAATAATTTCATCTGTAGGGTTGCTGATTACTTTAATATGATTATCTACCAGTCTCCATAATTTATAAGTAAGGAAAATCTGCAACAAAGTTTTTTTCAACGTTTTTTTTTTTTTTTTTAATTTATTTATTTTTGGGACAGAGAGAGACAGAGCGTGAACAGGGGAGGGGCAGAGAGAGAGGGAGACACAGAATCTGAAACAGGCTCCAGGCTCCGAGCCATCAGCCCAGAGCCTGACGCGGGGCTCGAACTCACAGACCGCGAGATCATGACCTGGCTGAAGTCGGACGCTTAACCGACTGCGCCACCCAGGCGCCCCTGCAACAAAGTTTTAAAAACAATCTTAAGAAACTATGATATCTATTTTACAAATATATTAAAATATGGAGACTGAAAATATTGACATTAAATTATAAAAAGAAAGTTGAATTCTATTAAACTGTTTTAATAGTTAAATGCATAGGCCTATTTCAGATGATACTATTATATATATGAGACATAGAAGTGGTATCTAGTGGGTATTATATATAAGTATATATTTAATATATTTCTATTTATCCATCTCTCAGTCTCTGTGTATGCATATTTTATATATATTATAGACCCAGCAAAAACTTTTCAGCTATTTTTATGTACTATACATTGAACTAAACCAGTAAGAAAATCATTCAATAAAGAAATAAAAGAATAGATTATGCCTGTGTTGGATCTGTTAAGTTGAAATGAATAGTTTTTCAAGGGTAGCTGCTAAATTTTTTTAAAGATAGTAGGAACTGCACCCAAGCAACTTGTATTAGCTAAAATCTTTCTCTGGGCATTAGCATAAAAAAATGTGTGTTTTTTTGTCATTTTGAAAACATAAGAGTGAAAAAAACAGAGCTTATTTAGAGATAAAGAGATTAGAGAAAATGGAATAATAATGAAGTAGAAGATTCAGGTGAGAGATGATAAGTTAAAAGACTAAGTTCTGTCTATAATAGGCAAAAAAGGATCAAAGAATATAAAGGCCATTTAGCAAATAAAAGCATGGGAAATCAAAGTTTGAAATAAAAGAATAATCATGTCAGCTGGTTTAGATGAGAATTCATGTTGAGATATGATAAAAATAGTGTCATTCAAAATTCACTTCTAAAAGAGAAGAAAGTTTAATACATTATATAATTTAAAACTAGAAAAAAATATGAATACATCGGGAGAATCTATTTGAAACTCAATTTCTCATCTAATCATAAAGTAGAAAGTGTCCTTTTGTTTGAAATGTTCTTCACTTGGTATACCAAGATATTATAAGAAGCTAAAAGCAAAAAAATATTTAAGGGATTATGGTAATGGCATTTGAAATAGCGTGAAGAAGTGATAGGATTATCATGAATAAAAAATGTCATGAACTGTATTTGGAATTCTATTTCTTATTTTATGCAAGTGTTTTATAATAGTAAAGCATACTTTAAATGGAATATTTAGGGGACTGCACTTGATTGGAATTATTATAAGGAATTGTTTGACAGATCCTGTATTTGAATACTGATTCCTCCCATTTTCAGTTATATTTATGCATGTGTTTGTGCTTCAAACCTATTCTTTAACTGTCAACCAAGCAATTTTTATTGTATATTATAGCATCTCAAAGGATTGGGATAAAAATAAAAAGTGTTATCTAAAAACATAAGGAAAACAGATCAATTAGGTTTATCCATATTTGTGACTGAATTACAGAAAATAGATTAAGATCTTAAAATGAAAAGGTTCACTTTAAATTTTCTCATATGTGTGCATGAGATATATATATCTAGTTGTCTTGAGACAAAGGTATGATTGATAGCATATCTTCTATTGTTGTTTGTCTTTATATTTTACATAATATTTTCCAAAATCCTTAAACTAACCATCTAAAAAAGTAGTGTGAATTTACTTTTGATTTGTGGAAAAGTATGGTTTACAGATGAATCTTGTATATCATTATTAATATTATTAATTTTTACTAGCTTGTGAGTGGTGAAAAGCTGTCTCACATTTTAAAAAAAGAATCTGGCCATAATAGGATTTGGTATTACTGAGCCAAAGTAAAGATAAATAGTACCATCATATTTAATAAGTGTGTCAATTATAAACATAAAAATGTGAGCCAAAATCTATTTTAAATATGAAGTGTGTTGGAGCGCCTGGGTGGCTCAGTTGGTTAAGCGGCGGACTTTGGCTCAGGCCATGATTTCGCGGTCCGTGAGTTCGAGCCCCGCGTCGGGCTCTATACTGACAGCTCAGAGCCTGGAGCCTGTTTCAGATTCTGTGTCTCCCTCTCTCTGACCCTCCTCCGTTCATGCTCTGTCTCTCTCTGTCTCAAAAATAAATAAACGTTAAAAAATAAAATAAAATAAATATGAAGTGTGACTTGAAAATACATAAATTTATGTTATTTGCAGAAAATCCTTGTGTTTAGGCTTAATAAAGATTTAAAGTCTTTATTAAAGATAAATTTCTACTAAAGAAGAGGCTGAAAATGATGGTAATGCAGGAATCCTGGCTAAAACATGCAAAAATGAACAATACATCCATTAAAAACATATTTTGAAGTAACTTAAATGCTTTATGAAATGATGTGAATTGAGGAAATCCATATAGATATGACATATCAGTTTCTCTCTCTCTCTTTCTCTCTCTTTTCCTCCTTTTTATGTTTGGAGAGATTTTGTGATGCTTTAGCAAGAGGTATGAAAATCCCCATGGTGTTCTTCTGGAAATAGATTTTAATAAGTTTTTGTGGTTGAACATGATGCCTATGAAATGAGCATTGGCCAAACTCAAGGCTTAGCTAAAAAAAAAAAAAAAGAGATCATGTGTAAATAAAGATATGAAGATTTTAAAATATTGAGTTGGGGTTGGGGAAGAAAGGAAATCCCATTAAGATGAGTTTAAGGAAAGAATCACCTCCTATAATCTCCCTCCTGACTGATGACTAGTTATTTATTTGACCCAGGTGTAATAGAGTAAACATATAATTTCATAGGTAAACTAAGACTCTTGAAAAGAACAGGATACTGTCAATAATTATTCTAAAAACTAGAGCAAATTAGGACTGTTCAGGCAAATCAAGATATAATTTTATCATAACTGGGGGGACAATGGAATAAGAAAAAATGCCAAAGGGGATTTTAAATTATTTGTTGTGGATATATGATGTAAAATTCCTCCTCCATATAGCCTACAAAACCTTCTGTGAAATATGGAGTGTTTAGTAATGCTTTTGTGGGAGTTGGTTTTGTTTTTTGTTTTTTGTGGGTTTTTTTTTTTTTTTTTTTTTGTTTTTTCCTGGACTAAAAGAGATTCTGTGTGTTGTCATTTTCTGGATGAGGAATCAAAACAGAAACCGTGTCCATAGGTATGGAAATGGAAGGAAGAGACTAAATCCAGCTTTTTATCCATGCTCAAGGTCATCCCATTAACAAAAACCAAATAGCAGTAATTATGTGTGTGTGTGTGTGTGTATGTGTATATGTGTGTGTAGATATGAAGAGTTGCTTATATACACATAGTGTTTTTATACCGTCTCTTCAACTTCCACCAAACTGCATTCCTCTATTTCATAGCCAAGACTTTCACAAAGATTTCATATACCCTTATTGTTGTTTTACTTCTTCCTACCAGGGAACTTGTGTTATGATCTTTTGACCATGCTTAATCAAACTATAAACAATCTCTCACCTCCTAGAAAACTGAAATGTTTTCAAGTACTGGCTGAATATAACTTGATTTCAAGAAAGAAGGTACTAACTCCTATGGTGGTGGCAGGCATATGCCTATGAAATAACAGAGACACTCTTCTAGAAGCTTAAGGAAAGTTCTCCCTTAGAAAAGAGACGTGTGTGACAGAAGGGTTCACATTCGCCACCGCGTTTCTCTCCTTCTGTCATGAATGCAACAATAGTGCTGGGTCTATAGCAAATGTTGCTTATCAACACAAGCAATGAACAGGAGAAATGAGTGCCAAGACAGAAGACAAGAGAGCAAGCAGATGGATTTTGAGCTCTTGATGTTGTTACCCTGCAGACCTTGAGCCCACGTATTGCCAGATGACAGGTCGACTGATTCTTTCACTAGAAAGGGTTTCTAACGGATATAAAGTACCATGAAATGCATATGTTTTAGTGTTGGGTCCCAATGAGTTGGATTTGGGTAGCAAATCATCCAGAAAGAGTAAGTAAAAATAGAAAGAGTAAATCCAAGACAAAATCAAAGATTTGTTTACCAACGCAGAGAGCAAAATTGTGCCTGAATATCAGATTCTAAAAGAAGGAAGCAAGGTTGAAATGAAACACAAGCAGAGTAAATTTTTAAATTTTATTTGTGGAGGAATATCTTATCTCACTTTTGCCTATAACCAATCTAATCTTCAGCCTTATCATGAATCTTTCTGTTGATATATACTTACTTATATTTT
Organism: Lynx canadensis; assembly: GCF_007474595.2. Lineage (NCBI taxonomy): Eukaryota > Metazoa > Chordata > Mammalia > Carnivora > Felidae > Lynx > Lynx canadensis. Next base: position 220,642,840 of record NC_044303.2, on the reverse strand, counting down.
GGCAACCTGATTTTTAATTATTAAAAATTCTTGTGTCCTGGGGCTCCTGGGTGGCTCAGTCGGTTAAGCATCTGACTTCGGTTCAGGTCATGATCTCACGGTCCATGAGTTTGAGCCCCAGGGCGGGCTCTGTGCTGACAGCTCAGAGCCTGGAGCCTGTTTCCGATTCTGTGTCTCCCTCTCTCTGCCCCTCCCCCATTCATTCTCTCTCTCTCTCTCTCTCTCTCTCTCTCTCTCTGTCTCAAAAATAAACATTAAACATTTTTTTAAAATTCTTGTGTCTTATTTCCTTATTCAATTATTCTCACATATGTGTGACATTTGACAAAATATGCTTATGAAATCAAGTTAGATTGTTCCCTCCATATATAGCTTCCCTTTCATTTTAAATAGTACTTCTTAAAGATTGGTACCCCTATTTATTTGTGTGTTTGTTTTGTGAATTTTGTTCCACTTTGATGCCTATCTACCATAGTAATTTTTCTCAAACATTTGGTGAATCTAGACTGATTTACCTAAATTCATAAAATATATTCAAAATTATTAAATATCTGTTGCCTGAACTAATTTGTCCACTCATGTAAAAGTACTCTCCTCCAGAGTGAACCCAGGAAATGACTATAGGTATCCTGGTCACGGTGAGTGTTGGCAGATTCATAGCCAAGCTAATGCTCCACTTTAGAGAGGTTACTTCCAAGTTTAGAAGAACTCTGTCCATTACAGGGCCACATAACATTATACATGACATTGTTCCAGTTTTTTTGTTTCATAGAAAAATGTGTAAAGTTGGGGTCTCCCTACAGCAAACTGTCCCCATAGCTTTTAGTAAATAAAGCTCTTCTTTCTAATTGTTGGATTTTATTCAAAAGGAAAGAGTTGCAGTCATCCAACTGCCAGCTAAGGATAGGTCATTGGTCTATATTCCTGCTGCTAATCATTTCCCCAGTTTTCCTACTATTTACCCTGAACCAAAGTTCCTTCTATTTCTGGTCTTTGGATTTTTTTTCTGTGTTTCTAAAAAAAAGCAAATACACTTGTCAGATATTCACTCATTTATCTATACTAAGCTCCGGTTTCCTCAGTTTTGTTTCTTCAACAATCAAAAGTCATTCCTTTTATAAATTCCAGAAATATTTTAATGTTTCTGGTCTATTATGGCATCCTTCTCAGTAGGCCTGGCTGGTATGAGGTCATTTGTTTATTTGTTACTTTTTCTGTCATTGCGATGGGATTTTGTCAGGGATGAAAGGTATGATGTACTGAATGTTCTTCTTCCCATGTCCACATTTTTAACCTTAAGAATTGTGAGAATTTTTGTTGTATGCAAATCATGCTTCCTTTAGCAAAACCCACTTAATACTGGCTTCAGTTAGCAGTTCTGTACTGACTTGTGCTGGACCTCGTGGCCTTTTAAGCTAAAGCAAAGGGCTTCCATTTTATTCTCGGTCTACTAGGAGGGAACTAAAGACTTCTAAGGATCCCAATGCTAGACTTCTCTTTCACTTTATAAAGACCACTCTGCTTTCTAGGTGGTACAAGAATAAGTTCTATAAAAATAAGAATAGAAGAACATTCTGCAGAAAACACATCCTATTCCTCTACAGCTTGAACATATGCCCTGCGTGGTATCTTGTTGGCTCTCGTTTGCTCAGTTCCTCTCATTGACTGATTCTTTCAACAAACCCTACCCTATGGCAGTGTGATGTACTACTTTTTACTAAGCCAAGTCCACCTTCTCCCTAAATGACATGAACATTAATCCCTCTAATTTGAAGTCCCATTTTTTTTTTTAGAAAAAAGTAATAAAGAAATGGATTCTGAGACTAAAAGCAGCAGTACCCACTGCAGGTGGTGAGGAAAGTAATAGGAAAGTGTTAGGAAGTATTGCAGCAGCTTAGGTGCACCACGCATTGATGCTATTCTGAGATTTGGGCCAAGGAAATAGAGAGAGAAAGGCATACTTGTGATGTTTTGGATGCAAGATCGGGAGGATATGATGGTTTCGTAGACACGACGAATAAAAACAGAGGTACATCATATAGGTGGTGCCCTCTAGACATGAAAAATGGAGAACACTAGGAAAGAGAATATTTTAGGAGAAATTCAAGAGTTCACGGTTGGTATGTTCGATAAGAAAAGTTTGCACTAGTTAGGTGGAGTTGCTAATGAGAGAGTTGAATGTCTGATCCAGAAGTTCCAAGATGAAGTGTGCAATAGAGCTGTATAGTTAGCAGTCATCCAAAGACAGATGGTTTTAAAGCCATGAAATAGTGAATGCCAATTAGAGGGAGGTGTGAAGAGGAAAGAGGCAATAATCACAGATTTTGAAACTTTACCATTAATGAGACAGTAAAAGGGGATTATCCAACAGAGGAGAAATAAGGGCAAAAACACTCAAGAAAAAAAGAAAGACAAAAGCTGAGTCATAGAAACAAGAGAACATGCGTTATTACATGGAGGATTATCTATAATATCAAAATCTGTAGAGACGTCAAATCAAATGGAAACAATGGTGTGGTTAGTGATCTTGGAACAAGAAATTTCAACTTACCTAGTTTGTAGCTGATTGAGAAGGAAATAAGCAATTAGAGTGAATTTATGTTAAAAAAAATCAAGATTTTTGTCTATGCCACAGAATTCGAGGGCATTTAGAACAATAATTTCACAGGGTGGTGAGGACAAGAGAACAGAGCTTTGTGTTTGTCGTATGACAAAAGGATGTAAAGAAATTTATATAACTAAGCGAGTGAGAAGTATACAGATACTTTCTATCATAAAGACAGTTGGCTTTTTATTCTTTAAGTGTTTAGCATCTGAGAGAGTTCAATGTCGCCAAGTAATAAGGCCAGGTCATGAAATATCCTGTCCAGAGACTGCTACAAAGCAAATGAATTACAAAGCAATGTAAGCTTCTTGGCACAAAATCTACTGAAGGATCCTGTTGAAATGCAAATGCCTTTATTATGTTGAATCATATTAAACTTCATAAATAGTATAATGCACATAAATCCCATGAAAACTGTTTGTGTTGAAAAAGTAATATATTAATGTGAGAGCATGCATATATTAGATAATGCTCATAAAGTCAACTTTTAAAGATACTGCATTTTATTTGCGATCAAATGTTTGCATTTTCTTAGTTCCTTATAAAATAATCTATTCTAGAGACATAGGGTAGCAGATATTCAAAGGTGAATATTTGCATGTGATTAGAAATTTGAACATGGTAGAGACAGGTAGATTTATTAAACAAACAAAACCTGAGGAAATGTTTATTCCTTTATTTATTCAGCACATTAATATTTTCATCACTAGTGTTCAGAAAAAAAATTTCATTACACATTGATTCACTTAAATCTTTGAAACAATAAAAAAATGATGTAAATATTACTTTAAAGTGTGCAAATATAAACAGCCTACTTTGTTTAATTAATATGTAATTAAAAATTATAAATAAATTCTCAATTTCAAAACAAATTACTTCCTCTTGTAAGTTTGTTTTTCTTGTATCTGTGAAGAAATCCATCATGGAAATGTATCCTATAAATGATTTTCATATTGGTTAATCTCACTGCCCTCCAGCCAAAGACAACCAGGAACACTATAGTTGAACAAGTTGAATTATTTCTTGTTGCCTGAAGGGAGATACCACGCAATGGGAAATTGTGGGGTGTTTCATTAAATGAGTATCAGAAATGATATATTATAAGTGAAGTTTTATAGGATGTGGGCTAGTGTAGGTGATTGTGGGGAGGGTTTAATGGAGTGGGACTTCACTCTGAATTGTATGGTGTCAGGATATGGGGATAATTCTATGATTGAGTATTCTAATAAGTCTGACTTAGAAAGTAGAAAGACAAGACTGAGACACAGCTCTAATTGGTAAGGATGCGACAACACTCATGTAGAGGAGTGAAAGGGAATTTTGGTGTTTTATGTCTTGAACAATGGTCATGGTTCCTCTGTATTCAGACATAACTAGGTAGTGGTGCTGGTTTTGTCTCTGTCCATCATGATCAGAGTCTCCTTGCCTAGTTTTGACATTCTGTGAGATTGCTTATGTTCAACAGGAAAATACCAAAACCTCACTGTGAGTGCCAAACCAGCTCGTAGCAATGCCAACCTCTAACTAAAACTACCAGGTCAGCTCCTGGATGTCATGGATGCTTTTCTTTTTCTTGATAATGATAGAAGATGCACTACTCATGACTAGCTCTTCTTCTCTGTAAATCTCATAAAAGAGTTGACAATATATGTATATATATATGATCAAGTTGAAAATGATCAAGTCCATAGCAACCATGATTATCAGCAAAAGTTGCCATCAGAGTGAGAAAGTGTAGAGAATCACCTGTGATCAGCACCTTTGAAAAATAGAAAGACTAAAAATCACTGAAATGAAAACTACAGCATAGAGAATGACAATAAAAGAAAGGCAACATCAGAGACACTTAGGTAATTACCAGGAGAATTAATTTAAAAAATGACATTTGAGACAAACTGACAAGTTACTTTTAATATTTTTGGAAATACAAAGGACAAAAATAACTGAAGAAATCTTGAAAAAAAAGAACAGAGGACATATGTTTCTGGATATAATTATCATAGAGCTATAACAGCTAAACCAGCGTGATAATGAATCAAAGATAAAAAAAATAGACAAATGGAACAGAGTACAGTCCAGGAATAGTGCCATTTGTTTACATGTCCTGCAGCAGAAATGATGGTCATTTCCTAAATGTCGGTGGACCAACTGGCTATCCAAATGGAAATATATATATACGTATATGTATATACATATACATATACATATATGTATACATATACATATACGTATATGTATACACACACACACACATATATACACATTATACACACAGACACACACGCATATCTTGACTTCTAACTCACAATATATGCAAAAATATATTGTCAATGTAATCAAATCAAAGCATGAAATGTAAATAACAAAAATTATAAAAGATAACATAAAAGAATATCTTTGGGGTCTTGATTAAAGATTTTTATGACATATAAGGCACTAAAATAAAGGAAATAGTAGAGATGTTAGAGTACAAGAAAATTATTAAATTTTATTTTATCCTCTGCTGGTGGAATTTGAATTTTTGCAACTTCTTTGGATAACTGGAAGTATCTAATGAGGCTGGCTATACATCAACCCTATAGTCCAACAATTTCACTTTTAGGTATAAACTTGAGAAAACCATGAACATTTTTCCTCAAAAAAGATGTATGAGATCTTTCCTAGAAGCCCCTCTGTAATCGCTAAAATTTCAAACAACCCCGTTATGCATCTACTTTAGAATGGATAAGTAAATGTTTCCATAAATATGTAAGTGATATATCCACAATGGATATGAGGCTGAACGCTTGGTTCCTGGACCTGTTTTGAAAGCATAAGTAGATATCATTGCATTAGTTCCATTATTAACTTAGCTCCACGTTCCATTTTGCTCTCTACTTAATTATGTTTTATGCACTTCTTAACCTCATGCTCAATTAACTTCACCTTTTTATCCCTACTGCCTGTTTATTCATGGACTGTGGAAACCTAATGGGGACCAGATGGTAATATTTATCTTGACTATCTGATCATACCATGTCCCAAATTGTGCCTCATTGTCTAGGAGAATGCTTACCTCCAGATTATTGCAAGCCCATACCCCTTTAATGTATCAAGAAACCCCTACCATCCTTTCATGTATATAAGCTTCCCCTAGGCTCAACTGGGCAAGGCAGCTTTGGGAATGATCCCTTGCCTTCTCATTGGGCTGCCCTTTCGATAATAAAGCTTTCTTTGCTTCTGAACTAATGTCTCAGACATTGGCTTACTATGTGCATCAGGGGCATGGACGAGTTTGAGTTTGTTAACACAAATGTGGCTTTGGCGAACCAGCCTGGAGGATGGGGTGGTGACTTAAAGGGGAATTTCCCATTGCTGCTTGGAACACCATTGAATCCAGGGAAATGCCCCGATACCTTCCCAACCAACCCCAGCCACTTCTATATGCCAAGCCTCAACTGAAGCAAAGAACTTTTGCTGCTGAAATGTGGGTTCCTGATGTGCACAATGACTGCATTTCTTCTCATTTGTTTTTGGTTCTTTTTAGGAATCTTTCCTAATAAGATGTTTAAAGACAGAACCTCACATTTTGAGAGCTGGAATGATGGTAAGACCACCCTTAATTTGCTTTGCTAGTCGATCATTTGCTTTTGTTTTGCACTTACATTGTTAGTCCCATCTTGTCAATGTATCTTATCTTTTTATGGGAAACACCAATTCATCCCAAAATATAGCCCTTTGGGTTGCATTAGGCAAAACTGGTCTTTGAAAAATGATACCTTAGTATGTAGCTTGGCCATGATACATCTGGAACTGTTTTTTGTTTTGTTTTTTGTTTTGTTTTTATTTTTATTTATTTATTTATTTATTTATTTATTTATTTATTTATAAAACTGGAAATACTATCCCAGAAAGAATTCAAAATCCTTCAGTCTCTCTGAGAAAGTGGGGTGGGGGGGGGGGGGCGGGGAGAGGCCTAAAATAAAAATAGCTGAAAAAAAATCCACCCTTGCTCAGAGTCTGGCCCGCAGCTTCCATAAGGTTACTTGTCAAAGACAAATACGAATCTTACTGGTAAAGTTATCATTTGTGTTTATCTATATCTGATGCTACCTCCCCTTAGTATTACTAAATTAAATATAAAAGAGCTGGATGTAGTTGATGACCAGCTCTTACAAGAATTGGGCTTTAGGGGCGCCTGGGTGGCGCAGCCGGTTAAGCGTCCGACTTCAGCCAGGTCACGATCTCGCGGTCCGTGAGTTCGAGCCCCGCGTCGGGCTCTGGGCTGATGGCTCAGAGCCTGGAGCCTGTTTCTGATTCTGTGTCTCCCTCTCTCTCTGCCCCTCCCCCGTTCATGCTCTGTCTCTCTCTGTCCGAAAAATAAATAAACGTTGAAAAAAAAAAAAAAAAAAGAATTGGGCTTTATAACACTCAAAGATAGAATCTAATTCAAATGCTTCTCAGATTCATATGATCTGGGATAATCTCTGATAAATTAAAGTTTGAGTTTGTTAGCTTAATTAAAATAGGCATGTTTTCTGGAGTCATTATAGTTTTTATGACTCTTGTTTGAAACATTGCTGGTCCTCACATTTTTGCTTTTCCAGATTTCAGGAAAATTTCTCTATTAAAATATCTATGACTTTTAAAAATTTGATTAAATATTCCTTTGTGGACAAAATGAAACATTTCTCTTTTTCTCTACCCAAACCCTCTAGAATTCAAAAATTCTCAGTGAGTATTCTTTCTTTTATGACAATTATCATTATTTACATAAGTTCAATAAGAATCTGTTTTCCTTGTAACAGGAAATCACTGAAAACATTGGTTGTTTTACTAATAAAATAGTAAAAATACTAGAATGTCTTATTTGAGAGACACATACATAGACTCAGATATAACCAGACAGCTTTAAAGAACTAAAGTTGACTTTTTATAGACCCAATGAAGCCCCTTGGAAATGCTGATACCTTGCTTTACTCACCAGATAAGTAAAGAATTTCACTTCCTGGCAGATACAGGACCTCAGAAGATTTGGGGGACCTCAAGAAGAGAAGAAATAACCCAAATCTCCAGGTACTGAGGGAATATCTGATGGCGAGTATTTGGTTGGCTTCTGACCTTGAACTACTATTAAAAGTTCCATCTGAAATTCCTTATGAAAAGTTCCAGAAAAACAGATTTAGAAGAACCTATATGGCCAATCATTATTTTCACTGCACTTATGTAAATAATTAGGGCTAAGTTGTTAAAACTGAATTTATTTTGCAAATACTTTATCTTAATTTGGCCATCTTTGATAAAAATGAGGATGAGGTTGGAGAGAAAAAACTATGGTTCAATTACACCTTTGTGGATGCTAAATTCTAATTCTAATTAATTACATTTTAAATGATTGTTGTTTGCATATAAACTCGGCTGGGTCCTAAATTCTTTCAGTTTCTTCCAATATCTGGCTATGATGCCACAAACTAAGGTTTCCCATTTTCCTCCCATTCTTTTATGTTGAAACGTTAGGTAAAAAAGACTATCCATTTCCTGAAGCCTAATCACTAAAGGTGAACAATTTTGCTTCAGAGAAATCAGTCACCAGAGACTTTCAAACTACAGGCCAGAAAAATCTGTCAGATTGCCACTGCCTGGCCCTAGTACTCTGAGGATGCTTTGAGCAAAACATCTAAAAACCATTTCATTGGCAACACTTGGGACTTAGACAACGGGTTTATAATCTACTCCAACCATGAACTTGTGTTTTTCTTTTGTTTCCACAGAAATGCTTCTCTGTGGCTTGAGACTACTGAATGACTTCAGACAAAGCTAGAGAGAAGCCCATCGCTTCATCTACTAGGTCCAAAGGATCCTGAGGCCAGAGGCACCAGAGGCAATGTCAACCTGTGGCCTCAATTAGGATATGAATGAGGGAGGATTCCCCAGACTTCAAAAACACTGAGAATTATCCTGGTGGGATTAAAAACAGGGATACCTAAACAAAAGAATCTAAATAAGGTTCACCAAATTAATCAGCTGCCTCAAGAAGACCTCTCATCTTTTCTTGAGTGAATCTATCAAGCAGATCATTGATATGCTGCTATTGATCAAGAAGCCCATAAAAATTTAAAAATGATAAGTGTGACTTTTATTAGCCAACACACCCCAGATATTTGAAGAAAATTACAAAAAGAAGGGAGCTTTGAGATGGCTACTTGGGTATTGATGAATTGCTTTCAAGATTTATAATAACTGGCATCGAGTCCAGAGAACTGAGAAACAAAAAGAAATGAGATGGCTGGCCACTCTTAGATCTGCCACCTAGGAAAGCCTAGAGAAACAATGACATTCAAAAAGAAGATCCACACCGTGCACCCAGGCACTCAAGAATAGGAAGCAGCAGAAAGCAGCTAGAGCTCTCATAGTCCTATTCCCCGAGGCTGAGGAATTATAAAATAAAAGTGGGGTTTTGAGACTGGAAGCTTGGTTCCTGGACCTGGTTTGAAAGAATAGGCAAAACTATCATTGTATCAGCTGTGCTGTTAACTTAGCTGCATGTTCTGTTTTGTTCCCTACTTAATTATGGGTTATGCACCCTCTAACTTCCACGCTCAAATCAGTCATTAACTTTGCCTTTTTACCCCTACTTGCCTCTTCATCCCTGATTGTAGAAACCTAATGCGGACTAGATAGTAACATTTGCCTTGATGTATCTGATCATACCAGGTCCCAAATAGTGCCTCCTTGTTTGGGACAACGCTTACCTTCAGATTATTTCAAGGCCCTCCCCCCGCCCCCCTCCAAGGTTTCAAGAAACTCCTTACCCTCCTCTCGTATATAAACTACCCCTAAGCTCAACCAGGGGCAACTTTAGGAATGATTTCCTGTCTTCTCTTTGGGCTGCCCTTCTCATAGCTTCTTTGCTTCAAAACCGATGTCTCAGACAATTGGCTTACTCTGCGCATTGGCTTCCACCGACAAGTTTGAGTTCAGAACAGATATAGTAGGGCAGCCACTAAGACAGTCCATATAATTCCTGACTAAATGTATTTATTCTGTGTAACCACATTTCTTTGAGCTTGTGCTGGAACTAATGACTCACTCTAACCAGTGGGATACAGGAAAAGTGATAGAGTTCACTTTTGGAGCTTTTGATAACGTTGAGACTATGGCTTCTGTTTTAGGTATTCTCTCACTTCCCCACTCACACTGAAGGAACCCAGATGCCATACTGTGACTTGCCCCATGAAGGGACTTACAAGGCAAGGAACTGATGCCCAACATCCAGAGTGGATCAAGTGCCCAACATCCAGAGTGGATCAAGTGAGTTAACTCAGAATCATATTTTCCTCCTTTAAAGTTTTGAATTGACTGTCACCCTGGCTCATACCTTGCCTGCAGCCTTGTGGCAGACCTTGAGCCAGAGTTACTCAACTAAATTCTGCCTGGATTTCTGACCCACAGAAAGTGTACTATCATAATCATTTGTTTCTTTAAGCCTTGACGTTTTGTGGCAATTTATTTTACAGCAATGGACAACTAATTCAGTGGAACATGAGAGAATTATGAGAATGAATGAACTACAATTATATGAAAAAACGGGTAAATGTTGAAAACAAAAATTGTAGCAATAAAATCAGACACAAAATGGTGCAATCTATGTGATTCCATTTATAAGCAGTTAAAAATAGGCAAAATTAATCCATTGTTTTGGAAGCCCAAGTAATAGTTGTCTTTGGAGAAAGAGAGTAGCTGGAAATTCTTGTGAGGGGAAATTTGTGGGTCTGTTTCTTCTTTTCATGGAAATGTGGCAAGCAACATACTTTTGATTTGTACATGTTTCAGTATACATGTTGAACTTGGACATTATTACATTACAAGCTCACTTTTGCAGGTTATTCTTTTCCTTATTTGACTCATACATTTCTATAATTTTATTGTTAAAGCTTCCATGTCTTTTATTTTTAAAAATGCCTGTAGAAATAACATAATGATGAATTATTTTTAAATAACAATTATAGTTTTTCTACTTTTAACCATTTATTTTAAAGCTTGTATTTATTTGAGTTTGATATTTAGGATTTGTTTTCTACCATCTTGTTGCTTGTTTCTACTTTCTATGTTATTTGTTTCCTTCTACCTGCCTGGATCAATTTTATTCTGTAAACATCTCTGCTAGTATGAATGTTATAACTTTTAAGTTGGTACTTGACCCATAGCTTCTTAAAAATGATACTTACAAACTTATCTTACATATTCTAGTACCAAAGCTGGTAAGTGAGCAATGATTAATCAGTAGGGGACTTCTAATGATAATATATTGGTTAAGAAGGAAATATATATTCAAAAACTTTGACATGTAAAATTAGTAAATTATGTAAAATGTATAAAGGTCAGGAACATCCTTGGATGGATATATATATAGATAATATATATACACATATATATATACACACATATATATATACATATATACATTATATATGTACATTATATAGTGTACATTATATACATTATATAGGTACATTATATTATGGACATATGATAATATATACATTATATTATGTATATTATATATATGTACCTATAGTATTCATCTATATATGAAATTGTGGATTTTTTGCCTCTTTATAACTGTAAAGTAAAGTGGACCAAGAACTTAGCATTTGAACAAGTAGCGTTGAAGCTGTCTACAAGCTGTACTTTGCAGATATCACTTCCATTTGCCCTGATAATGGGTGTGCACCCCATGCACTGACGATATAAAGAGAAAAACCATTTGCAAATGAAGTAAATAGCACTTAGAAATGTAACCACATGTGGTAGAGCTAAAATCTATTCAGGGAAAGTCTGTAGATGATTTTAGGACTGAAATGAGAAGGAATAAAATTGACCATAAATTATACTAATATTCAAACTCTAATAGTATTTTTAAAATATACATGCATATATATATATATATATATATCCATAATTACCTATAAAACTAAACAAATGACAATCAAAACAAAAGCAAGCTCATTAGAGCAGTGAAAACAATAAACAAACAAGTGGGTCAGTTTAACATTAACTGGTGTATGTAAGAGATAATGAAAGTAATTGCCTGATTCTTTGCAAAATTTGCATCAGAGAAACTTAAGATGGCTGTACCACACTGAGAAGAAAATCGAATAGCTTCAGACTTATCATCAAGGAAAGACTTCTCAGTTGCCAAGATACACCCATAGATATTCTGTATTATAGTATAAATGTATTGTAGGGAGATGAATTGCAGAGCCTGATTTGAACACAGAAATGGACAGTTTTGTAGAACTCTTCCACGGCAGCAAGTTCTCTTTAGGGAGTTACTGCAAATCAACGGAGTAAACAAAGGAGGAAGATGATTATGTTTTGCAAAAGTGCATCTTTGAAAACATCTAATGGCACTTTAGACCTTATTCTCTTTGGGTCTCATTGATGCATCAGTGTTACAAGATTTTAGTTCCTTTGCCACTTCTATTAGTAAACTGCATACATTCTCCTTCTTTTGTGAAATAAGCATTCTTTCAACCGAGGGTATTGTAAATTATATTAGGGTTAATTAGTTTTGGAAGAGTTCTGGTAACTAGGTTGTTTTCTCGATACCTTAAGGCCCCATGGTCACAAAATGAGAAGATTGAGAAGGTTTAGTTAAAAGATGATAAGGTCTACTGCTGTCAGAGGGTTGAGTCACAATGAACTACACATATATGTAGTTTTAAATTGTTAAATATACACATACATGTTTGTGTGGAGTTTTTTGTATATGTATGGAGGTGAATGTGTGTGTATTTATACACAATTGCACCTTAAATTAGCTTGTACTAGAGGAAGACTTTCCTCTGCCCTTCAAGGTCCAGAGGCTGAACTTAGAATCAAATTGACATGAGACAAAGAAACAGGAGCAAACTAATAGGGAATAGGGAATGCATATGGGAATGGAAATTTCAAAGACAGTGAGGCAACATGATGCTTATATGAGCTAAGAAGAGGATGAGAGGTCTAAGGGCACAAAGGGAAGAAAGACCATTTGCAGAAAGGTGAAAGTGTTTGAAAACACTTTGCCAGCATAGAGCCTGATGCAGGGCTTAAACTCATGAACCTTGAGATCATGACCTCGGCTGAAATGCAAAGTCAATGCTTAACTGACTGAGCCACCCACACACACTCAAGAACTTTAACAAGCTATCTAGTTTAAATTCTTTATAAAATAGATGTAGCCATTTTATAACTATAATAATAATAATAAGAAGAAGAAGAAGAAGATAATGATCATAATAGCTAGCAAATACACACACAAACATATATATAATGCCACTATGTGCCAGACCTGCCCTATACATTCCCTATATTAACTCATTTAAACATTACAATAAATCTTATAGGTAGGTACTAGTGTAAATGACATTTGGGAGGTAAAGTACTGGAAAAATAAAGAAAGTTTAAGTCATGATTAATAATTGATAGAATCAGGATTTAAATCCAGGCAGTCTTACTTCAGTAATCGAGATCTTAAATCCCAATTATTCTGCCTTTCATTATCTATTACCACATGATATTAATCCCCCCACTATACTGTCTTTCCTTTTGCACTACAATGTAGTAAGAAAAATGTTATATCACCCAAGAATGGTTTAATTATAAATTATAATCATTGCAGTTATATGTATTTATATATACTTTTTACATGTAAAGTATAATTCTAATTATTTACTTATAATTTAAAACTTTATATGTATCAAGATTTTAAATACTTTAGGTTTACATTTTCATTCCTAGAATTTAGACGGTGGTAAATATATAAATTTGTGTGTGTGTACTGTATGTGTACAAGAAAAAGGTGAAATAATCTGTAAATAATTTTACATTAATATTTCACAAATTAGTGGATGAAAATTGTAAATCTATAGATATTTTTCCTATTTCTTTTTCCTATCTCCTTATAGAGGGTATAATAATATAAATTATAGATATTGCAATAGTATTATTATAGCTTATATAGTAAATGATAAATCTGCATGACACAAATATCATTTTAACTTTTGCTTCAGTGGGTCATTAGTTTCCAGAGGGAAGGGTGTTATTAATTATTGAATGCTTATACACTTCCCAGACCATATTTAGTTTGAATTATTTTAGTGAAATTAATTTTATATGTTTATAATTGTCAACAGGCTAATTTTCAAATGGAACTTTTTTCTCTAAGGTGAACTTGGAATGGAGTTTTGGTATGAGTAATATGAGCACTAACCCATGTATCCATTATATAAGTTGGTTATTCATGAGCATAAACCCATGATTTTTATTTAAAAAAAAATTTTTAACATTTATTTATTTTTGAGACAGAGAGAGACAGAGCATGAACGGGGGAGGGTCAGAGAGAGAGGGAGACACAGAATCTGAAACAGGCTCCAGGCTCTGAGCTGTCAGCACAGAGCCCGAAGTGGGGATTGAACTCACGGACCGTGAGATCATGACCTGAGCTGAAGTCAGAGGCTTAACCGACTGAGCCACCCAGGCGCCCCAAATTCATGATTTTTAAAGTACACTTTCACTACATAGATCATCTCCCTCTCTCTCCCTCTCTCTTTTTCTTCATCTATTATGGATAGTCTTTAAGCACATGTCAATGATTAAACCTTCTGTATCAACACATCTAGAAATATCAACGATGGAGAAAGATATCTACAAAATTCAGTTCCTAAATATCATTTGGGCCACTTCATTTTCACCACTTGAAGGACAAATGGAAAATTAACCAAAAGGCAAAAAAGAAAGTGGGATAAATTTGTTGCTTCACTTACAAGTTCTTGTGACCCTATCATTCCTATTAATGGAATAATTTGGTATTCAGATTAGCATATTAAAATATAAATTAGGAGAAAGTAGTGTTCAAATGGTATATAATGAAACAAATTGTTTTTAAAAAGCTTTTGTGCAAATGTTTTCAAAGAGATGCTTCTTTCTGATGGCAGGGGACTGACCTAATTAAGATGCCTAACTAGACTGAATGCCTATATATTTCCAGTCTGAGTTCTCTAAATGATTTTGTGTGATGGCAGTTAGGAAAATCTAAAGACCACAGGGGAATTGATCTTGTGACCTCAGCTTCATTAGCTGAATACATTTAATGAACTGAGTTAGCAGGGTCCTAGGAATGGATGGAACACTTGTCATCATTACTCATCAGCCTATGTATAGATATTTTACCATGATGAAAGCAAAAGCTATTTCTGTGATTATGTCCTTGAGTATTAAAAGGGTAGCTCATCTCTGCTTCGTTTAGTTTATTTTTAGATATATATGAACCTATTACAAATATCCTCTGATCTTTTTCAGCTGATTCTTATCTCATTATTTTATAAATCACAAACGTATAGCTTTTAATGACATTGAAGTAGAGTGTTTTATCAGTTCTTTCAAGATCCTTTCTTTATGTGTTAGGATATAATATAAGTTGTGCTGTCCTCATTTTGATACCCAGGCATCAAGAAAGTTCATGTTAACACTATCATTAAGGTATTATCAATGATAAGTCCAATTGTCCCATAGCATGTCTTTATCAGCTATAATCTCAAATAAACTATCAAAACCCAAATGCCTTGAAACATGTGACAAATTAGAATAGTCATTGTCAGAGAGTAAATGTGGTATTGACATTTTTGAACGTTAAATTTCTTTTTGATTGTGGGGATGAAAATCTGGCATATAACCAAGCATTAGCACAATATGGTCAATGATATCACCAAATTCAAAGTTTCCTTACAAGTCATATTCATTTTTTTATAAACTTTTAATTTTAGGATAGTATATAAACAACACCCTAGAGGATCTCATATTTTTCAGATGTAGTGCTTGTTTCTTCCACTGCATTTCTCCTTGATGCTCAGGATTAATCTACTGAGCATCTACAGTAATCCATTTCTTTGCTTGTTGATTCAATGGCATAAGAATCCCAAAGAATCCATATGGCAATTTCAACTTCTAGGTCAAGGGAATCATTTTTCTGTTTCTGAAACAAAGATTGCCAGCCCAGTGAAGCTTAATACAATAGAGAAAGAAAGCAACAACAAAAACAAACAAAAAAACAAATAAACAAACAAAGTTAGTGGATCACTAGGTATAATAATGAGAAGAGCCACCACAATATCTAAGAATAGCCATAGTATTTTCCTACTTTCATAAATGTGGTTTTCATCAAATAAGATGGGCATAAATTTTTACATTACTATTTTTTGTTCCCTTGAATCAGATGAGTTGAGACATATGGGTACTGCCAGAGGGGAGACAGCAGTCTCTCTGAAAGACAAAAAATTAACACAATTTGCCATTGGAATAATTATAGTTACTGAGCTCTTCTTTTCTTTCTTTTTATTCATTAAGGACTATGTCTCTTCCTCAACCTGCGTAATTTGGATAAAGACAGAGGTGAAAATTTCTATTCAGGATAACAAAAAGCAGTCATTATAGGCTGTTGCAGAACACATATCCAACAAGATGGTTAGAATAAAAATTGCTAATCTCTAGCTTGTCAGTCTTAGACATTACCTTTGATGGTGCCAGAGGTCTTTCTGAGGATATACCATCCCGCTTCAGCTTCTCTGGCAGAGATATCCCTTTGACTGTTACTCCACAGACTAACACAAGAGAAACATGTAAAAACTACATGGTGACATGAAGGATAGTTTTTCAGATACCTGGTATAGAAGTTACCGTATTCAGTTATTATAGGGTGAGCACAGATATTTTCAGGCAGTTGTAGGTGGAGTTATTGGAATCAGCCACATGAGATTCATGATGGCCTTGGCTTTGACAAGAGGTCATTGTGGTTCTCATTCTCTGAACAGATGTCTGGAAATACAGCTTCTCAAAGATAATGTGAAACCATACCAATATGTTCCATAGTGGAACACAGCTGAGTCTGGCAGAGAGTGTGGAAGAGGGAAATTAAACACATTTTTGAAGCAAGTGTGGATCAAGGATTATTGGGTTGGACTTTCACTGGAGTCTGTTCTGTAAGCCTGAAGTAGCTGAGTTATGTGGAAGCAGAAATGGGTCAGTCCTTAGCCTTTCCCATGTTTGGTAAGCACATGGAGACACTGTCCTTCTCCCCAGTGGTAGCCTTGGTAATTATTCCTTCCAGAAAAGGTTGGATGTATTCTATGTATGGATCCAACTGAGCATAGCATTGAGAAGAACATCCTCCATGTGCTCTGCGTCTGTGCTGACATTACTGGAGATTCAAGTGCACACTGCAAGTTGAATAGACACTCAGGCTCCTCCTGCCCTGGTGCCAGTGGCTACTTCCATGAATCCAGTCCTTTATCTCATAACAGTCTATGGTGTGCCAGAAACTCTATTACATCTTAATATTTTCATAGAACGGCTTGCTCAGGGCAGCATGTTAGGGGTTGATCCTTCAGAGGAGGTCACCAGAGCCCAGAAAGTCCATAATCACCATAACCAGCTGTACAAACTTGAAATGATCCTCTAAAAAACTTTTGCTATTTTAGGAGAATCATCTCAGTGGTACTGTGTGACTTGTGTGTCCTGTGTGTCGACTCACCCATCTCCAGAATAACCTTACCACTGTGCTCATCAAGAGAGCTAGATCATCCAAGCTATTTCTGGTACCTGCGACTATGCTTCTAGACAAAAATAATCTAGGCTTATTTGCAGGCTTTTTTTCTTTTTTTCCCTGCCTTCACCTGCCTCCCTTACTTCTGATCCCTACTATATTTCCATGAGAAGTCCCTTTCACACATGCATATAAGTAAAACTATGCATTTAGGAAATTACACTTCTCCATGAGGATTCCTGATAGTATGCAACTATCTGTACTGCAAACAGTGTTCAGGAAATTGTCTAGCCACTAACACCATTTATGAAAAAATTTATAAGGAGTTTAACATTTGTATAAGGAACATTAAGATTTATTTCTTCTGTTTTGGTTGGATTATATTTTTATTGTTTTGAGGAAAAAGAACTACATTTTTAAAAAAAGAATAAAAGAAGCTTTTGTAAAATTTAATGATGTTGATAAAAATTGTGGAAGGTGGAATTTAATATTCTCATAAATGATAAATACACTTTTTACCATTATTCCAAAATATCACCTGTAAGAGGTGTATTATTTTGAATACATATACCAGTGGGTTTTATTAATATTCCGGTTTCCTTTTTGTAATGCCATGCAATATGTATTGTTCCATAGGTCTGTCCTTCAGAGGGTTTTATCTCTGGTTAGTTTTCAAGGATTTCCAGGTTCACAGCAGCTGACTTTTTATTACAAGTTTTATGACTCTAAAACCATTAGAAGAACATCAATGCTTCCCTAAATTGGTTTTTTGGAGAAAATGTAATATGTTTGATGAATTAAAATAAAAAGATGGAAACATAACAGCATATTGGATTACTTGTTAATTTTTCTCTCTCAAATGTTTTATATTGAAGAGGACTGATTTGTGGAGTACATTTTCAAACCAATTTCACCTTTGTTTCCAGAAAAACCTACATTTTGTCCTGGAAAGCTATTGACATTTCATCAGAGGAAATAGATTCAGAATTGCTGCCCAGTAAAATCTTTCTTAGCGATAGTTCTCTATCTTTCACCAAAGACAATGCAATTGACCTTGGGTCGGAGGATAAAAAGCTGCCATTATGAAGTGACAGAATCACTGGCTGTCTTCCTCTGCTCTGTTTTTGCCATCACAGAGTTCTTTTGAGTCATGCTTTCACATAGAGGAGGAACTAATCCAATAACCACAACAACCTAAATTATACAATCACTTTGTCTTTGTCAATTTAAATTGGCAGGTTTACCAGAAATAAAAGCAGAACTTCAAGCACATTCAGAGATCATAAACATAAATGAAACAGAACTTAAAAGTATCTTGCCATCTAATATGTCACAAGTCAATTTTATATGCCTCAAATTGTTTATCTCTGGGCTCTGGCTCATTTAAGAACAGGAGGCCAGAATCCATTTAAATGATAATAGTTGCACAATAGCGATTCACAAATAAAGACATTAATTGTCTCTTTCCAAGTAAGTATTTGAAATAAAGTTCTTAAATGGAAAACATCTGACATCAAGTAACCATTTAATTCTTCAAAGTGTGAGAAACTATTGTTTTAAATACAGTCATTTCCATTATCACATTATATGAGCAATAAAGACCATGTGACTACCTTAAAAGTTCTTATCTCCTTTTTAAGATAATATAGATGTAAAATAATCTTATAGGAAAGTTTACAATTATATAGAGATAAATGAGAGGAAACTGTTAGGAGTAGAGGGTGTGGGTATATTTTTCTTTTATTCTTTGGAAGCTATGAGTTTAGCTAGATTTAAGGACATCTCAGACATTAAAGATAGAAATGAGTCCTGGTTCTTGTCTCAACTGTGTCATTGATCAGTTGTGCAATCATGGACAGGCCACTTATTTTTCTGAATCTTTGCTTTTCATTCATTACAATGGAGGATTTAAACTATATTTCTTCCCCAAAGAGCCTTCTAGTTGTAATTATACCATTACTTATTTTATTCTTGCTACATGGAGTAATTGAAATGTCTGGGTTTATTTTATTTGAAAAATGTGTACCATTTGATCACTGTAAAAAAAGTTCTCTGAAATGAATATTAATATTTGATTTAGCACCTTTCCCATGTATCAGGGACTCTGTTGGTGTATGTAGCCAGCAGTTAGAGGTGGCTTTATTTTGAAATACTTTGTGTCTGTCCTCTACCCTATGAGATGGCTTACTATATACTGTGGCAGGCAAAAAAAATGTGGACAAATTCCAAGGATGCCCAAATCCTAATCCCAGGAATTTGTGAAAATGTTAGTTTACATGTCAAAAGAGACTTTGAAAATGTGAATAATTTAAGAATCTTGAGATTGGCAGTATATCCTGGATTATCTGGCTGGGACCAATGTAACCAAAAGGATTACATTTTGGTTTATAAGTGAAAGAGGGAGGCAGGAGAATCAGAGAGAGATGTATGGTAATGGAAAGAGAAGTCAGAATGGTGTGATTGGTGGCTTTGAAGATGGAAGGGAGCTACAGGCCAAAGGATATGGGCAGCCTCTGGGAACTGAGGTTTTATTTTTGTTTTTGTTTTTGGCCTTATCAATTGTAAGAATGCAATTGTTAGGTTTGATTGGATAGAAGAAGGAAAAGAAGATTAGGAGGGTAAGGTCCTCAGTTTATTCATACATATGTGTTTGAAAGGCCTAGGAGATAGCCACATAAAAGTGTTTTGTAAGTAATTGTATTTATCTTGATTTTAGAGGATGAGCATATAACCATGGAAGTCACTAGGACACAGGTAGTATTTACAACTATGCACCATAATTAGATCACTCAGGTCCTAAGTGTAGTATGAAAGAGAAGAGGTGTCTTGGGCATCCAAGGTTGAGAGCCTGGGAATACAAAGAGGAAACAAGCAGTTTGAGAATGAGCAGCTGGTGAAGCAGGGGATATAAGGGAATGAACTGTGCCGAATATTGTTGATGGGTTAGATGAGAACGGAAACTCACCATTTAATTTAGCAAGGTGGAAATTATTGGCTACCTTGGCATGATGGTCCTTGGGGACAAAAACAAACAAATAAAACAAACAACTTTGGAACCCATTCAAGATAATATAAGGAAAAAAAAAGTATAGACAACGCTTCAAATAGAAAGGGATGTGGGTCAGCGGAGTTTTTTCTTTTTCTTCTGAGTATGGATAAATTACCATCTGTGTGCTATGGATATGGTCCAGCTGATGATCCAAGAGGTGAGGAATAATTTCTGAAGTAATATTACAGAGTAGGTGAGAGGAGATGAGATTTACAGCACAACCGAAAGGATTAGTTTAAAGCATAATTATTTCTTTTAAAAAAAAGCACAATTAATTAAATAATTACAAAAAGTAAGAGAGATTTATGAAAACACTAGCTCTTGTAATTTTTTGCTTCTCTTCTCTTATTAGATTTCTTTCCTAAATGATGCCATCAGTTCCTGTGGATTTGAATATTGTCTTAGTCCAACAATTCCTACAAGCATAGATCTAGAACAGAATGTTCTTCTAAGCCCAGGCTCACACATCCAACTTTTCACTGACATTTCCAAATAGATGCCTCACGGAGTTCTCAAAATTATCTTGTCCAAAAAGGATCTTTTTATTTCCCACTTAAACTCTCCTTTCACCCGAATATACTATCACCCCTCCAAGTTAACCCTCCTTATCTCAGTAAACAGCATAGTTCATTTACTCAAGCTTGAAACCTAGAAATCATTTCTAATTTTCCATTCCCATCATGACTGTTCTCAAATCCTATGATTTAACAGCCCTTATCAATTCCATCTCCTAAATTCAGCAACATAACTTTCTCCTCTTTTTTAATTCATTTCTATTGCCAACACCTTAGTGTTAGCTGAAGTTATCTGTCCACCTCTTTTAATGTAACAGTCTCCTGTTACAATAGTCGGATAAACTGGTGACTCTTCTTCACTCATTTATTCTCCCTGTTGCAAAATACTAATTCTCCTAAAAATTCATATTTATTTATTATTTTAGGTTTATTTACTTATTTTGAGAGAGAGAGAGTGTGGCAAGCAAGTGAGGGGCAGAGAGGTAGGGAGAGAGAATTCCAAGCAGACTCTGCACTGTCCTCACACACCTTGATGTGGGGCTCAGATTCACCAACTGTGAGCTCATGACCTGAGCTGAGATCAAGAGTCAAGTGCTTAACCCACTAAACCACCAGGGGCACCTAAAAACGCATATTTAATAACACACTCTGCTTCTTACAGCATTTTAATGGCTTCTTATTGTTCCTAGAATGAACCCTGAAGTCTTTGCCATGGTCCTTGACTATCTGTCTAATCTCTCTTTATTATTCTGCTCCAAACACAGATGATTTTAAGTCCTTCATGCACAGGAAGTACTTCCTTCCTCAGGACCTTTGTACATGATGTTTTCTCTGCCTGTGATGCTCCCTTCCCTATTCTCACCGGACCAGCACCTCTTTCCTTAGGTTTTGGTAAAACTTGTGATTCTTGAGTAAAAGGACTTCCCTTACCAGCATTATCTAAAGTAGCCTTTGCCTCTCTCATTATTCTTCATTTCAGTTTTATGTATTTTCTTTAAAGCATTTATACACCAAGCAGAATAAAGTATTAGTCTAATTAAGAAAAAAAGGGAGGGGCACCAGAGTGGCTCAGTCTGTTAAGCATCTGACCTCAGCTCAGGTCATGATCTCATGGTTCGTGGGATCAAACCCACATCAGGCTCTGTGCTGACAGCTCAGAAACTGGAGCCTGCTTCTGATTCTGTGTCTCCCTCTCTTTACCCCTCCTCAACTCGTGCTTGTCTCTCTCTCTCTCAAAAGTAAATAAACGTTAAAAAATAAAAAAGTAAAAGAAAAAATGGGTTCATGACACACCTTTGTTAATAGAACATAACCTCCATGAAAAAAGAAATCAAGATTCCATTTTCCGGGCACTGTGTCTAGCACAAATCTTGCTGCATCATAGGCACTCGATGCCCATTAATTAAATAAAAAATAGTAAATTCTACTTTAGGTCTTGAATGTGTTCTGTTGTATTTTTATAAAATACATTATTTGAGGGGCGCTCAGCAGGTTGGGCATCCAACTTGGGCTCAGGTCATGATCTTGCTGTCTGTGAGTTCAAGCCCCACATCAGGCTCTGTGCTGACCGCTCAGAGCCTGGAGCCTGCTTTGGATTGTGTGTCTCCCTCTCTCTCTGCCCCTCCCCCCTGAAGCTCTGTCTCTCTCTCCCTCTCTGTCAAAATAAATAAACAGTAAAAAAATGCATTATTTAAAACAAAGTTGATTTTCAATAATGCATGAATAAACTTTATTTAGCTGTGGATATCTACACTTGAATGTTATTTAGCCTGTGAAATATTCTATCCCATCCATATGAGTATGGATAAAATGGCATAAATAGAATTTGCGAAACAATGCTTATATACTATAAATTGAAAGTCTTCATTTAATCAAAATTATAAAAGTAAAGTATAAATATATTTATTTGATGTCATACACTTCAGTGACTTAGTGCTTGAAGCAGAATAACAGACTGTCTTACATCTGTGAATTTTCAAGTTTTGACCAATATCTGTGTGGCTTGAGGCTGTTGGACATCTGGTAAGTTTCACTCCTGTATTTTGGCATATATTTCTTTGCTATGTTTGGGAAAAAATAAATGCTTGCAATGTGTGATTGAAATATTTATGAGAAATTCATTTTGCATATTTTATTTTAACTCTTGGTAGCTTATTAATTTTTATTTTTTCTTTTAAGTTGATGAAAATACAGATGAAATTAAAACCATTTAATTTTCATAATCAATGCCCAAATATTGACAAAGGAATTTTGTAAACAGACCATTTAGAGATTTAAAAAAAAACAATAATTAGCAAACTATGTGATTTTTTTTCTGTAGTTTTGATGTTTTAGTCTCATGCCACATTTTCTTTTAATCACCACAAACAATGGAAAGAGTAAAAGAAGGATTTGAGATTTAACTGTTATTTTAAAAACTGAGTAATCTTTTTTCCCTTCTTTCTAATTTTTCTTCTAGTTTTACCTTAATGTATAGATTTTGTGTCATATATAGAATGCTAAGCATAGTCCCTTATCAGAAGATATTCACAATCTTGTTAAAGACCTACAAAGATGTAAGTCGGAAGACAATTCAGTAAGTGATACATATCAGGGAAGCAGTTATCTCCCACAGCTCTGGCAGTGCTAAAAGGTCCAAATGACAAAGAATTCAAGTCTTGAATAAATGGATTAACTGTGCTCTCCCATGTCATGAACATTCTAGCTGATGCATGCAAAAACTGCCTTAATGATAGTGTTCCCATACATCCCAATTTACACCCATTGTCCAACCTAATTATTAACAGCATCTCTTTTTACTCCCAAAATAACTGGTTTAAATGAGTTGATCCTCCCATTTAATGCTCTCATGAGTGCAGGGGGTACAGCAGCAAAAGTAGGTTAAATTACCCTTGTGTCCTCCTATTTTCTGCCACTTCGTGCAAGGCACACATCCTGTCCCCCTCCTCCTCCTCTTACCACCCATGTCTAGCTTAGCTCAGGTGCAATGTGGCAATGAAAAGCTGACCTTCCTTTCAGGAATTCACTCTTTATGCATGAAGGGAAACCCTTTTTTCACAGAAGATCAAGGCCTAACCTTGTAATTTCATCCTTTTTATAAACCTGGCCATTGAAAACAAATTTTTAATTCTCTGTTATAGAGCCTGGGATGATTCTTTTGAGCTGCAATTTCCGCCATCCCCGGGGGCAACTCCAATCACAACCGCCGCACCCCCATCACAGATTTGATGCCTGGGCTCCCTGGACGCACTGTGAAGACTCCTCAGCTTTCTGACCGGGCCTGTCTTTTGAGTTCATTTCCAGTGTGTGCGTGCTGTCGAGCCATGTTCTCACACATCGCACGTGCTTCTTAATGCTGACCGTAGCTGTTCTTTATAATAACCTAGGATCTCTCCCTGTGTACATGGCCTTAATTGTGAGCTGTTACACAGGCATCTGGGAACCCCTCTTGCCCTCTTCCATCCAGTTCCCTGTGAAGTGCTGTGCACTTCAAATCCTGTGAACAAATGCGACGCCTTATAAAGTCCTTCTGTTATTTTCAGAAGTTCCTCACATGAATTACTCCTCCTTCTTCCTCCCAAATAAAAAAAAAAACAAAAAAAAAAAACAAAAAAAAAAAAAACCAAAAAAGAAAAAAAAAAAACAAACAAAAAAAAAATAGTGAGCCTAGAAGAAATGCAAAATTCCTTTAAAATTAAAGTGTTGGGCCAAAATAGACTTTAAAAAAATGTTTAAAAAGGGGCGCCTGCGGGGCCCTGTCGGTTAAGGGACAGATTCTTGATTTTGGCTCAGGTCGTGACCTCGTGGTTCATGGGATGGAGCCCCCGTGTAACCCCGTGTTGACAGCGGCAGAGTCTGTTTAGGATTAACTCTCTCTCTGTCTCTCTGCCCCTCCCCTGCTCACAGGCATTCTCTCTCTCTCTTTCTCTCTCTCTCTCTCTCTTAAAATAAATAAAAAACCTAAACTTTAAAAAAACTATTTTAAAAATAGAGTGTTGGAGAATACAAGACCAGAGCCTTTGTTCACAATCCGTTTGGATCCATTCCTAAATATCTAAATGCAAATATCCATTACCATTCCATTTATCTATCAAATGATATATTTATCTATCTAAATATGTAGTTTCACCATAGTTTCCATGGCAATTAATCTTTGTTTCTGGATATTATGGAGAACATGAGAAAGGACTCAAATGCCAGCATTTTGAAAAGAAATATTCAGGAGCTCTGCCCTGTCGACATCAGCACTTAGCACCAGCCACAGATGCTGCGGTAATAGCCGTCACTTTTGTATGGCCCCTAAGGCGAAAGCAATTATATTCTTTGTGATCTCCATTTAAAAAAAAAATCTCATCTATACTCTTTTTATGGCGTCTACCATGGTCCAAACGCCTTTGCTCTCCTGTTTATTCAGTCTCCTTTCTATCCTTTCTACACTGAAGGGTGATTTTTCCGAGGAAGCCATCATAACTACAAACTCCATTGGTGCAGTCCAGGTTCTCAGGTGTTCTGAGGCGCTACTCAAAGTAACCAAGTATGTAACTCACAGTGACAATTCACAAAGCTGCCTACCTCATCCACAGTTTTCCTCTCAATCACAACTTTTGTCCCCAGACATTGCTTCACTTATATTTTCTCCTTTCCTGTTACATCTATGTGTCTATATATATGTGTGCAGGTAACTAAGGTTCACACGCAAAAATGAGGCTGTCTGAATAATAATGATAAAACGGACATCTCTATTTTTTAAGTTAAATTTAATCTATATTGTGTGAAAAATTGATCTGAACGGAGCCATTTTAAAGTGGAATCAGAGTGGCTGTTGGCAAGAAACCACCTACACCTCGTGACCATCCCTCCCCTAACAGTAACCAGTTTTCTGACTTCTAACACCACACATTCATTTGGAACAGTTCCATTTTACACATGCAGAAACTGAAGCTCTGTTCTGACTCCAAATCCCTGTGTTTTGATAAATTCTCATCTGTTTTTATAGCCCAAGAAAGAGGAAAATAACAGCTACTGCCTTAAACCTATGGCTTCATCAGTGGAGAATGCGCAGGGGAATAATGGGTATACTTTTAGTGAGTTATTGTGAAATAGTTCATTTTGGAGAGAACCGTTGGACTGAAATTTAAAGGTTTTTGCTTTGTTTTCAGATTTCAAAAATGCTTTTTCAATCCCGTCC
The DNA here is from genome assembly GCF_007474595.2 of Lynx canadensis. Classification (NCBI taxonomy): domain Eukaryota; kingdom Metazoa; phylum Chordata; class Mammalia; order Carnivora; family Felidae; genus Lynx; species Lynx canadensis. Next base: position 220,616,920 of record NC_044303.2, on the reverse strand, counting down.
GTTGGTTTTCCCTCACCTCACTCTAATTCTCCACATCTCATTCTCCAGCCATCACAGTGGTCCAGGCCAAAACTCTAAAAGTTTGATATCATGTCATGTTAATATTAGAATATTTGGGAAAGATACATACCAGTGAGAAGATACAGCACCTTAAAGATGTCTCTACTATGTGTAAACATGCTTCACATTCTAAAAAACCAAGCTAACTCATAATTTATATGTAAAAATTTCCAGTACATAATTTTCTAGTTACTTCATATTAAGTTGCAATATTAAACCTCTATGAGATCAATCCTTTTGAATTAAAAACTAAAGCTTACATGACAAAGCATGAGTCTAAACTTGCTTGTTTACATAAATGAGTGAATGACTGTCCAAGTTCAAATGCCCTGATCATCGGTTCATTGCCCTTAGCTAGTTTGTCTCTCTTTCAAAATCAGGGTCTTTGTTGGCCCCTAGGCAAAGATGGAACAGCTGTTGATGCAAGTTGTTATCCATCTGGGAGAAAATTGAAGCTGTTATAGTTTAAGAACTGTCCATGAGGTTGTTCATATCACAAGCATCAGATAGTAATCTGGAAGATATTACAGTAGTCAGTCCTAATGTTAAGAAAATGCAAATATCTTCTGCTAGTCTACATTTTAAAATGTTAACAGGATTGTGTACACTTAACCCTAAATCTTAAGTAAATGAATAGTTATTATATTTCTATTTGCAGTAAAAGTATACTAATTTGTGAACATTTCAAGTAAATACTATTGGTATTACTTTTAAAAGAAACTATTTTAAAGATATGACATTTGATTTTCTATCAGACTTACCTAGATTTAGAACATAGCAAAAAGACTGAAATACATTTTCAATTGTGAGAAATAAAGCATTTAAGAATTTTACTTTACAGTTTAAATAAGCAATTTTACATGTCTTCTGAGATAAACTATAATTATTTGCCCCACAAAGGTTATTTAGAAATCTCACTAATATACGTAATATATGTTAACTCAGAATGGCTTTAAAAATTTTACCTACAAGTTTTAAATGCAATGTCTGTAAAAAACTGTAAAGCACCAGGTATTGTGTAGAAGTGTTGACTCACTAATTGTACCCTTGAAACTAATATTATGGTGTATGTTAAGTAGCTGGATTTATATTAAAGACTTAAAAAATAATAAAAAATAGCTAAGCACACAAAAACACTGAGACTCTTTTCAAAAATTCAAAATTTTAAAAATATAGTCCTTCTTCAACATGCACCTCAATTACTCTTCACTAGGAATAATCATCCATCAAAAACAAAAAAAGGACTACTACACAATCTCGAAATAACATAGTGACCAGAGCATATGAAATTTTTACATTACCTGTAGTAGGTAAGAGATAAAATTTAAAAGTTACCTTTTTTTTTAATGTTTATTTATTTTTGAGACAGAGAGAGACAGAGCATGAACGGGGGAGGGTCAGAGAGAGAGGGAGACACAGAATCTGAAGCAGGCTCCAGGCTCTGAGCTGTCAGCACAGAGCCCAACGCGGGGCTCGAACTCACGGACCGTGAGATCATGACCTGAGTTGAAGTCGGACGCTCAACTGACTGAGCCACCCAGGTGCCCCTAAAAGTGACCTTTCATTATCATAAATAATCCTTTCAGCAAAATCCTTCATATAAACTTCTTATAAAAATATCTAGTTGAGAATTCTCTGCGAACATATGTATATTTTCCAATATGTATTTGAAACAAAACCAGAACCTTTTCTTTATATGTGTACTGATTGTTAATGGACGTCATAAAATATTTCTTCCCCATACTAATGAAATGCTATTTTACATTTTGGATTTTTTAGAGCAAAATGTGTTCTCTTGGTAGAAACAAATGCATGAATTTCCAAAAATAAGTACTAAAATATATTTCTAGAATGTCTGGTTGTTTAAAAGTCATCATTACAAATATTGTACATGATTAATTTCAAATACAATTGGAAAGACTATTCAGCAGTTCTTTATAGTTTGTCAGCAGTTCTCAATGTGGTATCAATCTCGACTAGTGGTCATTGAATTCTTCACCATTCCACACTCACAGATAAAAATGTTCCTGATGAAGCATTAAACAATTATTAATTTAATTTAATGTTGACACTTGAATACATTTTAGTCTTGAATACTGTTTAGTCTTTTGTGTGAAGAAATGGGAATTTTGCATAAAGCACTTCTGCTGCCTTATGAGGTACAACAGCTGTCTCAAGGAAAGCCAATTTTTTGAGTTGCAAGCTCAACTATCAGCTTTTTTTCAAGGAACAGAATTTTTCATTGGAACAATCTCTAAAAGAAAGGTTATGGTTTGTCAGTCTTGTTTATTTACAGATTTTTTAAAAAATGCATCAAATGAGGCTGTCACTTCAAAGAAGTCAACACACAATATTTGATGCCAATCATGCAAATCAATCTCTCAAGAGAAAATTGTAAATTTGGAGAACTTGTATCTGTCTCTGTGAACTTGACAGCTTGCCAACACTTACAGGCTTTCTGATTAAATCATAAGAGAAATTAAAAATGTGACTTTAGATATACATAATAAAATGTGTCAAATCTTGGAAAACCTGCACAATGTAGTAACAAATATTTTCCAAGTGAACAATGCAGGCTATTACAAAATATGCATGGATAAAAGATCCTTTGAAAGTACAAGATAGGCTATTGGGTTTTAATGTAACAAAGTAAAAAAAAAAAAATTACTTGATTTGGTTGTAGATTCCACATTACAATTAACCTTTAAGAAACTTCCTTGCCAAGTATTGGTGTAACATCAAAGATGAGTATTCATAGTTACCTGAAAAGACTATTATAAAATGCTCTTTCTTTTTAAGAGCCAATTCCCGTAGACAAATACATCTGTATGAGGCGTGATTTTCTCAGATATGTCACTTCAAACTATACACTTAAACAGCTTGAATGCTGAAAATTTATAGTAAGTCAGCTATCTTCTGTTAAGCCAGTATTTAAAGTGATTTGCAAAAATGTAAGATAAAGCCACTCTTCAATAGTTGCTTTACATTTTGTTAAAAGTAGTTTTATAAAATCCATATGTTAACATGTAATGGCTTACCATTGTTTTTTCAAGCAAATTGTTACATAAATATTCTAAGAGTTGCCCAGATTCAATTTCTAAATGGTAAACATTGATAGACTTTGCTACATAAAAGAAGCTTCTTAGTTATTCAATAACTTTTAAGAATGTAAAGGAGTTCTGAAGTCAACAACTGCAAGAACTACTCATCTATACAATTGTATTTATATTAATTTTATAGACTCCTTATTTTCTGGTCTCTTTTTGTGAAATATAAGCATAAACAAATATACATCTATATTTGAACAAAAGAATGCATGAAAATCAAGAACTTTTTAATGCAATAGAAGTAGAAGCATGTCATAATATAAAAGTCAAAAAAAGATTGACGATTTTTTCTTCGGTATTTTAGTGACAATTTGAGAAATATTATCTCAAAAAAATTATCTCTACTCTCCTACTTGAAGATTTATTCCACATTCCCTTAGAATACAAACCCAACCAATAATCATGAGAGGATCTTTAACATGAATTTCCTATATATTTGTCCATCACCACTCCTTTCCTTTTATATTATTTTTAATCAAATTATTTCAGAAAAAATAGCTTTTCTTTGCTAATCCTATACTTACTCCATAAAGCGGCAGTAATTTCCAACTCATTCATGCACTACATTGTGTATTTATTAACACCTCTCTAAGTACCATTTCCAAATAACAATTTCTGGATTTTTCAAATTTATTTATTATATATTAGCCTCCCAACATGGAAATTAGTATTTGGCTCTCTTTGTCCACATATACCACATACATACACTCTCGCCATTCTCTCATGCTCTCAATATTTATGTCATAATTTTTAAAAAAGTGCTTGTTTATTGGATCGCCTGGGTGGCTCAGTCAGTTGAGCATCCAATTTCAGCTCAGGTCATGATCTCACAATTTGTGGGTTCAAGCCTTGTGTCAGCCTCTGTGCTGACAGCACAATGCCTGGAGCCTGCTCATACTCTCTCTCTCTAACAATTTTTTTTAATGTTTATTTGGTTTTGAGAGAGAGAGAGGGAGAGAGAGAAAGAGAGAGATAACAAGCAGGGGAGGGGCACAGAAGAGAGGGAAACACAGAATCTAAAGCAGACTCCAGGCTCTAAGCAGTCAGCACAGAGCCCTGACATGGGGCTTGAAGTTACCAACCTTGAGATCATGACCTGAGCTAAAGTCGCAACCGACTGAGCTACCTAGGTGCCCCCCTCTCTCTCTGTCTCTGTCTCTGTCTCTCTCTCAAAAGTAAATAAACATTAAAAAGAAATTTAAAAAACGCTTATTTTTTTTAGAGATTTAGACAGGGGGGAGAGAGAGAGAGAGAGAGAGAGAGAGGAAGAAGAGAGAGACAGACTCCTAAGCAGGTTCCACACTGTTAGCACAGGGCCAGACGTGGGGCTGGAACTCACAAACTGTGAGATCATGACTTGAGCTGAAATCAAGAGTAGGTCGATCAACCAACTAAGCCACTCGGTGCCCCATATCATAATTTTAAATCTATATTCTTTTTTAACATTTTGTGACTAAATGAGATGACTAAATGTAATTCTGCCATGTTTTTATTCATAAATACTTTTCCTTTTCAATACATAATTTTGTTTTCCCTTTATGATATTTGCCTTATATTTGTTCACTTGGCTTTGTTAGTATTTAAACACTATTCCAGCCTCACAGATGCCACAGGTATCCATTTATCCTCTCAAATCAGTTGAAAACTACAGATATTCTATTATTTTTTTCTCACTGGAGATCTCTCACCCAGACTTTATAATTTGCTTCAAAGTGGACTGGCACATCTCTAAGAATGAAATCTTCTTTCTTTATAATCGAGATTACTTTTCTTGTCTTCTGTTGTAGATGCTCCATGCCCTGCCTCAAATTTCTAATTCCATCATTTTTGGTGAGTGAAAGTTTTCTGACCTTGTGCATTGGAGAAAAAAGGATGTCTTTATTCTATGCTGTCACTTGCTTGATGGTTTGATGGCATATAGAGTAAGAGCCTGAAAATAATTTTCATGGTATTAAGAGCATTGCTGAACTGACTTCTAGATTTCAATGTTACAATAGTCTGTAGCCACCCTAATTCTTTATCCTCAATCCTTACAATATGGTCCATTTGCTCTAGAAATACATGGTTTCCTCCTTGTCTGCAGTGTTCTAAAATGTCAAAAAAATTTTTCTTCCATAAATATAAGGGCTAGAAACCTAATACAGGAATAGCATCCTTATCTGGAATATAAATCTACTGTTACCTCTAGACATACCATGGTCTGGCCTTTTTTTCTTTTTCCTTTCTCTCTCTCTCCCTTTTTTTTTTTTTTTTTTTTTTTTTTTTGAGAAAGGAAAACTATGCACAAGACCTTGCTGGCCTTTATTCATTGTATTATAGACCTTATTCATTGCATTGTTTCTCCAGAAAATGTGTCTTTGTTAGGCTTAATTTCATCTATTTATTCTTCATTAGGCATTTTACCTAGAAAACTATGTCTTGTCTTTTTTTTTCTATCAAAAATGTCTTTCTTGCAACTTTTTCTGTTTTATTTCTGAAAATTTAATTTCTGAAATGTTTTAAATTTTGTATAGGCCTTCTAACTTTCTTAAATGTTATTTACTGTATCACTTTTGTTTTTGCTTTTATTTTCTCAAATTTCTTTTCTTTCCTGTGCTTCTGTTGATGTGATGTGATGTGGGGTCTAGGAGCAAACAGTCAAGAAAGAATTTTTGAGGCATTTTCAGTGCAGAAAAGGTGGTTTTACTAAAGCACAGGGAAAGGACCCGTGGGCAGAAAGAACTTCACTGGGATAGTGAGGAGTGATTGGTTATATATTGTTAAGTTGGGAGGGGGTTAGGGATAGTGTAAGTCTCTAATGAATTTGGAAGCAGAATTTCTAGGACCTTGAAGGGCTAGGTCATTAACTAAGGTCTTAGTACAATCTTAGTCGTGAGACCCTATAGATATATATCAGTGGGCCAAATACTTGGAGGATGCTTGCTAACATATATCTTGGGGAAATAGAGCGAAAAGAAGTTTCCAAAGAGATTTTTATGTTAAAAAAAGACTTACAGGATCTTGGAGATCAGCCTAATGTCAAGCTAAGGTTGCTTTTTTTGTAATGTTTATTTATTATTTACTTTTTAATTGTTTTTATTCTCAAGTTATTTAACATACAGTGTACTCTTAGCTTCAGGAGTAGAAGCCAATGATTCATCACTTACATACAACACCCAGTGCTCATCCCAAAAAGTGCCCTCCTTAATGCCCATCACCCATTTAACCCATCCCCCACCTTCCCACCCACATCAACCATCCGTTTGTTCTCTGTATTTAAGAGAACTGTTAAAACTCTCTATTTTATCTTATTTTTCTTTCACTTCCCCTATGTTCATCTCTTAAATTTCTCAAATTATACATATGAGTGAAATCATATAATATCTGTCTTTCTCTGACGTATTTCGCTTAAGCATAATACCTTCCAGTTCCATCCACGTTGTTGCAAATGGCAAGATTTCATTACTTTTCATTGCTGAGTAGGATTCCACTGTATGTATATGTATATATGTATGTATATACCATACAGTCTTGATGATTACAGTTTTCTAATACATGTTAAAGTCTGGGATTATAATTCCTCCAGCTTTGGTTTTCTTTTTCAGGATTGCTTTGGCTATTTGGGGTCTTTTGTGGTTTCATAAAAATTTTAGGATTGTTTGTTCCAGCTCTTTGAAAAATATTTGTGTTATTTTGATAAGGATTGCACTGAATGTGTAGATTGCTTTGGGTAGTAGCAACATTTTAATAATACTTATTCTTCCAATCCATGAGCATGGAATGTTTTCCATTACTTTTTATCGTCTGCAATCTCTTTCATAAGCTTTCTATAGTTTTCAGTGTACAGATCTTTTACCACTCTAGTTAGGTTTATTCTTAGGTATTTTATGACTTTTGGTGCAATTGTAAATGGGATCAATTCCCTAATATGTCTTTCTGTTGCTTCATTATTGGAGTATAGAAATGTGCCCTAGTTGATTCCATATCCTATGACTTTGCTGAATTCATGTATTAGCTCTAGCATTTTTTTGGTGGAGTCTTTCGAGTCTTCCATAGAGAATATCATGTCATCTGAGAAGAGTGAAAGTTTGACTTCTTTTTGGCCAATTTGGATGCCTTTTATTTCCATGTGTTGTCTGATTCTGAGCTAGGACTTCCAACACTATGTTAAACAACAGTGGTGAGAGTGGACATCCCTGTTCCCGACCTCAGGGGGAAACCTCTTAGTTTTTCCCCATTGAGGATAATATTAGCTGTGGGTCTTTTGTATATGGCCTTTATGATCTTGAGGTATGTTTCTTCTATCCCAATTTTTGTGAAGATTTTTATTAAGAAAGGATGTTGTATTTTGTCAACTGCTTTTTTTTTCAGCATCTATTGACAGAACCATATGGTTCTTATCCTTTCTTCTATTAATGTGATGTATCATGTTGATTGATTTGCAAATATTGAACCAGCCCTGCAGCCCAGGAATGAATCCCACTTGATCATGGTGAATAATTCTTTTAATGTAATGTTGAATTTGATTTGCTAGTATCTTGTTGAGAATTTTTACATCTATGTTCATCAGGGATATTAGCCAGTAATTCTCCTTTTTAGTGGGGTCTTTCTCTGGTTTTGGACTTAAGGTAATGCTGGCTTCACAGAATGAGTCTGGTAGCTCTCCTTCCATTTCTATTTTTTTGAATAGTTTGAGCAGAAAAGGTATTAACTGTGCTTTAAATGTCTGATAGAATTCCCCTGGGAAGCCATCTGGCCCCCGACTCTTATTTGTTGGGATATTTTTGATAACCTCAATTTCTTTGCTGATTATGGGTCTGTTCAAATTTTCTACTTCCCATTTGAGTTTTGGCAGTGTGTGAGTGTCTAGGAATTTGTCCATTTCTCCCAGATTGTCCAGTTTGTTGGCATATAATTTTTCATAGTATTCTCTAGTAATTGTATTTCTCTGGTGTTGGTTGTAATCTCTCCTCTTTCAGTCGTGATTTTATCTATTGCTTTTTTGTCTCCAGAAAGTATTAACATTAAGGCAGTTGAGTTCCTGAAGAAAGGTCACCCTGTTGACTTAAGTATTTAGCAATGGGTTGCAGGTTGTAAGGAGGTTTAATTTTTTTTTTTTACATTTGTTTTCCCTTTGTTCTACATATCACTGTCTTTATTATAATCTATGGAATTTTTATTCTGATATCTTTTCTTTTTCAGTTTTAAGGAGATTTGTGTTCCCTAGATTTTTACGTTTTGTAATAGCATCTTAATCTTGGTCTACTGTCACAAAATATTCTCTTACATCAAAAACATGATGATCAATGATCAAAGATATTGTTTTAATTATTATTTTTTAATGTTTATTTCTTTGAGAGAGAGAGAGAGATCGAGCACAAACACGGGTGGGGCAGAGAAAGAGTGAGAGAGAGGATGTGAAGTGGGCTCTGTGCTGACAACAGAAAGCCCAATGCAAGACTCGAACCAATGAACCACGAGATCATGACCTGAGCTGAAGGTGGACACTTAACTGACTGAGCCACCCAGGTGCCCCAGAAATACTCTTTTTAATTTTCTTCTTTTTTGTATTGACTTTGTTATATCACAGATTTTTTTTCTGTTTGTTTTAATTTCTCTTACATTAAGTTCTCTCCCAAAATTTTAACTTATCTTTAGTTTTATTTTCCTTTTTAATCTCCACCGAGACTAAAATTTTGTTTGGAAACTTTCAGTACATCTATGTGGATTGTTGACTTTGAATTTCATTGTAGGAGAATCCGCATGAGTCCATTTATTAGAACATGCTTAAAGTCATGACTTCGTGTTTTTCCTCTTCTTGGTTAAAATTTTTTAAATAGAATTTTCTAAAACTCATCAAGATAGAAGAAGAAAACTATTGAACTCACCACCCAGTTTGCATAAGACACTTAATTCCTCTGTTTCCAGTATTTTATTTCATGGTTCTTTTCCCCAACAGAAAATGAGGCTCCAGTCTTTCTCAAGGTATAGAATAGGTAGTTGCCTCTTCCATGCATCAGTGATTTTAAACAAGAGAATTCTCATATACATTTTATCATATTAAGTGTTTCCTTACCAATCTGTTTTTTCAAGATAGTTAAAATATAATACTACTAATAAAATATTTTCTTTGAATAATGATCAAATTATGGATACACAAAACAAAGCTTGTTCATAATACTTCAGAATTAAATGTCTCACTATCTTGTTGATCTTTGTTTGACAAGGGAAAAATTATAATTGGAGGACAAATTGAATAACATGCACTAGTGTTAAATGCTTGAGGAAGATATGAGTGTTTAGAAGCAAATATTTGCTTCAAAGGGCTGCTTTAAAAGCTTAATGAAACACTAAGGTCTTTAGCTCTGTGGAACTTTAGTAAAGTTGGAAAATTATAGCCTCTTGATCTCTGCCCAGGTCTTGTCTCAGAGTCATGAGTTCGAAGTCTGGCATTAGGCTCCACTTAAAATAAAAAGGAATAATAGATAATATATGCTTAGTTTGTCAAAAATAATTATTTTTAATAGAAGTAAAATTATTTCATACAATTCCTATTAACATAGAAGAAGAATATAATTATGTCACCTCAAAATGTACTCACTTTCTGTGTTTTAATATTAAATCTAAAATAAAGCTTCATTCCAATTTCTTCATTCTTACGAATTAAGAAAAAAAATAAAACACCATAAAACACTATAAAACCTAATGGGGCATTGAATTTCTTATCTCTAGTTAATTCTTTTCTTCTAACATGGGTTCTTCTTTTATTTATAAATTGATTGATGATTTTTTTTTAGTACACACTCCATTAAAGAAGCATTGATTAAAAGCCCAGTATCCAGAAGGCTCTAAAATATGCCAGGTGCACCAACAATAAGTAAATAAATTTGTGGTAATGTTCCAAGTAAAACATGACTTGTTCAAAACCACAAGTTTTTCTATTAATTGTTAAGGGCTGATTATTTCTTGGTGAAACAAACCTTTTCATTTGGAAAGATCGTATTTCCTGCTTTATCTATCTATTTTAATAATTTTAAACCATTACGTTTTTAACGAATATCTTTTTAATAGTCACTTTTTAAATGTCATCAAAGGCTACATGAGATATACTTATTTTTTTTTTCAACGTTTATTTATTTTTGGGACAGAGAGAGACAGAGCATGAACGGGGGAGGGGCAGAGAGAGAGGGAGACACAGAATCGGAAACAGGCTCCAGGCTCTGAGCCATCAGCCCAGAGCCTGACGCGGGGCTCGAACTCACGGACCGCGAGATCGTGACCTGGCTGAAGTCGGACGCTTAACCGACTGTGCCACTCAGGCGCCCCGAGATATACTTATTTGTATAGAAATGGATAATGCAATGTGATTTATTTAATTAGGGTCAGGGACAGATGCGATTTGTTTTATGATTATGCCTTTCTTAAAATTAAATCTCCAGTAACATTTAATTTTTGACCCTCTTATAAAAATATCCCAAATTAATTATTTTGATTTTGTTGGGACAAAACATTTCAATGGCTTCTCACATACCAGGAAAGATGATGCCTATAGGGACTGTAGGAATTTGCATCGACCTATTCAAAAAACTGCAGATCCTGAGTTTCATAGAGCAGAGAATAAAATCTTGTCACAGGCACATCTTTGCTCTCCCTTAACTGGGTGGGTAGCGTCACTCCTCACACAGGTGGTGTCAGTTGAGACCGCAAGGTTAACGTCAAAGACTGAGAAAACTCTGTCAGGTAAAACCATACAGAAACCTTCTCTCCCTTCCTCTCCTATGCTTTTTGTTCTGACAAGAGTTTTAATATGAAGTACATTCCTGTCACTCCCTCCATTTTGCAGGCTAGTTATTATGCAAGTCAGGTTCCAGTGAATTCCAAAACCTCAGGAAAAACTCTACGATTATACCAGTTGTGCAAAATCTGACTTTAGTATACGACAGCAGACTAACACTTGTGTCCCCTGAGGAGCAGAAGGTCACTAGGGATTGACTACACCAAAGTATTATCTGTAAATAGCTTATAGGATAAGAAGAAAGGAAGTAAATTGCTTAGAATAAAGTTATTGATAAGTCATGAGGCCAGGTTTTGTGCTTAGGGGCTCTGAAATAAAGGTTTGGAAGGGGAAAACTCTGAAAATGCAATTTTCTTTGGATTCTCCCGAAGGCCAGAAATGGCTGCAGCTTTGAATTCCTGGACATTTTTATGTATGTAGCTTTAGTCCAGCTAATTTTTAGGGCATGAATAAAATATTTCAAATCTCAACTTTTGTGGATTATCAAAATCAATCTTAGAACTGATTTGCCATTACTTAGGGGTAACATAAAGTTTAATTTTATGCTATTTAATATGTTTAATAACTCAGGAGAAGAAGGGAGAGACAGAGTCAAGAAAAAGATATTAAAAATTTACAACACAGAAGAAATTTATAGGTTTCCACTAAAGAGTCATTTCACGCCTTAATGTGGCATAAGTGCCTTCCTTGTATATTTCTTCTAATGAAGGAAAGTCCATTTCTCAAAAAATTAAAATTATCCACATCATGGCTATTCTTTATTTTTATTATAAGACTTTTTACCCGTAAAAGAGAAAGTATGAAATCTAAATGTAAATTATATTAGAATTATTTATACCAAAATAAATATCTTGACCAATAACATGAATTCTAATATAAAACATTACTGAAGCTCTCTATCTTCTCCTTCTTGATCCTCATTGTTCTGTATCTTGCCTAATACACTCACTGTTCTCATTTTTTTTTATCCTTTCTTGGATTTTCATAATTTTATCACTTGTTCAGTTATGCCTAAAACGACAGATTGTTGTTGTTGTTGATCTCATTAAAATGCTGTTGAAATAGGTCCATTTGTTATTTCCTAAAGAGCCAGAAGTTCACCCTAATTTACCATCCCTCTTGATTATTTCTGAGTAGTGGCTCAAAGGACATGCATCCTTTCGATACTAAAACATAATCTATCTGTGTGTAGTTACCCTTTTCGTGTCAATAATGAAGACTATATTTCAATGGTAAATTCATACATTGGAAGCAGCTGGGATTTCTGAGCCCTTACATGGGGAAGAGATTCTCTCTATGCATTGATAGACTCACATAGGACTCTGTACAAATAGAACAACAAAAAAAAAGCTTTAGTTTGTTACTTGGTTGTTACTTCAGGGCAAACTTATTTTCATGGCATCTTCTCATTTATGCAAGTATTATGCTAAGTATGATTTTTCTGTGATCTATTTCTTCCTATTCAATCTTAGTTTCTACTCTTGATCTACAGTGATGTAGCTAAAATCTTTTCCCTTTCCCTGATGGACATTAATCTGTTGTTATCTTAAACAGGTACTGTTGTGATGAGCTAATACTTTCCATCTACATACTGTGGATGAAAGAGCACTTGGATGTCTGAAGATAGGGGGTCTGGTCCTACCTAGAGTGAACATATGAAAACATGCTCAACTTCAACGAAATTAAGAAAATAAAAACTACAATCATCATGGGATGCTATTTTTCATCCACTCCATGAAAACATCTAGCAATCCCATTACTGGTGAGTATTTGGAACAAAAGGAGAGTTATGCATAACTGGTGTGGAGATGGATGACTATAACCCTTCTAGGAAAACATTCAGTTATTATGTTGAACATTTCCATACCCTATATAGTAAACGGTACTGCTGTAAATAGTCCTTATTTCTGCTGGTGTTCATGGACATCTGAGAATGATGCGTTGAGTTGTAGGGTATGAAAATGTTCAACATAATAACTGAATGTTTTCCTAGAAGGGTTATAGTCATCCATCTCCACACCAGTTATGCATAACTCTCCTTTTGTTCCAAATACTCACCAGTAATGGGATTGCTAGATGTTTTCATGGAGTGGATGAAAAATAGCATCCCATGATGAATGTAGTTTTTATTTTCTTAATTTCATTGAGGTTGAGCATGTTTTCATATGTTCACTCTAGGTAGGACCAGATCCCCTATCTTCAGACATCCAAGTGCTCTTTCATCCACAGAATGTAGATGGAAAGTATTAGCTCATCACAAACTCCAGAAATCCTTGCTTTTGTCACATGGTAGAGTGTTCCTGATTTCCCCTAATGTTCACATCTCAACTAAAATGGAAATAAAAGAACTTCAAATTGCAACTTAGAGTTAGCATAGGAGTAAAAAGACAGTTGAAGAATGATTGACTTACAAAAAAAAGAATTTAAATGGAATTGATTAGTATTCAGTTAAATGATTGAGACTTTTTATTATTCAGATTCTTATTTTGAAATAAATTTGGATTCGTGGAAGGGTTATAAAAATTTTACAGAGTTCCTATATATACCCTACCCTGCTTTCCCTACAGTTAACATTGTACCTCACCATGGCACATTTGCCAAAACTAAGAAATCGACTTTGATATAATAGGATTAACTAAACTACAGACGTTATTCATATTTCACTAGTTTTTACACTAATGTTCTTTCTTTTTTCATTCTATTCCAGGATGTAGTTCAGAATATCATGTTGCATTTAGTTATTACATCTCCTTAGAAAACTTCCGTCTGTGACATTTCTCAGTGTGTCTTTGTTTTTCACGCTTTTAAACTTCAGAAGGTACTAGTTAGTTATTTTCCACAATGTCTTTCAGTTTAGGTCTGTCTGATATTCTCTCATGATTAGACTATGTTATGAATGTTGGAGGTAATGCCAGAAAGGCGAAGTGCTGTTCTCATTGCATCCTATCAGGAGGTAGATGATATTTACTTTGAATATCATCTGGTGATAATAACTTTGACCTCTTGGTTACTGTGGTGTCTGCCAGGGTTTTCTATAGTAAAATTACATTTTTTTTTCATTTTGCTTACACTGTTTATTAAGAGGATTTACCAAGACCAACCTATACTCAAAGCAAGGGCAACTAAGCCCTCCTGGAGGGAAGAATATCAAACAATTTGTGAGCCTATGTTAAAAGCACCACAGTAGTTAAGAAACATTTTGGTGACATATTTTAGAAGACTTTTTATTTGTACCTTGTGCTCTTCATCTCAAAACATATGGGTGATTGAACTCCTGGCAACCCAAATTTTCTAAAGGCGATGATTATAATTGTTGAACATACTTTTGTTATTTCCAGTTTACAATGCATTTAAACAGACAAAAATAACAATAGTAACCAGAAGAGTCACAAGTATGAGTGCTTCAAGTAGGACACAGATTACTCCAAAGCATGTGAGAAAACATGGAACTCTGTTGGTACATGAGAAGTATTTTTAAAATTATGTTTTAAATGGAAATGGTAATACAGAAATGGAAGATCTCCATGAGGTTAACGGTTGTAGTCATTCTTTTTACTTATAGCATCTAATACAGGGTCTGATCCTTGATATGTTGCCAAAATGTTGCATGAAAGAGAATGCACAAAAAAATCTTTGATACAGTAGTGATAAACTGAAAACAGTAAGGATTTATTACCTTCCAGGTTGAATAGAGACAGCAAATAACCAAGAAACATAAAATTCAAAAAGGATGAAATTCTCTGAAGGAATAATATCCAGAAAAGCAAGATTATTAAAATTTTCTCCCCCAAATCAGAGTGGATTTCTGGGTCCTTTAACCCAGAACCTATGTGCTTTCTCTAATCAAAATCAAGTTTACCAACAGATTATAATAAGCATGAATAATTTATGCAGGAGATGTGTATGAATGTGTGCAGATGAGTTGAGGGTGAGGAGGTGATAGGTAAGAATTGTTGAATGCTAATGAAACAGTAGTTTTCAAATATTCATCCCCCCACCATATATTTATTATTTATGATGCAAAATATTCTATATTATAAGTGAATAAAAGAGGTAGAGCCTAGTCCTGGACTTCGTTGAGTTTCATTTCCCACATGGTTCAATGTATTCAGTTAAGCAAGTAAAATTGAAGATAAATTATAAATAAAAATATTACAAATGCCATTGCTTTTGACAGCATAACACTGTATTGCTTGAGCTGACATTCGTTTGTGTGAATAATCCTCAAGGATTTCTGTTTCTATTCTTTTTATCGTGGTTATCTACCAGAACTATGGTATAGAAGATAGAATGATACATTGTTAAACAGTTTGACATAGCTAAATGGTAAAATTACAAATTGTGTGGGTTTAAGCAAACTACTTACATTCTCTGCTCGTCTGATTCTTGGTCTATAAAATGATCATTGCAATGGAGAAAAAAACTTGCAGATGACTGAATTTTTCAGGGCTCCTCAGTTCAAGCAGTGTGGCCCCTCTGCCTAGATAAACAGTTGTTTCTTTTCCAAAAACAAAACAAAACAAAATATTGAAATGTAGAGAATAGACCTAGTGTCATCCCTGGATTCTTGGAGAAGAACACCATAATCTGGACTACTGAAAGCTTTGTAAACTCAAAGAGTTTCTAAAAAGATATTTCTATCTATTCTTTCCTGGAATTTAAAACAACCCAAATATTGAAACCATGATTTTCAAAGCAGATTGGGATGGGGATGGGAGGCTGTACTCCTAAAAACCTATATTCCTGTTGAGAATGCTCACTGTAGGCAGCCACTGTTGTGTATTAAATATCTAATGAGAGAATGAATATACAATTGGGTAATGTGCGGATCAATTCAGGGCCAATAAGAGAAAGTCAAATATGCACCCTCCACCCTAAGCCTAACACGAAGATGCCCCACTTCAAGTTAACCCTCTTAAACTTCCTTATGACAATACCCTTTACTCAGAGCATAATTGATTTTTTTTTTCTCTTTAAAGCTTTCCCACTCCCCTACCTGCAAATCTCTACCAAACACAGTTGATGACGGCTGGCACTTTTCTATAGCAAGTTCTCAGTAAGTAGCCTCTCTTTGCTCTCACTGGGGTGGTCTCCACTTATGTCAACATTAAGGTGTGATGGTATAGGGAAAAAAGACAAAAACTATAGATTCAAAGAAACGTGACCAGGCACTGTAGGGATGACATTTTCAGCTTACTTTAAAACAGTATGGAGTTAGTGGTTTGAAAAATCATCATCAATATTGCCTCCATTGATTCATGCATTAAAGTTTTGTACATATTACACCTGAGTAGATAGATAGATAGATAGGTTTTTACTTAGAAGAATCACTTTTACATTCGCTTCCACAGCAGTCTTCAGCCGAGGGGGTCAGTGATGGGTTAACTTTCTTGTGCTCTAGTAAGGTCTTTCTCTGAATTCAGCCATCTAGCAGGCTGCCTTTATCCAATTCAAACAAAAACAAGCCTTTGCTAGTAGTGCCTCTGCATATTAGCATACTGTGGTGCCATCAGAAAAAAAAATTACATCTGAAATGGGAACTTGTGTTTTAGAATTCATGAAAAAAATATTAAACATACATTTTAAGTGTGAAAAATTCTTTATAATGCAGTGCTTTGTGTGGGTGTGCCCCCATGTGTCCCCCCATGTGTGTGGGGAGAGGAGTGGGATTGGAGAAATTAGTAGTAATGGTATTAAAGCATCCAATATCGAAATGATTTCCCAACTATTATTTGGGAAACTTTGTAATACTACCTGTGTCCTCATCTCCATAAAATAGCAATGACCATTTGGGAAACTCAGTAAAAGCTGATGTTCCATATTGTTCTCCCTATGCTAAAGTCCTCCCTGGGGGCTAAATAGATTTAGTAAAACACATGTTGTTTACCCAATTTTTGTGCCAAAGCATTAATGAGACCCCTATGGGTAATGATGCTTTGCCAAAATATTGGCTCTTAGGTTCAATACCACCTTTATTCTTGGCAATACACTTATTTATTTAATCTCAGTTAAAAAAAAAAACCAACAGGATATAATTCAGCATACCACAAAACACTCAAATGGTCGTGTTTCTTAAATTGCTTTATACAAAATTTAAGCAAAAATCTATTTCAAAATCACTACACTGAAGAAAAAAAACTAATAAACAATAGTAATCTTTGACCCATTACATCTATTGTAGATGAGAAAAATAACCTGACACCTTTCTCTAGATTTCCAATTAAAAAAATTGTATAAAATAAAAGTAATAAGAAATTTAAATTGCCTATATATTTGGATTACAGAAAAGGTTTACTTTAAGTTTGAATGATCAAACATCACTTTAATAAGAAAAGAAGAAGTTTAATAAAGCTTAAATCTCTTTTTTAGTAATACTTTTCTCAATACCCTATAGCAATTCCAAGACCCTAAACGCTTTGAAAACCAAAATGTTTTGTTGCTGTTGTTATTGTTGCTGAGGTTTTGTACTAGTTCATTGGCAGCAAAACTAGCCTTGCATGGGCATGAGGCTATGTATAGTAATTATTTAGCCCACATTCAGTGATTATTCATATGTTATCAACAATAGGAGAATATTTGATTACAGAGTGCAGCCTTGAATCTTGACGTGCTTATGATATTTATGCCACTTATTATTATGTTAAATTCCAAAACCAATCTGCATTCTAAACATTTGTGGCCCAATATTTTGGAGAAGGAATTGATAAGGAATTCTTAAAATGTATTAGTGATGTAAATGAACAAACAAATGCAACAAACAAACAAAAACAAAGAAACATACAAACAAACAATGATCTCCAGGGACTTCTTTAGACATACAGGAAAGTAATATCTTCCTTTGTAAGAGAAAAGGAGTCCTATCTGAGCATATGATATTGTTGATATGTTGGGCTATCTTATAAACAAACTCCTTCAATAATTGCCAAACCCTCTTCATTTGTAAGATAGCTTTGTTGGAAAGAATTTGGAAAATATGTTTCTATATATTCCCAGAGATAGTAGGAAAATTGTTAACTCTCATATTTTTCTATTTTTTATTTCTTTTTTTTTATTAAACATTTTCTTAATGCTTTTGAAGGAGAGAGAGAGACAGAGTGTGAGCAGGGGAGGCGCAGATAGAGAGGGAGATACAGAATCCAAAGCAGGCTCCAGCCTCTGAGCTGTCAGCACCGAACATGACGCGGGACTTGAACTCACGAGCTGTAAGATCGTGACCTGAGCCAAACTCAGAAGTCAGATGTTTAACTGACTGAGCCACCCAGGCACCCCTTTCTTCCTTCCTTCCTTTCTTTCTTCCTCCTTTCTTCCTTTCTTTTCTTTCTTTCTTTCTTTCTTTCTTTCTTTCTTTCTTTTTCTTTTTTTCTTTTTCTTTCTTTCTAATTTGTCTTTTAATTTATATTTTACTCATGTAAAATTTCTGGGCTAGATTATACTCAACAATAGTATTTAATTTATCCTGGAAAATGTCAATATAACAAATTCATAATATGAAAAATAATATGAATAGCAGTACCTACATTTTTAATGTTAATTTGTTTCTATCATTGTGCTAAAAACTGGATGTACACCATTAGTATAAATATATATATCAGGGCGGATATTTCTTTAAAAAATTGAATATCTATTAGCATGACAGCCCTGACACATGTGATCTCTGACGTAATTTTTCTATGTTTACATTCTTCTATACTTATTTTCTATTCATTTCTTTTATCTTTTTTTCCATAATGTGCACATTCTTCCATTTCTTACGTCCATTGTTTTGTTTTGTTTTCCCCCTCTTGCAGCTTCCATAACTCTAGTCACTAGTAAAGACTTCTCACTGTTCCATTTACAAAATAGATAGTGGAATGCAACAGAAGGAGATCAAAGACATCAGCATGGACTTGTTAATTATTTCTACAAATAAGGCAAGCTCTTATGATCTCCCAGTGCACATTTCTGAAGGCTACCCAATGTTGAGTCACGCTACTGTTGCCATAAAACACGATTTATTTCTTTATGGCTTGAGTTCACTTTAAGAATGTACAGAGTAGTTTCTTTGACTACAAATTCCTCAAAAAGTTTTAAATAGCAGGTCTATTTGGCATAGTTGATATGCATACTCAGACAGCCAAGAATCAATTCTGTGTCTCTTTGATTGCTTACATTCTAAATAAAACTCATTATCTTTTGTTCTCTGTACACCACGAATGTGAAAAATTGATATTGGATTCTATTCATGTCACCAAAAATAATTTTGCCCTTCTTTTTTATCCTAACATAGAAAAAAAAAGATTAAAATGATGAAAAATAGTATAAAGTTAAAAGAATATTTATTGCTTTTGGATAGAGGAGCATATAACAGCAATGTAACATTGGTTTATGTGGGGTACCTGGGTGGCTCAGTCGGTTGAGCATCTGACTTCAGCTCAGGTCATGATCTTATGGTTCCTGAGTTCCAGTCCTGCGTCGGGCTCTGTGCTGACAGCATAAAGCCTGGAGCCTGCTTCGAATTCTGTGTTTCCCTCTCTCTCTGCTCCTCCCCTGCTCATGCTCTTTCTCTCTCTCTCTCCTTCAAAAATAAATTTAAAAAAATTAAAAATAAACATTGGTTTATGTGATATTGACACAAAATTAGCTCTAACAATTTTGTGTCTGAATAAATAATTTCGAGTTCCTATACTATATATTCTTATTGCAATGCATTAATTGTTTTTCAGTTTATTTATTTTGAGACAGAGAAGGCAATAGGAGGGAGAGAGAGAATCCCAAACAGGCTCTGTACTGTCAGCTTAGAGCCTTCTCATTGAGTCCCATATGGGGCTCAAACTCACAAACCAGGAGCTCATGACCCCTCTGAAATCAAGAGTCGAATGCTTAACCAACTGAGCCAACTTACGTAAAAGTGTTTTCAAAGAAAACTATTCATTGGGTTCACTAAGATATTATGAATAGAATTGATACCAATACCATAATGATTAAGTATTCTGCATAGATGTCACACAGACCAATTTCTACAACATATTGACTTTGTAATTTAAGACAAGAACTTACTCTTTCCCAGTCTGGATTTCCACTTCTATTAATATTTATTCCATTACTATTAATATTTATTCATCCAATAATTATTCCATTTCTATTAATATCCATTTCTATTAATATATTTATATTAATGATATACTAATTGTATAAATGTATAGAGAGTATTTAACATAATGCCAGATCTAACATTTAAAATGTAGGAACTGAGGAGCACCTGGGTGGCTCAGTTGGTTAAGTGTCCAACTCCGGCTCAGGTCATGATCTCATGGTCTGGGAATTTGAGCCCAGCATCAGGTTCTGTTCTGCCAGCACAGAGCCTGGAGCCTGCTTCAGATTCTGTGTCTCCCTCTCTCTCTTCGCCCCCCCCACTTGTTCTCTATCTCTCTCTCAAAAAAAATTAAAAAAATTAAAATGTAGGGACTACTATTAATATTATTTTTATACTATGACTTTGCTGTACTGATTTATTTATTTATTTATTTATTTATTTATTTATTTATTTATTTTGAGAGAGAGCACAAGCAGGGGAGGGGCAGAGGGAGGGGGAGAGAAAGAACCTTAAGCAGGCTCTGCACCAGCACAGAACCCGAAATCCAGAGTCGATGCTTAACCAACTGTGCCACCCAGGCGCCCTTGACATTGCATAGAATAAATTAAATACTATTATGGAATATGATCTAGCCCAGCAATGTTACTTGAGTAAAATATAAATTTGTAAAATGAATTGTATATAAGGAAATCAAGAAATACAAAGATATGAGAATTAATGATAATTTTTTCAGTTTATATTGAAAATTAAATACTCTGGGTAATTTTCCATTAGGGAAATTATGTCATAATGACACTTAAGGCTACAGAATAAATATCTCTAAATTACATATATATATATGGAAAAATAAACATTGAGTTTTCAATTTTTATGCATTAAAGCATTAAAGAAAATTTACAAAAAAATTCTAATTGAGGGGCGCCTGGGTGGCGCAGTCGGTTAAGCGTCCGACTTCAGCCAGGTCACGATCTCGCGGTCCGTGAGTTCGAGCCCCGCGTCGGGCTCTGGGCTGATGGCTCAGAGCCTGGAGCCTGTTTCCGATTCTGTGTCTCCCTCTCTCTCTGCCCCTCCCCCTTTCATGCTCTGTCTCTCTCTGTCCCAAAAATAAATAAACGTTGGAAAAAAAAAAAAATTCTAATTGGGCAAAAATGCTCTTGTAATTTAAGTTTTAACAGATGTGAATGAAGAGATGAGATATTAGACATGCAAAAGCACAATACTTATGTAGGAAGTGAAGTAAAGTCTTCATTTGTCTTCAACAATTTAATGGTGACATTATCACAATTGTTTTTAACAGATGATGAAAGATAATATTTGAGTGTTTCCATTAAAATAGAAACCTGACCAGTTCAAGGTAATCTTTAATTTTTGCATCTAGTCCCTAATAAATTTGATAAATAATGCACTCATCAACTTAGTGCTATTGTTACAAAGGGATGACAATGAACCTCACCTCCTGTCAATTTAGACACAATGGAAATTAGGTTGCCCTCTGGAAGTCAAGTAGGAAAACCCAAACCCAATGGATGTGCTTTAACCATCAGTGTGATTACAACAAACAATTATCTAAGAAGATATGGATGAAAATAGTCTCTCCTCCCATGACTCCATACTCACAAAGAACCTTTGTAATTTGAATTTGACTTCCAATGTAACCTAACTTCAAGCAAATGCACTAAGCAGCTAAAGAAAGCATGTGGTCTATTGGGCAATCACAGTCTCAGTGTTAACAAACAGGCAATACTTTTGAAGAGGGCAGTTGATTCTACCATCATCTATCTGCTTATTTCTTGTGTATCTAGCATTGATCTATCCATCCTCACTGCATCTATCATAATAGATTGTTCTCTTTCCACCCATCCACTCTTACTGCCATTTAACAATATACCCATGTGTGACTTTGGCTAATGTAAGATTGGATGCCAAAGTTGGAATGATTTACTTTCTATGCTGGTAAAGCTTAACATCAATGACTGTGACCCCTTTTTCTGGGGGTAGGGGTCCATCTAAAGATGATATTCATACAGAAAAACTCCACTGAATTTCCACGGAGACACCCAAATCTCACTTTTTTTCAATATATGAAATTTATTGTCAAATTGGTTTCCATACAACACCCAGTGCTCATCCCAAAAGGTGCCCTCCTCAATACCCATCACCCACCCTCCCCTCCCTCCCATCCCCCATCAACCCTCAGTTTATTCTCAGTTTTTAAGAGTCTCTTATGCTTTGGCTCTCTCCCACTCTAACCTCTTTTTTTTTTTTTCCTTCCCTTCCCCCATGGGTTTCTGTTAAGTTTCTCAGGATCCACATAAGAGTGAAACCATATGGTATCTGTCTTTCTCTGTATGGCTTATTTCACTTAGCATAACACTCTCCAGTTCCATCCACATTGTTACAAAGGGCCATATTTCATTTTTTCTCATTGCCACGTAGTACTCCATTGTGTATATAAACCACAATTTCTTTATCCGTTCATCAGTTGATGAACATTTAGGCTCTTTCCATAATTTGGCTATTGTTGAGAGTGCTGCTATAAACATTGGGGTACAAGTGCCCCTATGCATCAGTACTCCTCTATCCCTTGGGTAAATTCCTAGCAGTGCTATTGCTGGGTCATAAGGTAGGTCTATTTTTAATTTTCTGAGGAACCTCCACACTGTTTTCCAGAGTGGCTGTACCAGTTTGCATTCCAAATCTCACTTTTTAAAGAAAGAAAGAGTTGCTTGAGATAACTGTAGTAGTCACACAAAGTGTTCAGTAGATCTCTCTTTCATTTGAAATAGAACTTTGTATTGTGTGCAAACAAATGTTTTAGCATAGGATAATGTAGACTGGAGTTTTTTTTTTTATTTATATTTGGATCTTTATATTAAGGAACAGTCTTTGATTGCTAGTGCAAATGCCATGTATAAGAAGCAGTTGCTACAGACCAGCAGGATTGAAATATCTGTTACAAGGACAAGGAACGCTGCTCTGAGTATCATTGACCAAAGTCCTCATTAAAAATGAGAGATAGTACCCCTAGGGATCCTCCCCAAGGAAGAAAGGAAAGAGGAAAGGAAAAGCAAAGAAGAAAAAACTATGGCTTAACTATTCACACTGGATGCTCAGAGGCAGGCTTTCCCCAAGGAAAAGACGAGGAAAAGAGCTTAATCACAAGTGTTCTTTCTGAGATACAGAGAAGGTTTTGACCTTATGCCCAAGCTCCATTTACATTATTTCATTTATTCTTCACAACTCTGTAAGGTGGTTATTATTAATATTTCTTGCTCCCAGTCTGGGTTTTCTTAGGCTCAACCTATCATTAAACTTAAAAGACTCCAATAGGCAGTATGTGGCACCAGCTTTACCAAAAGGACACAGGGAAGGAAATAGGGCATGGGGCAGGACAGCCTCTGGGGTTTTTCTTCAATGAGGCTTCTCAGAAGAGACCACAAACCATACAGCTCTTCTCTGGTAATTAAGTGTGATAGCCCAGGTGCAAGGACAGGAGACACAAATGGTGGCACTTCCCTGGCTTAGAAGTGCTATGTGTCAAAGAGGAGCCAATATGTCTCCTGACAATTCCATAGGCAAGACTTCCAGGATCTCAACAGGCAATCTGAGTTATAAGATCCACTGCCCTCAGGACAGTCTCAAAGTTATGACTCTCACTAGACAGTTATAGTTTATTCATTGATCTTCTGTCCAGATGTCATTTACCTATATGGGGTCATGTTTGCTATAAGCAATGATACCTAGTTACACAGCTGGCATCCTACTTTTATAGGAAAAACAGGGGTAGAAACTTATTTGTCCATAGAGTAGTTTTGTTAACTCTACACAACATTCCCATATAGCTATGAGGAAGCTGATGGTCATAGGCAGTAGTGACTTAAGATCACCCAGTCATTATGTGCCAGAGCATAACTTAATTCCTTGTCTATCAGACCTCCAGATCTTTGCTGAGAATAACACCTGTTGGGTTCATTTCCATACCTGTCTTGGTTTGTCCACTCCAGCCAGAGTGCATGACTTAAAATTACATCAGTTTCATGGGGGCCTAAATGCCTTATCTATCACAGAGAATTAAAGCTTTTATGAATATCCGAATAAGTTCTACTTATTTTTTATGGGACTGGGCAGATAATATTGAAAACAGCAACCAACTATGATGTGTCAACATTTGTAATATACATAGCATATAACTCAATAGTACCTACATCATGGAATTTGTCTTAAGGAATTAATCACATTAAAGCACAAAGTTTATTTTTAAAAAAATAACAAAAAACAGAGAAGGCACAGACAATCCAGAAGATTATATGTACAAAGAATAATTTGTAAATTAATGCAATATAATAATCTTGAAATTTTAAGTGACATAGATTATATTCTGTGAAAATGTATGTTACTCAAAATCAAACATTTTAAAAATAAAAACTAACGCCAAAGATACTACAAATAAAAAGAACAACCAGAATAATATGCTTATACATCAGGTTAAGGAAAGTTTCCAAAAGTACAAAATTTCTAAAGAAATATATGATATATATATCTGGATCAAAATTAAAAATAAAAACCAAAGTCATTCACAATAGAAAAAAATGCACAATTAATAAGCATAAGAAATTATGTTTTTATCATAATAATATGTAACAATTTATAAAAATAAATAATTTTACAAACCATTAGATGGTCCACATTTTAAGCTTCTCAGAATATCATTCATATAAAGAATTGAAAACAAGCACAGTCATTTACTGTTGGTAAGAGTAAAATGCTATGGTTAATTTGGAAGGCAATTTCACAGTAATCTCTCCCTCTCTCTCTCTCTCTCTCTCTCTCTCTGTCACGCACACACACACACACCCACACACACCCTCTAGGACCACATTGAAGAATGTTAAAAAAAAAATATATATATATATATATATACTAATCAGTGAATTGTTTATAATGATTATTACAGTTAGTTTGAAAAAAATATTTTTATTAATTTTACTTCTTTATTTTGAGAGAGAAAGAAAGAGAATTCCAAGCAGCCTCAGTGTAAAACCTGATGCAGGGCTAGAAAGCACAAACCATGAGATCATGACCTGAGCTGAAATCAAGAGTCAGAAGCTTAACTGATTGAGCCTCCCTGGTGCCCCTAGATTGGAAAAAAATCTTAAATGTACTTCAGTAATAAACTTCTCCCTAAACTTAGGTCAATTTATATTTGTAAATATTATACAGAGGCAAAAAGAAAATTTAAATCTATTTTGTCTTAGTCTGTTTGAGCTGGTATAATAAAATACCATAGACTGGGTGGCTTATAAACAGCAGGATTTTTTTCTGACAATGTTAGAGACTGGGAAGTCCAAGATCAAAGTATTGCTGACATATCCAGAGTCCAGTGAAGACTGGCGTCCTGCGTCATAGTCCAGCATTTTCAGCGTGTTCTCTCATGTTGCAGGGAGTTTTGGGGGTCCCTTTTATAAGACATTAATCTTGCTCATGAGGGCTGTGTGCTCCTTTCCAAATACCATCACAACAGGGATTAAGCCTCACCATATAAATTTGGGGAGGGGGACACAAACATTCAGTCTATATCAGTACGGACATAGAATATCTTTATGATGAAAAAATGATTTGAAAATATATTTGGAGAAATACTGCATTTATATAAAATAAAAACAACCATATGACTTTTCCAAACATTTACATATCAAGAAAAAGCAGAAACTAAATTTTCAGAGGTTGGAGAGTATAAAAATTATTCCATATACGTACACTGTTGGCAATACTAAGAAAGGCACTGTACTTTCAATGAATTGACAATAACCAAAACAAATGAAAAATCTATTTAAAATAGAAGTTTAAATTTAAGATATTTATATGTACATCCATACCAATACAAAAATACTGAAATAAAAATATATGTTGCGTAAATTGGTATTAATAATCAATTTCTAAAATTCTATACTTTGTGAAATTAGGGAAATAGGTTAAAATACGGCTTACTAAACTAAAGCTAAAATTGTTTTCTTGTCATTTGTAAAATGGAAAAACATATACTTTTAAATCTTAACAAGTAAGGAGTAGAATAAGTGTACTTTCTGTAAGAAGCAAATATTTTTTTCAACAGGGAACAAATATTATTATATAAGTAAATAAATGTCAAGAATAAAGAGAATTGTCTGCCGTACCCATGTTAATATTCTGCCTCAAAAATGAAAATTGGATAGTTTCATCCTTTAAGAATTTTAGTTTCTATATGGTTTTCCTTACAATTGATCTACCAGTTTTTATAATCAATTTCATATACAACATATTCATACAAAACTTCCCATATTTATTCCAGTGAGATACTACTTAACACTGTAACTGAGGAGGCCATCATTAGAAATTTCCATTTTGTTATAATCCTGAATTTTATTATATATTAAATATTATTCATTTAATTGTTTGGAAATCTTCCTTTTCATATCTATATTTCCCAAAATAAAATGTTCATCATAACTTCGTAATTACTTTTCCCAAACTAGATTTATATCTATGACATAACCATACTCACTTGCAAACAAAAAATGCTAAGTGTTTATGCTACGAATGGTATAAAATGGTATAATTGGTTAAATGTTAGGTTACAACACAAATATGAGTGTGCTCAAAGACACAGATGGACTTTTTATAAGAAATTGAAGGTTCAACCCTGTGCATTGTTGGTGGGAATGTAAATTGGTGCAGCCACTTTGGAAAGCAGTATGGAGTTTCCTCAAAAAATTAAAAATAGAAAAATCATATTTCTAAATATCATGTGATCCACTAATTTCACTATTGGGTATTTACCCAAAGAAAATTAAAACACTAATGTGAAAAAATATATGCAGCCCTATGTTTATTGCAGCATTATTAACAATAGCTAAGTTATGGAAGCAACACAAGCATCCTCTGATAGATGAATGGATAAAGAACACGTGATATATATATATATATATATATGTATATATACACACACACACACGCACACACACACGTATATATGTATACACACACACACATATATATATACACACATATATACATATGTATACACATATATACATATACATGTATATGTATATACATATATACATATATACGTATATATATATATGGTACTCTGTTATAAAAAATGATGAGATCTTGGGGTGCCTGGGTGGCTCAGTCGGTTGAGCGTCCAACTTTGGCTCAGGTCATGATCTCACAGGTTGTGAGTTCGAGCCCCGCGTTGGACTCTGTGCTGACAGCTCAGAGCCTGGAGCCTGCTTCAGATTCTGTGTCTCCCTCTCTCTCTGCTCCTAACCCACTCACATTCTGTCTCTGGTCTCTCTCAAAAATAAATAGACCTTAAGAAAAAATAAAAAAAAAATAAAAAATAAATGTGAGACCTTGTCATTTGAGACAACATGGATGGACTTAGAGAGTATTATGCTACGTGAAACAAGTCAGACATAGAAAGACAAATACCACATTATTTCACTTATATGTAAAATCTGAAAAACAAAACAAACAAAAAGCAGAAAGAGACCCATAATACAGAGAAAAAACTGATAGTTGCCAGAGGGGCAGATTGTGGAGGTATGGACAAAATGCATGCAGGGGAGTGAGAGAAAAACTTCCAATTCTGTAATAAATAAGTCACAATGACAAAAGTTACAGCAGACAGAAAGATATTGTCACAGCTTTCTATGAAGCTACAGATAGTAGCTTCACTTGTGGTGAGCATAGTGTAATGTATAGAGCTTCAAATCACTATGCCGTGCACCTGAAACTAAAGCAACATTGTATATCGATTACACTTCAATAAAAAAGGGAGAAATTAAAGGTGTATTATTAATTTAAAAATATAAACAATATTTCAACATTGTAGAAACTGAAACTTGTGTTAATAAATTAGAAAAGATAATACTTGGGAAAAAAAGAAGGAAAATATATATTGGAGCATTCATAGTAAAATTGATGTTCATAGACTGATGATATTTTTAACTTCCTATTAGAATAGTTTGGTCACCAATGTGTCATGAAATATATATTCTACATATTAAGCCTATTTCTATAAATCCATCATTGCAAATTTATTTTACAGATGAAAAATATATGAAATATTCTAACAAAAATTTTAAATGAGACTCTGTATTCAAAATACTTATAATACCTCAACTGTAGGTAATGATCTACAGTCATGTAAAATGGCAACAAGAAATATACTCTAGAAGTATGAGAAATATGTGTGATGTAAGAGTAGAGAATATAAAATTATATCTTTTGATAATGAAAATAATGCCCATGTAAAAAAACTGTTATATATATTATTTAAACATGAAATACAGTTTGGGAAATTTTTGTGGTTTTCCTTAAGAAATATCTCACACAATGTTTAATACAAAGAAAATACTCAGCTACTTAGTGGTGATATTTATAAATTTTTATCACCATTCTTTTTGGTAAAATAAATATTTTTATTTATTTATACCTAATATATGATGAAATTCAAACATTTCAATAAGCATTGTGTATAATTTATGTATAATCAAAGAACAAGGATGTTTAGAAAAATTATAAGTAAAAATGCTTTGAACTTATAGAAATATACCAATGATGAAGGGACATTGAGAAATGAATATAATCATTAAAAAAATAAAAGTGAATATTACCACACTGAGTTATATAAAGGGGAATACTTAATTAATAATTTATTTTTTGTGAATATTATATTAAATTATAATCCATGCAATAAAACAGGCCTTGATGATGATCCAAACATTTGATTATAACTCCTCTGAAATACTGTAAGAGTGGAAATCCTTAAAAACTCATTTTCTGCACAATAAAAGACTGTACCTGTAGCAAGCATGGAGAAATGGGAAATGCAAAAATATACAGTGAAACTAACTTTAAAAAAATCACATCTAGGGGCGCCTGGGTGGCGCAGTCGGTTAAGCGTCCAACTTCAGCCGGGTCACGATCTCGCGGTCCGTGAGTTCGAGCCCCGCGTCGGGCTCTGGGCTGATGGCTCAGAGCCTGGAGCCTGTTTCCGATTCTGTGTCTCCCTCTCTCTGCCCCTCGCCCATTCATGCTCTGTCTCTCTCTGTCCCAAAAATAAATAAACGTTGAAAAAAAAAATCACATCTAACTAAAGTTTGTTATATCTCTTTTTAAGACAACTATTTGAAGTATCTATTGAAGTTATTTTCACTATTTTTAGGTAATAAGAGCAATAGCTCTCAGTACTCGGAAAGAGATAAGTGAAGATCACTTTTACCCAGAGCCACATTTCCTGTAAATAATAACAGCATAACTCAGCATGCTTTTAGTATGGTCACTTGAATTTTAAAGAGCCATATGTAATTTATTCTCTTTATTGTTATAGCATTTGAAAAAAAAATTACTTTAGAAATTCATAATAAGAGAAAGAAGTAGGTCCCACTAGCTATTTCTCACCTGGCAAGGATTAGGAGTCATTAACTTCTAAATCTTTGATGTGAAATTTATTTTTCCATTTCAGATCCTCACTCGGTTCAAGCACATAGTTTTTGTTAATTATCTGGCAGTATCTAAAAATGTTTACTTTACATAACAGGAATATGGAATTCATGAGAGTTGTTTTGATAATCAGAGACAATGGATTCCACTGATCTTCATGCTTCATATTAAATTTTTCACCTAAAAAATTAACCAACCAATCATGGACTTATGGAACTCCAGGTTTTGAATGTGACAAGTGTCATTATCATTTGAGAACATTTACTTAGCTCCTTTGTAAAATATGTTGCTACGAAAAGGGAACCCATTTATTTATTGATGAGTATTTGTTAAGGGAAGTCTTAGTTGATTTCTCCTAAGAGAAGAGAAAAAGTGGGGTTTAAGGAGGTAGAGGTCGACCCAGAAATGTGGAGCAACAGATCAGGGAGAGTGGGTAGAGAAGGAGGAAAAGGCAGTTTAGGAGAGTGTTTACTGTGTAGTTGCTGTTGGAAGCACAGGTTTGGGTTCTCCTGGACTTTTTGAGAAGCAGACAGAATGCATTCTAGGATGGTTTCCCTGTAATATTTATCCACTAGCTCCCTTTCCCCACTGTTTGGAAGTTGTCCCCTTACATGCTACCTCTTCCACAATCTAAAGGACACTTTTCCAGGCCAAATGAATTCCTGCTGCTCATGAGAAGACCCCAGGCAAGACAGCAGAAAGGCAGAGCATTTGCCCAACTGCAGAGGAAACCAAAGGGTCCAGCAATAGTAAACTCAGGATTCCAGAACTGCGTACAAGGGAACTACTGTGTGTCATGCACAGACCTGAGACCCTGGAATTAACTGAACAGCAGTATTGCGGTATACAAAAGTAGAGAGATCTGAAACACAGTCACTAACCTTGGTGAGTTGATAATAACAGCAATGCAAGATTGCTTAGTCTTAGTATAAAATGAATGGCTTAGATAAAGCTTGTAGGAGTTAATTTGTGTAAAAGTCCGCCTCCTAACCGGACTAATAGCTCCCTGTAGGCAGGGAACATCTAAAACTTGGCATTGTTAAAGCCCATAACATGTACTCAGTATATAGATATATATTCCAAATGAAAGAAGAATGGGGGAGAAAAAAGAACAAAAAAGAACCAATAAAGTTTAGCGTAGTTCCAGGAAAGACTCAGAAAAGGATCTATTTGTCGTGGGATTCACAAAACAGAAGTAATTGCACTGTGCAGTATGTTTATGAGTATCTGTTAATTTGGTATATTATCTACTGTGACATTTCAGAAGAAACTATTCAAAATATTAATGAAGGAAAGGAAATAATTTAAACTACCTCTAAATACAAGTCATTAAATTACCTTGTCTTTCATTATCATTTTCAAAGAAAAATGAGAATAAATTAATCTCAGAACTATATTTTTGATGACTGAAAACTAAATTAATCATAAAACATGGTTCAATACTATTACAGCCAGATACAGGTTTCCTTGTTTTCTTTTTCTTTAATTTCTTTACCATTTAAAAGGTTATATTGTGCTTTCTCTGAGTTTTCTCTATGACATTGGTCCTGACAATTAGGAAATCCTGCAATAAAGGTCAACAATGTTCATCTCTACAGACTGAACTGCATTTGAATAACTATTCTGGAAATATTTTTTTTGGCAGTTAACCCAGAGATTTTTAGCTCATAGATAAATACATTTGTAAAATCAAAGTCTATGTCAGTGCTTTACTATTTCAAGAGAATAAATATTCTATAAATATCCTCAAAGATCAAGGGCTATAGAAGTAAAACCCTATAAAATTCAAGCAAATAACATAAGTGTGTGTTTTGTTCCAGGTTCACAACAGTAGTATATGATTGACTCTTCAGTTAATTGAAAAATTCGTCTTTCTAAGGACACACATTCAAATCACATCTTAAAAAAACTATGCTGGTCAAAAACAAAACAAACAGAAATAACCTATGCATATGTGTATCAGTAATTCACAACTACAGTCATGCTACATGGAAAGCGATCACAAAACCTTCATGACATGAATTGTCAAACATTTATTTAAGTCACACATCTGGGTATTCCATTGATTTCAAATGGGCTAGCTCATACATCTTTGGTCTGCTGATCTTGTAGGATTTACTCACATGCCTGTGGATTAGCTGGCTTTCAGATTACCTAAAATAGCCTTGTTTCAAGTAGACAAATGTGAGTATATCCTAATGTCATTCCAAGGAGATAAGAGAGAAAAAGGAAACACACAAACACATTTTCCAAGCCTCCACATGGATCACATATTCTAATGTCCTGTTGGCCTAAGTGAGTTACATACCTGAACTCAGAATTCAGGGGTAGGGGAATAGATTCAGTCTCTTTAGTGAGAGAAATTGTGAAGTCACATGGCAAAAAAAAAAAACAAAACATAGATACAAGGGAGAAGGATGAAGATTATTGGCCATTTTTGCAATCAATCTCCTATACCTTGCATGTAATCTCCAATAAAAGGGCATCCATCCTTGACCTCTACTAGAGACTATAACTTTGTACTATATAGAATCATTTATATCTATGGTTAGTTCTGTGTAATCAAGCCCACTTGAAAAGCTATTTATACCAAAGAAGCTGTTGCTGATCAACTTTTAAGGATCATCAAGGTATGAGTTATAATGGAATCTGATCCCTTTATTTATGGACTATATTCCATGTATAATGACTCTTATGGACCTATTCTTTCTTTATGTCTTTCTGACAGTTTTCATGATATATTTTATCTTTAAAAACAGGTCTGTTTTGTTTTGGGGCTAAGAGAAAATGGGCTAATTAGCTACATTTATTTGTTTTTCATAGATAAATGATCATGATGTGCTTAGCTCTGTTGCTGATAAAGGCAAGCAGACAAAAGCAAACTATAATGTTAATTGACACATGAGTTCATCTAATATAAATTTTAGGGCATCCACAGGGGATTTCTGTATAATGTTTGTCTCACTATCCCACCGTCTGTGAACAATTGCATCTTTATACTTGTGTCCTCCTTAACACACAGGACTACTCATTGCCTCCTCAGTGTTTGCTCAACTGAACTGGATGAAATTATGACAATTTAAGTCAATATAAGTAATTCTCTGGTGTTTTGTGTTTTTCTAAAACCTTAGTTAAAAAAAAAAAAGAGGTCAGCAAACTTAATCCCTTCCTTTTAATCTGCCATAATTCAATACTGTAATTCCTTCTCTGATTTTGTCACAGGTGATGGTGACGAGAAGATAAAATGAGATAAAAAGATAAAAGTGAAGAAGATAAAATATTCTTCTTGGAATTCCAATATGAAAGAGAATTGGCTAGGGATAGATTTCAGTGGTTTAAATGTATTTTCCCACATACAAACTGGCTATTGTTCTTCTGAGAGAGAATGAGAGAGAGAGAGAGACAGAGAGACAGAGAGTGAGAGAATGTGTGTCATTTTTAAAACTTTGCCATATAAAGACACTGTATAATCTGAGAGTAGATGATTTCACTCCTATGCTACTCTTCCCTTCTTACAAGTTATATTCAATCGCAAAATATCTGTATTTCTTCTTTTTCTGAGTGATATTAAGATTAAATTACTTTCATTAATTTTATATTCTCGTTACCATAAAATTGTCATCTCTAACAAACTGATAGGAAAATTTTGACATATATAAATGTGATAAAATATACAACATAAATAGTCATAATTTGAAAGCTATTTTATTTGGTTCTTAAAACTCCTCAAGATTATCATTTCAAAAATTTACATTAATTAGGCATCATAAAATGAGTCTATATCAGTGTTGTTATATATGTCGCTAAACACCTGTCAAGATTAACCTCTATTATCTTATTTTTAATAAATGTATTCTCATCATATGCATAAGGAGTTTATACATTAAAATTTAAAACACAACAAATCCTGAAAAGGAAGAAAATCTTATGAATGCTTTTTGCGGTAATTGTATGTTTAAAAATAACATTTTATTAATAATTCAGTATATAAAACTGTTCAGTAGATTGTTTAAATATGGTTGAATTCTGAGTTTTTCACTGTATATAGGATGCCAGGTCCAGCAAGCACAAATCTTATCACCATCTCTACAGAAGGAAGAAACTCTTTGCTTAAATAAATAATTCATACTGGGGAGAAAAGCAAAGAGAAAGTGGCTAAATATTTTTTTTTCATTCTTGAGAGCTTTGACTGTTACTATTGCTAATACTGATCAACTGTGGCACGCTTAACCTTCAACATACTGATACATTGCTGAGAGTATTTATATCTCTAGAACAGGTGAATACTGGTGTCAATTTATTGAATTATATGTTTTGATTTTTATATTTATATTATTGCAATTGTAGAGTAATTAGCTTTAAAATATTATGAAATCACTGTAGATTTTAACCAAACCACTAACTAGTGTGACAGCACCTAATAGATATGCACGAAAGGAGTTCCTGACCTCCCAACGGAATTTTCCTGGTACACTCACTAGAGTCATCAACCATTATTTTTCCAAACTATGTGACTAAACTTAAAGACCTTTTCAAGGACCTGTCTGCTTACTTAGCCTGATTGCATTTACACTCTTAAGACCATTTGCTTCTGTGACGGCCGCAAGTAACGTTGAAATATTGAGGACGGTTAAGTTCTTCAAAAGAAAGGTATCTCTGTGGCATCCATTCAAATGCATTGTTTCACAGGGGATGTATTTTGAGAAAGGGCAGATGGTAGCATTTCCCAGAACATCTGTTAGCCATCATTCTTTCAGAGAGCAACCCAGATGCTGTTGACAACTTGTATGTAAATCATGCTGACAATTTGTTCAGCGTCTTTCCTGCTGAGACTGAGGTTGTCCTGGTCATACCATTTATCAGATATAGGAGATACTCTGGTCCCACAAGAACAGCTCCAACTGTGTTTTGGCCAGGGAACAATAACAGCCATTAAATCAATGGAACAATTTATCTACCTTGAAGTTATCTCCATATTACAGCAAGGATTTCCTACCTCACCATCCCTGGTCTTATCGGAAAGTGTACATTAGATATTAAATGCTCCACGGAATAGAAAAATGCCAAATTGCTTCCTGATATTTGTCCTTAACTTCTATTATTATTTGTTAGGGGTAATCATTTCTTTGACCTTGCATTTTAAAATTACTTTCATCTCAGGGAAATGACATATAAGGGGAAAATTATGCATGCATTGCTATATAAATGTCAGATTTTTTAGTTTGCAAATGCCTGCTATAAAATATTCACAGTACAGAAGTTGATTTACAATCCATTTCAGTCTGTAATCTATCTTATTCTAATTTTGCACCTTGTATCAGGATGCATTTTTTACATTGTAGAAAAGAAAACAAAAAGAAAAAACAATAATTTCTTTAATTAACCTACTTATGCAAAGATAAACTAAAACCATTGGCATTTATTAAATGATTGTTGCTTTTCTAAACAAACTTAATTAGACCATAATACAGGTTGTAAAAAGGGAAAATGCATAATTAAAATTTAAAACACGTAAGCCTGAAATGAATGAAAGCATTATACATAAGCTGAGCTTCCTGTTAAAACAATGAAGATAAAAAATTAAAAATTGGGTTAAGTAATTTTAATACAAACTTGTACACAAAATACCAATTTAATTTTGCAAAGTAAATAAATTGTACTTTGGGTGTTGATTAATCTGCATCTGATAGTAATAGATTTTATCTCAAGAATTTTTGTTACATAGTTATAGGTTGAGACAACAGAGAACACTATGTTGACCTATAAAATATAACCATGTTTCATAGATAGTTTAAAAATATATCATGTATGATATTATATACAATATATGTGTAATGTATTATATATATTATAATTTGCACCTAAAGTTACAAAATAAAAATGGTCACTGTTAGATTGACCTCCACCTTACTAAAATGTGTTCTGAACAGGAAGAATAATTATTGCACTATAAAAGAAGGTAAAGATAGTTTTAGGTGGGTTCTTTTCCAGACATCTAGCCTATGAAATTATGATAGGTTTAGACTAAAAGCAATGTTAAATTTCAATGTATCTAAGAGTGAGCCTCCTGGCTCTTAACCAGGAGTGTCTATACAAAATGTCATAGAATTTTAACCAATTCTCAGTTGAGGCTTTTTTTTTTCTTTTTAAGTTTTTTAATGGGTGATAAAAGATAGTTTCATCTACCATTTATGTTTAGTATGTATTAGAATTTGTACATATGTGTAACATCTGGAAAGAACATTCATCATACATTATGTCGCTTGCTTAAATATAAATATTATGATAAAATCAAGTTTAGCAAATTTGTATTCATTTTTATTTTTATATTACTTAATAACTTACTTGTAACGATATTAATTTTCTTAAAAAATCCCAAATTTTATGGCACTACAACAAAGTTATCTATTAAGTGATTTTTAAGTGTGTTTACCACATAGGTCAATTAGTTAAATTAGTGGATCTGGGGTTTTATTTTCTTATTAGTCAAGTAGCTTCAGAACAAGATAATCTCTGTGTATAATTGTATATGTATCTACTAATTGACATACGTGTGTGTGAGCACACACACAAACACACTTTTTACACTATTGGATCACACCAAATGGGTCCAGGAAGAAACTAAGGAAGTAGCATTTGGTCATGTATATTCTGAGTAGCCAATTTCATCCAAATTAATCTGTAAAGGATCACATTTTGAAACATAACTGTGACCTGAAACTCTTGATCTGAGATATATTTTTTAAGACCTTATGGTTCTGTCTGTTGGAACAAAACTCATCAGAGCCCTCTTGCTACTGGCACTGTGCATGAAGTCATAAACTGGGTCACCATACATTCTACCTGGCCCAAGACACTTCTGTTATGGTTGTTTTCCTGTGCAATTAATAACACCCCCATTCGCTCCCAAGTGTGCAGGTGTATATGACAAATTATATGACCACATTACTTACTAACCACCCAAGTGCATCACGGTGCTGGAACAAATCTCAGTTATCAGTTCATATCTGGGAACTTTTTGAAGCAGCCTAGTTCCTGGTTTATGAATTACACATCCAGAACGTTTGTGCCGATTTCCCCAAAACAGGTATCAGTGGCTCCTTGTTAGGTGTCTTTAAGTTCAGTTAATATTAACTTTGACACTGGCTCAAAATGAAAATTGTTGTTCCTTCTTCACATACTGGCATGCAGGGAGGTTTACTATTTTTAGGACCATAGAAATCATTACATAAAGAAAGTCTGTTTATATCTGTGCCTGACAACTTGACTTGTCTCACACAGAAGGAAAGATAGTAGACGTGAAAAGTGTTTAAGTGCAAGGTGCTTTTCTGCTTCCCAATTTATCAAGAGCTTTGACAAGGAAAAATGTAAGATTCCAGTAACCCGAGGGGGCAAGTTATCATTCAAAGTTGACCTACAAATGTATTCTGACCTGGTAGCACATCACCTTCTAAAAACTCAGCCAGTTCCACATCCTCTGCCTGAGGTGTGTTACGGCAACTGATCTGATTTCATTAGCTGCAGAAATTATTTTGTCTTGTTTCTTCAAAAGCACAAAACATATTTGCTTTAAATTGGACAGAAAAGTTCATGATTCTCTGAAAAGCATTTATGTCAATAATTAAGTCTACTAGCTATAAAAAGAATAGAATTTTTGTAATCAGTAACTTCTCTCTTTGTGGTTGAAGATTAAATCGATGGACCTTAAGTGCTATACGAAATTCAGATATATCACTTTGTACTTTGACACACACTTCCACTGAGTCAGCCTGGAGTGTGTTTTGAAATACCAAGGGATAGAGCCATGATGTCTCTGGAATGACAGGGTCAGGGAGTGGCTTAAAAATTGGTTTTAGTATATACGTGCCGTTTCCAATCCAGACAAAGTTTATGGCTTTTATCAAATACTGGAACTAAACCTTCGAACAGATTACTAGTTTCAAATTGTGAGCTGACTACATACCGTCTCTTCTTTGGGCATGAACCCCAATACATTTATGAAATGACATTGATAAATAATAAAAACATAAAATATACACTTATATGCGAAAGCAAGAAGGAGAAAATTTTCCTGGTTAGAAAGAGCTAAAAAAATCTCAAAGTTTAAATACATTGAGAAGCAGAATAAAGAACAAAAGTGTAGTTTGAGGGACATGCAAGAGAGTGCCTTCGACTGGTAACACAAAATGGTACTTTCTGCCAGGCAATGCAAAAGGTTTCACTTACCTTAGTGATAGCTACTCCACCAAGTGTGACAGATTAATCTAACTGAAACTTTAAAAACTAAAATCTATATTTTTTCATTTTATTGGGTTTCCTGGACATAAATGTATGGTAAAAATTAATTCTTACTTGGTATATTGTACTAAAGAGTTTCAATTATTGTATACATATATATCCTCTCCCATCTTTTAGGTTCTTTTCTATGAAGTCTAACTATGGTTTTGACTGAAGTAAAAAGGATAAATCATATCAATTTTCTTGAATGCCAGAGAGATGTTCTCTGAAAATGCTCACAAATTATGCAAACTTATTTCTCAAAATGTTGAATAAGCTTCCTAATGAAATAGATATCAATGTGTTGTAACAATCATAGTTCCCTCAAACCTTGCCTGAAATCCTTTTAGTTGCCTGACTTTAAATTGGAAATCTTTCAGTGTCTACAGAGCCTATATTACCAACAACTGATACATCAGCAAAAGAACCTAAATGTGCATAGCTTTTCCAGAGCTCCATTCATATATAATCCTAATTAACAGGATCATTCCACTATGAGGCACTGATTTAGAACTCTCTGGGCAAATTATCTTATGATCTGACTTGTGAGTCAAGTGTAGAGGTAAATTTTATTTCCAAACTAAGGATGATGCTATTAAAGACTTAGTATTTGGTATCTCCTAACCACGAGCATTCTTGACATAAAAATGCTAGAACAGGGGTGCCAGGGTGGCTCAATTGGTTAAGCCTCAGACTCTTGATTTCAGCCAATGTCATGATTGCATGTTTTGTGGGATCTAGCCCCGTGTCAGGCTTTGCACTGACAACAGAGCCTGCTTGGGATTCCCTCTGTCTCTGTGCATCTCTCTCTCTCAAAATAAGTAAATAAACATTAAAAAAATGCTACAACAATGTGAAGATGATCAAGGTTTCCCTCTCCAAGCATGTAACTGCAATGGTAAAATTAGAGGCGAAAGAAAATGAATATAGTAAGGTCTTCTTTATATCTCAAGCTCTATTCTCTTACCTGAAAAGCAGATAATGCCACCATATGAATAGTTTCTTTCTATATTTAATAAAAGCAAACATATATTGAACACAATTTCATTACTACTTATTGTGATTCTTTGTTTTACCTGCATTCACATTTTAACTCAATCAGATATTCAACAAACATTTAATAAGGGCCTTATAGGTGATAGGCAACTTTATTGAAAACTCAAGGAGTTAGCTACCTTGAACTATTGTTGGTTTTCATTACCAGAAATACTTTGTGGGTAGACCACTTCAGATATAACTATTTAACTGATTTGCTCTTATATCAGTCTAAGAATGAGAGAAATGGCTTCCTCACAAAGCAAGTCACGATTTGAAGCATTTTAATGAAGGTGTTTTGTTTTTGTGATCCCTTAATGTAGGAACATGAATTCGGGCATTTTAAAGACCAATGTACAAACATTATAGAAAAAGGAGGACACATATATTGTATTCCACATGTGTGTTTTTATCATTAGGGAACAGGAGCCAATACAGAAAGCAATTTTTTCTAATATAACTAGTTTAACATATAATATCTTAACCTTGGTTTTAATTAAGTGAACATTTTATTAGCCAGAAATATTAGTTTCCTGGGGCTGCTATCCCAACATACCACAAACTAAGTGGCTTAAAAAACATAAATGTATTGTCTCACAGTTTTGGAGGCTCGAAGCCTGAAATTATGATATTGGAAGGGCCATGCTCACTCTGAAATCTGTAGGGACTCCTTAGGCCTTTCTAGCTTCTGGGGATTTGCTAGCAACATTTGGTATTCCTTGTAGCTGTATAACTTAAATCTCTGAATTTATTATCACAGGACATACTCCCAGTGTCTCTCTTACTTCACTCGGCCATCTTCTTGTAAGACGCTAACCTTGCTGGATTAGGGGCCCACCTTATTCGGGTAATCATCTTAGCCAGTTACATCTGTAATGACCCTATTTCAAAATAAAATCACATTCTGAGAGGTAGTTAGATAGGGCTTCAACACATTTTTTTGAGGGAATACAATTCAGCCCATAATACATGATGCTCTTTATTATTTAAAAAGCCAACAGAAACTAACTCAGCTAATCAAAGAAATTTGGATATCCTTGGCCTCAAACTTTTTTGCTGGAGAACCAACCAAGCATCTATGCCACCACCCCCCCCCCCCCAGAGATACTACTAAATTGTTATAAGAGTAAAGAGAATGAATACTCTGGAAATTATGCAAATTAAATTGTTTGTCAAGGGTGATGACTTACAATTACAATATCTCAGCCAAATATTTCCCCAAGTTGTGGGGAATGTGTAAGCTACTTCTTGAAGAAAACCTTGGTGAGCTTTATTGACACTGAAACTTTTCTCTGGGTAGAAAGAAAACTATCCAACTAGAAGTAAGTGCTGTTCTAACTTCAAAAAAAAATTTTTTTTCAACGTTTATTTATTTTTGGGACAGAGAGAGACAGAGCATGAACGGGGGAGGGGCAGAGAGAGAGGGAGACACAGAATGGGAAACAGGCTCCAGGCTCTGAGCCATCCAGCCCAGAGCCCGATGCGGGGCTCGAACTCACGGACTGCAAGATCGTGACCTGGCTGAAGTCAGACACTTAGCCGACTGTGCCACCCAGGCGCCCTGTGCTTTTCTAACTTCAAATACAGTGTTTTTACTCATGCCTTCTTATAGACCTAGAATAACTCAGAGACTTCTATGACATAAAACAGGGAATGCCTTTCTGAATAAGCTTGTGTTAGTTTCATCTCCTTATGTGGTAAAGAGAATTGTGCCCTTAAAAGATCATAGTAAAAATTCATTCACAGTCCTGGTATGTATCTTCTTGCATTAGCAGGACATGGAAGCCTACACATTTGAATTCAACGTAAAATGCAGATGAAAACATCTCTACCATTTCAAGGTAACATTCAAATTCAGCAGAGATATTCATAATATTTAATAACCATCCAAGAAATACAGGCCAATCTGAATAGAGACCACTCTTAAAATGGATCTTAACCAGTGCAGACCAGTTGCATGTCTCTCCTGGGCTGCAATAACAACTATAGGTTGTTATTTCTATGGCTTTATATGACATTTTTCTGTAATAGAGATTTTTCTAGGTAGATTAATAAACTAATAAGGAAATATCTATTAAAATTTTAACTTTAATTTTGAGAAGTGATTAGTGATTCTCTTTCAAAAGTTCTGCATTTATATTATTAGATGCTTTTAACTTATTAGAAATTTTATAATATCTTAATAAAATAGAAACTGTGAGATACATGCAAAATTATACATAAATCTCTATTAATTTCTTGAACTTTTCCAAGGTAATAATGTTAGGATGCTGCTTCAAGTTAGCCATATTCTAATGTATTCAATGAAATTTGCATTATTTTAAATTTGAATATTAAAGAAATTATTATATTGTGTTTAAAAGATCATTTGCACTGTAGTTTGCCAAGGTACTTTTTTTAGCCCTTTGATTGGTCCTTACTAAGTCCTTAAATATCCTATATAGCAGGTGTTAGCAATAAACCACAAGGAATAGGCAATATTTCTTCCTAAATAAAGGGAAATGTTTTCCCATCCTTTTACCTGTATTTTTCTTAAGTGACTATTACTCAAGAATGAAAATATAATAATGCTATTGTTTTTGTTTTTTTTTTTAATTTTTTTTCAACGTTTATTTATTTTTGGGACAGAGAGAGACAGAGCATGAACGGGGGAGGAGCAGAGAGAGAGGGAGACACAGAATCGGAAACAGGCTCCAGGCTCTGAGCCATCAGCCCAGAGCCTGACGCGGGGCTCGAACTCACGGACCGCGAGATCGTGACCTGGCTGAAGTTGGACGCTTAACCGACTGCGCCACCCAGGCGCCCCTATCGTTTATTTCAAAATTAATTTAATGTATGTCTAGAGTAGAAAATGGAGATATTTTTTCCTGTCCTTGTAAAGCTATTGATTTAGTCCATCTAATTTGCTATAACTAATCACATCACCTTTAGTAATATAATATCCAAATAATTCTTGATTACTTTTATTATGAACCTGTGAACACACTTTGTTGTTATTATTATTATTATTGTAAAAAAATAATACCACTCATTGCTTTGAAAGGAGAGTCACAGTTTTAAATAAAAGTGGACATGTCAAAGGGTCAACATCCTTATTTCTACAACACAAAATTACTACACAATCTCTAAGTTTGTGTTCATGCAATACTGCTGTGCTGAAACGCGTAGTGCTATTCTTGTGGAGTTTGGAGCATCAAAGTTCCTAAATCATGCCAGGCAATGGTTTGTTTTCAAAGATTTAGGCATGGTTAGTATATGTAACTCTAATTCGCTACAGCAAGTGAGAAAAATGTGAGATTTATGAAAATACCCATAGAATAAGTATTTATTGACTGATCCCAACAGGAGTGTCTTGTGTTTTTGCTCTCGTTGCTGGCACTGCTTTTGCTCCAGGCAGCTTTCCACCCAGTTCTTGCACTTTAAAATGAGCCATAGCCAGTTCCCGGTGGAGACACTGTTCTTCCCTGTTCAAGGTTAGCAGAACATCCCAGCCTCTATCCTCTTCCTTTTATCTCCGAAGATAGTCATGCCCACAGAGGGGGATTTAAAAGAGATCTATGAGGCATTTTTCTACAAATTTTTTTTAAAAACATGTTGGGACTTGTGGATGTCTTGAAAACCTTCCTAACAAAAATTGATTTTTCCAAATATGTTGCTTTATTTGCTTATTTTTGGTTCACTAGACATATAATTCAACTTGCTTATTCCTAAATAAACATTTAAAGGCCAGGAGGAATATTCTTTTGTTTTCACAAAACAATTCGATGTACTGTTAGTATGCTCTTTCAAGGTGATAGTTAAAAGAGCTGACTGTTTCACTGAAGGCAATTATCAATTCTTTAAATGATTTCAGATCAGCACTGACTCCACCCATGATCTCGCCCCGGGAGTCCCAATGTCGCTAAAATGCCCAGACCGACACGGTCTTAGAAGAAATTCCCTCAGCATCTCTGCCACCTGTCTTTCTGTCTTGTTATCCACTTTACCATTCTACCATCTGTCGCACCGCGGAAGTGACCTGTAATTAAGAACTTTGAAGTAAATCCACTCTAAATTATGATTGGACACAGTCTTTCATGGCCCTCAAATATAACATTTCTGTTCTTGCTGTTAGTCAAGAAATCTCTTGCATGGGGCACAGGGAGAAGACTGACACATGCAGAAAGTAACCTTAGTGTCTTAATGACCACTAATTATGCATTTTGTCTTTCAAACAGCACAGTTATATGACAGCCACACAGCTGCTTCTGTGAGAAAGAAGAAATAAGGTTTTATCGGGTGGAGTTATTTTGCATATTGTGTTTCTCTCCTTAGAATATGACATATATTTTGGGTTTTATTGTATTTTTCTCCTTAGCATATGATGCATATTTTAATTTTTCCCAACTAATTTCCTTATTCAATGAAGTTACTTTTAATTTTCTTTAAAACGTATAGTATAGGGGCGCCAGAGTGGCTCAGTCAGTTGGGCCTTCGCCTGCGGCTCAGGTCATGATCTCCCAGTGGGTAAGTTCGATCCCCACGTGGGTCTCTCTTCTGACAGCTCAGCCTGGAACTTGCTTCGGATTCTGTCTCCCTCTCTCTCTGCCCCTCCCCTGCACATACTAGGTCTCTCTCTCTCTCTCTCTCTCAAAAATAAACAAACATTAAAAAATTAAAAAAATAAATAAAAACATATAGTATAATTTTCTTCTTAGTATGTTTTTAATGTAATATAAGATGATTGGGTCATATAAAATACATGTTTGGAAAGCAAAAAAAGAATGACTAATTTTAAAAATCTGCTAAAAAAGATCAATTATACATTGTGAAAGATATTGTAAAATATCATGAATTTTATTTTAATATCTGTATTCCAAATGCCAGATGTTTCCATAATGATAAATCCTGTGAGAGGAGGAATTTTTCTCACTTTATTTTTAATGATTTCAAAATTTATTCAACTCACAGATTTCTTAAAAACACTGTAGATATCTTCTTGAATTTCCATGTCTTCTGCTTCTTAAGACAACACATTACCATTTGGAGTAATTTTTATGGCAAATTAAATCATATCATTTGGAAGTATAATATCAAACATCACTAAGTAAAAGGGAAATGGGAAAAAGTGAGTTTGGGTAATTTAAAAAAAATTAGTGAACTCTCCACTTTCATAAATCTTCCCATTTTAGAAATGACATACATATTTTCCTTATTTTTTTTAATGTTTAATTTTGAGAGAGAGAGAGACAGAGAGACAGAGCGAGGGAAGGGCAGAGAGAGGGAGACACAGAATCTGAAGCAGGTTCCAAACTTGGAGCTGTCAGCACAGAGCCTGACACGGGGCTGGAACTCACGAAGGGTGAGATCATGACCTGAGCCAAAGTCTGAGTCTCAACTGACTGAGCCACGCAGGTGCCCCACATGCTACGTATTTTTAATAGACTGTGCTCTGAACATGTTCAGCTACTGAGGTGCTTCCGAAGCCCCTGGACAGTCTCCAGCCATGTTCTTAAGTACCACTAGAATTCTCTGTCCCAAGTCCTTCCATCTGCTTTGGACAGTGATCATTGCTTAGAATGCTCTTAATAGTCAAAAGCTCTTTCCAAACTCCCATTTTTTTATGCCTGAGTTTTAAACCCTTGAGAGATACATCTTTTTTTTCTTTCTTTCTTTTTAAAGTTTATTTTTGAGAGAGAAAGCATGAGTGGGGAAGTGGCAGAGAGAGAGGAAGAGAGAGAATCCCAAGCAGGCTCCATACTGTCAGTGCAGAGCTCA
Source organism: Lynx canadensis (assembly GCF_007474595.2). Classification (NCBI taxonomy): domain Eukaryota; kingdom Metazoa; phylum Chordata; class Mammalia; order Carnivora; family Felidae; genus Lynx; species Lynx canadensis. The sequence continues at coordinate 220,572,345 of NC_044303.2, read as the reverse complement.
AGGTGGGGGTGGATATGGGGCTCGAATTCATGAACCATGAGACAATGACTTGAGCTGAAATTAAGAGTCAAACCTTTAACCAACTGAGCCACTTAGGCACCCCGGGAGATACATCTCAACGCAAACTCTCCTTCACCTCACAGTCCATCACAATGTGAACCTAAATTTTATTTCTGAAAGTAAAGATTTCTAATCATTGTGCCACTCCTAAAAAATCAAGAATTTTTAAATCTCCTTAACGTTTTTTAATCTCTTTAAACATCCTGATGGTACTCTAAGACACATAATATTTATTTGAATATATTGGCTGTCATATTGTGTAAAATAAATGGATCTTTACCTACTATAAGCCATTACTGCTGACCCACTGAGTGAATGATAAAGAATATTATGACGAATAAGGAATAAGGGGAATAGAGAGATAACCTTAGTGGATGCACCTAATTTCTCAGTGCTTAAACACACACATGCACACACACACACACACACACACACACACAAATATACAGGGCATTAAAGTCACACCTGACAGCCAGTTATAACTATCTTTAAGTATCTGTGCATATAGTTACGCTATATAATCTTGGTGTATATTCAAGACGGGCTATACATTATGCACTTAATATAGTATCTCTGTTTTTCCAAATTATTGTAACTCCTTATGATACATGCTTGTGCATGTATGTAAACATGCATGCATATATACATACATACATATGCACATACATACATACATACAGTGCATGATAAATGCAGTTTGTTGTCTGACGTTTCTGAGATGTGATCCAAAATGTTCACTGCTGTATTTAAGTTTATTGATCATTGCATGACAAAAACAATTAAATCTGTTGACTCCAATTTAGTGAAAACAACATGAAGATACTTGTGCCCTCCTATCCTTGTCATTTATCCTTCCTCACTCATTTTAGAGAAATCAATGAACAGAAATGAAGTGAGCATGGGAGACTTTTAAAAGCCAGCTGCTATTGTTGGCATGGATCTGGAGCTAACGGCTAATCTTCAAGTACAGTGCCTGTTTTGCTAAAACCTGACCCTCTTTCATCCTGACAGCCTGTTTCTGAGCCAAAATCGGAGGAAAGTTATCGAATTCCTGAATCTCTTATTTGAGAGCAGTGTGGGGATAAACAGATGCAGTGTAGGGGAGAAGGCAAATGTTGTGTATCCTCGTTCAGTTCTCAGTGAGGCTTTCTCTTTAGTTTGTGTCATTATTTGAAAGAAAAATATGGAAAATGTGTTGTGTGAATTATCAAAGATATGCTCTATATTTAGATACTATATATATTTTTACTTTCCATTATTTTATGTATGAACCAGAAACATTTGAAATTAAATGTACTGCCATCACTCTAAAATATTCACTTATGTATACCATGTTTGCTTGTTGACATGATTTGGCATTTTTGCATTTGGTTTATTGATGTTTGTGTTATTTTTCAGGAATTTTCAAATGGCATGCTTCACAATCTGTAACATGGAACTTTATTTCAGTATAGTGCGAAAGATATTTTGCCAATTATAAAACTAATGTCTTTTACTTTGTCATAATGATAATTAAACCCTGGTTTCCAATTTTCCTGAATTTTAGAAAACATCCATTTAACATTGTTCAAATGAACAAATTGAAATAAACATATTGGACAGTTTAGTGATAATTTAATAAGACAAACTGCTTAAAGTGATGGCTTTTTTAATTGAACAGCAATCAATTTGGTGAATTATGTTATGATATCAGACTGTTTCATAGTCGACTAGTCATTTTACTTATCTTTGCTTTACTTATTTTACTATCTTACTTCAGTCGCCAAAAAAAGATTTGAAAATGTAGATTTTGTATTAATGATGCATCTATATATGCATATGCATGTTTGTGTACATTCAGGTATCTCTAGATATGTAGATGTAAACATGTTATCTATGTTGTTGGTCCACATATAAAAATACAGTTGTCACATATAGTTGACAGCTTTGGAAAAGAGGAGGACATAATGAAAAGGTCACATACACAAGTGCATATAAATATAAAAATATATGTAATTTTATGTGATGATCACATGTAAAAATTATTCCCATTTTTTAAAAAATTAAGTCTTTAATCCCATATAAGTCTTTACTGAATATTTATTTCCTATACACAACACATTATGAAATAAGACTGTATAAATAAGTCTATATAAATCTCTCTCCTTACTAAAAATACTTAAAAAAAAAACATAATGAAATGTAATTGACTTTTACACTTCTAAAATTATAAAATTGCGTTGCACCCTGGATGAGAGAAAACTGCTCAATCTCTACAAGGATCCTGTTGTATTGCTGCAAGCCTGTTATATCCTGCAAGGGAAATAAAAGCAAAAATAAACTATTGGGACTGCATCAAAATAAAAAGCTTATGCACAGTGAAAGAAACAATCAACAAAACTAAAAGACAACCACTGAATGGGGAAAGATATTTTCAAATAACATATCTGATAAAGGGTTAGTATCCAAAATCTATTAAAAAAAACCTGATACACTCAACACCAAAATAATAATAATAATTATTATTATTTTTGAATTAAAAAGTGGACAGAACACATGAATGGACATTTTTCCCAAAAAGACACACAAATGGTTAACAGTCACATGAAAAGATGGTCAATATCAGTCATCATCATGGAAATACAAATCAAAACTACAATCAGATCATCTCACATCTGTCAGAATGGCTAAAATCAGTAACACAAGAAACAACACGTGTTGGCAAAGATGTGAAGAAATGGGAGCACTTCTTCACTGTTGGTGGGAATGCAAACTGGTACAGTCACTCTGGAAAACACTATAGAGATTCCTCAAAGAGTTAAAAATGGAACTACTCTACAATCTAGCAATTACACTGCTAGGTATTTACCCAAACAATACAAAAGTATTAATTCAAAGGATTTATATACCCCAGTGTTTATATCAACATTATCTACAATAGCCATATTATGGAAACAGCACAAATGTCCATTGACTAATGAATGGGTAAAGAGGAAATGGCATATATATACAATAGAATATTACTCAGCCATGAAAAAGAATAAAATCTTGCCATTAGCAATGATGTGGATGGAGCTAGAAAGTATTATGCTAAGCAAAATAACTCAATAGAGAGAGACAAATACCATATGATTTCACTCTTATGTGCAATTTAAGATACAAAACAAACGAGCATAGGGAAAACAAAAAGAGAGACAAACCAAGAAACAGACTCTTAACTATGGAGAACAAACTGATGGTTACCAGAGGGGAGGTGGGTAGGGTGATGGGTAAAATAGGTGATAGAGATTAAAGAGCACACTTCTCATGATGAGCACTGATCAATATAAAGAATTATTGAATCACTTAATTGTATACATGAAACTAACATAGCACTGTATGTTAACTATACACTATGGAATTAAAATAAAAAATAAAATATTTGTATTTAAAATATTAAAATAAAAATAATTTTTATTTTAAAAATTAAAATAAAAATACATATACTTGCTAAGTTGATTTATACTTCTTTGCTCTTAAGAAACAATGATCTGGGGCACGTAGGTGGCTCAGTCAGTTGAGAGTCCAACTTCAGCTGAGGTCATGATCCCCCTTTCCTGAATTTGAACCCCGTTTTGGACTCTGTGCTGACAGTTCAGAGCCTGGAGCCTGCTTCAGATTCTGTGTCTCCCTTTGTCTCTCCCCTCCCCTACTCACAAGCTGTCTCTGTCTCTCAAAAATAAATAAATATTTAAAAATTTATCAAAAAAAAAGAAACAATTATCTGATTTACCTCTCTATTTTTTATTCAGATCTTCTTTATATTGCTTATTGACATATGTTTTCTTATTTTTTACCATGCATTGTTTTTACCACTGACACATTATAATAACACGAAGAACATTAGGTTTAATTTTGCTATTGTACATTCTACGGGCTTCGATATATGTATAAGGACATACACCCATTATTATAATACCGTACAGACTGATTTCACTGCCCTCAGTGTCCTCTGTGCTCTGCCTAATCATTCCTCCTGTCTCTAAAACTGGTAACCAGTTTTATTTTTTTATTTTATTTTATTTTTTTCTTAGTTTTGCCTTTTCCAGAATGTCATATATAGTTGGAAGTATATAATATATATGCTTTTCAGACTGGCTTCTTTCACTTAGTGATATACATAAAGCCCTTCCATGTCTTTCTGTGGCTTAATAGCTCATTTCTTTTTTGCACTAAATAATATTCCATTGTCTAGATGTGCTGCAATTTACCTATCCATCCACCTACTAAAGCATATATTGGTTGCTTCCAAGTATGGGAAATTATGAATAAAGCTGTTACACACATGTATGTGCAGGTTTTTGTATGGACATAAATTTTCACCTCCTTTGGGTACATAGTGAGAAGCATGAATGCTCCACTCCATAACAAGCTTGCTACATTTTACAAGAAACCACCAGTTTTCCAAAGTGGCTGTGCTCTTTTGCATTCCTACCAGCAAAATATGAGAGTTCCTGTTGTTCACCTCATCACCAGATTTCATGTTGTCAGTGTTCTGTATTCGAATAGGTGTGCAGTGGTTTCTCATTTTTTTAATTTGCATTTCCCTGATGAGGTATACTGTGGAGCATCTCTTCACGTACTTATTTGCCACCTGTATATCTACTTTGATGAGATGACTGTTGAAATCCTTAGCCTATTTTTTAATCACCTTGTTTTCATATTGATGATTTTTAAATGTTCTTTGTATAGTTTGGATAACACTCTCTTATCAAATGTGTCTCTTACAAATAATTTCTCCCAGTCTGTGGCTTGTCTGCTCATTTTGTTGATACTATTATTTTCACAGAGCAGACTTTTACAATTTTAATAAAGTCCAACTTATCAAAAAAATAAAGTCCAACTTATCAATCATTTCTTTTGTAGATGGTGCCTTTGATATTGTATCTAAAAAGGCATCACAGGTCTGTGATCCATTCTGAGTTAATTTGTGGATCATCTAAGGTCTGTCTAGATTCTTTTAGATTCTTTTTTTTTTTTTTTGCATATGAATGTTCAGTTATTCTAACACCACTTGTTTAAGAGACTATCTTTGTTCCATTGTATTCCCTCTGCTAGCTACATCATCAAAAATTAGTTGACTATATTTATAGAGGTCTATTTCTGGGCTCTGTATTCTATTCTACTGATCTATTTGTCTATTCTTTCACCCCTACAATGTTTCTTGATTACTGTAGCTTTAGAGTGAATTTTGAAGTTAAGTAGCATCTGTCCTATTTCATTCTCCTTCAATATTGTATTGGTTCTTTTAGATCTTTTGCTTCTCCATATAAACTTTAGAAACAGTTTGTCAATATCCATAAAATAACTTTTGGGAATGGTAGATTTTTTTTTTAATTTTTTTTAACGTTTATTTATTTTTGAGACAGAGAGAGACAGAGCATGAACAGGGGAGGGTCAGAGAGAGGGAGACACAGAATCTGAAACAGGCTCCAGGCTCTGAGCTGTCAGCACAGAGCCCGACGCGGGGCTCGAACTCGCGGACCGCGAGATCATGACCTGAGCCGAAGTTGGCCGCTTAACTGACTGAGCCACCCAGGCGCCCCGGGAATGGTAGATTTTTTATTGTGGTTGATGAAATCTGCAAATAATAAAAAAACTTAATTTTTTCTCACCTTAACATATTCATAGAATTTTCTTGCAGCATTATTTCTTGTTTAAAAATATTTTCAAGGCTCAAATATTGCTTGAACAATAGCAGTAATGACAGACATGGTTTTATAAATTTTTCCTCCTACTTTAAAAGAAGTGCATTTTAGTAACTCCACAAATTTTAATGGTTGCTTTAACTGCACATAATATAGACATCATAAGTTTAGAATGTTCCTTTTTATTCCATCATATGGATTATGTTTTCTTTAAAAAACCACATATTAAAAGGGAAATTTATCAAAATGTTTTTCTGAATCTATTGATATTATCACTGCAGTATTTCATTATCATAGCAAAATACAAAATAGATTACAAATGAGACTGTGGCAATAAAACAGTCTAAGATTTAAACAAAGTGTTGCAGCACATTGAAAGATTTCCCATTGACTATTACCCTTTTCTGATAACACCCCAAAGACACACACTATATCTTGATGACATTTTTTTCTTAAATGTCTTCTATTTCTAAAGGATTTTCACACAGACTTTTTATGACAGTTTTCCAGATCCACATACTTCTCTCTCTCTTCTCACTTTTGAAGAAGCATCCCCATTTTTGGTAGAAAGCCAGCAGCTCATGCTGTGTTATCCCTTTTTTTCCCACGTATGGATATTGATTATATTATAAATTTGATATTTCAAATCTGTGAGGTCAGTATTAGCTATTCAAAAATTGATGGTGGGTAATGACTTCCAGGTATAAGAAAGTCAATTTAGGTTTATATTTTGCATATACAAAAATTAATAAAAACTAGAGAGCTAATCACAAATAGAAAAATTCAAAAAGCATTGGAAAAAATGTGTTTGTAAGTAAGAAAGAACTTACTGTTTATAAACAGCATCCAAAGTTAACAATATCAATATTAAAAGTAATAGTACTAAGCAGAGGGCTTGCACAATGATTTACAAACATTTTGAAAGAAGTGATTTGTACTATATATGATATTGACAAGGTATTTATATCTAGGCTAAAATAAAGAAAGAAAATATCTCATGAGTGATATATTAGTAAAAGAAGTAAACTCCCAAGAACTAAAGATTATAGAAATGTTTAATAGACTTTTAAGTAAGAACACTTAATTGATTTAAAATAATGAAATTAGTTTAACATATAGGAAGTTCAAACATATAAAAATGCAGAGAGACAAGATTATTTTAAAATTATTTAAATGGGATCTTTAAGAGTGTTACTGAGTTTGAATCATAGAAGCTTATTGAATTTTAACCAGAAGATTCAATTTGGCTGGAAAAGTAGGACCTGAAGTTGTGTTATATATTATAGACAGATAGAAGGGAAACATATAAAAGGGAATATAATGAGCCAGGAGGCAGTTTATCATGCCTATTAGGAATTATCATGGAAGGAATGGAGAGAAGGAAAAGGAATAATTTGATGAAATAAATGACTTCTCAGATTCAAAGGACAGAAGTTTTAAGTAGCATAAATCTGCATGTCAGCATATCTTAGGAAAACTGCAGGTGACTAAATACAATGAGAAGTCTTTAAAGCAATTAGATACTGACATATCAATATGTAGATCAAGTTATTGAAACATTAATATAGTGTCTTAGGAATTGCTGAGGAAAGAAAAATGGTTACCAGTTGTATTATATCCAAATCTGTGCTGCCCCAAGCAGATTATTTTAACAATGTACATGTTATTCTTCAAATTTGTTAGAGTCTAGGATACCTGAAAAAATTTCAAAAGTATCGTTTTAAGGAAAAAAATAACAATGTATAAATTTTAAAACCAGTGTGTGGATAGGTAAGGAAATAAGAAGCATGGAAGGAAAGTCCAAGGATATCAGAAAAAAAAAAAGCATAAGATTGAATAAAGGAACACCCAAATTATGACGGTGAAAATTAGTCTTAATATATTGAAAATTACAATTAATAGAATGGTCTAAATTGCCACAAAAAAGGTAGACATATTTTAAAAATATTATAGTAAGAATATTCAAGTAAAGGAAAATTGTCATTGTTATAACATCGTTAAGAAAAAATGACTTTAAAGCAAAAGTCTGTTAAGAGATAAACTGAAGCACATTACATTTCCAATAATTTATTTGAACAAACTAATTCCAATGAGGCAGGACCAAACATTGGTGAGAAGCACTCAACAAACAGAAGGTAGGGGAAGGCTTTCATAGAGAAGACGTGGCATATATATATATATATATATATATATATATATGTTTATATATTTGAAATTTAAGGACAGCTAATCACAAACAGCCAAATCAGCTTTTCCAAATAAGGCATATATATAGTATATATAGTATATAATATATAATATATTATAGTATATAGTATATGGTATATAGCATATATAGTATATAATATATTATAGTATATAGTATATACTATATACTATAATATATTATATAGTACATAGTATATATTATATAGTATTATATAATATATATTATATTATATAGTATACACCATATATACTATGTATATACTATATATATATACACTATATACTTATATATATATAGGTATATATATAAGGCATATATATATGTGTGTGTGTGTGTGTGTGTGTGTGTGTGTAAAAGCTTTTCTAAATCAGCTTTTCCAAATAAGGCATATATATATATATATATATATATAGTGTTATATATGATATAATATAATATATATGATATTATATATTATATATGTATATATTATATATAGTATTTATATATGGCATATATATGTATGGCATATATATACATATATTATTATATATTATATTATATTATATTATATTATATAAATATATAGATATAATATAATATATATTATATTAATATACTATATACTATATAGTATATACATATATAATATCTAATATCATATTATATTATTTATGTTATATTATATTATATATATATATACTATATATATGCCTTATTTGGAAATGCTGATTTGGCTGTTTGTGATTAGCTGTCCTTAAATTTCATTTTCTCAGATTTGTGTGAATTGATGCTGGCTTATGTTTTGGTACTTATGTAGGCAACCAAGACATTAGAGCCATTTCAGTCTAATGGTATTCTATTGAATTACTTTAAAACGGCTTATTAGGCATCAAGAGTGTTGTTATTGTATCAATAAACTAGATTGGAACAGGAATGAGAAAGGAAAATAATTTAATCTCACTTACAAATTCTGATACAAAAGTCTTTTTTTTCTTTTTAGAAAGAGAGAGAGAGCACACAAGCAGGGAGAAGGGCAGGGAGAGAAAGAAAGAGGGAGAGAGAGAGAGAGAGAAAAAGAGAATTTTAAGCAGGTTCCAAATTCAGCGTGGAGCCTGAAGTGGGGCTGGATCCCACCACTCTGGGATCATGACCTGAGCCGAAATCAAGACTTGGATGCTCAACCAACTGAGCCACACAGGTGCCCCTTAATAGGAAAGGCTTAAGTAAATTAACAATAGTTTAAAAAGCAAACATGTTCTTATTGTATTTATTTGCCGAAATGCAAGAACAATTTAGCACCAAACAAGCCAGTAATGTAAATTACCACATCACAGGCCACTAGAAAAAATAACTTAAGATCATTTTAAAATACATAGACATGTCATTAAACACATTCAATCATGTTTTAAATTAAAGTATCTTCTTAGCTAGGAACAGAAAGGAAATTAATTACCTTAATAAGGAGAATCTACCAAACCTTGCAGCGGCCACAGTTAATGGTGGACATTTGTAAGCTCTTCACGTTTTGGAATAATCAACACCACTGTTCAGGTGCCCTCTCCATCACTCCTTTTGCCACTGTGCTGAACACCCTGACCTTGCAGGCAGATAACCCCAGGCTACCACCTCTGCCAGCCCCTCCTTTCAAGCCCTCCCACCCGTACACAAGTAGAGGCTTAGCTCAGACAAAGTGCCGCTCAGTTCCCGACCACTGCCATAAAGTGAGTACCTCAATAGAGTGAGTCAAATGAATTTTTTTTGGTTTCCCAGTGAATGTAAAAGTTATGTTTACACTATACCGTAGTCTACTAAGTGTATAATAGTGTTATGTCTATAAAAGCAATATATGTACCTTACTTTAAAAATACTTCCTTGCTAAAAATACTAACCATCTTCTGAGCTTTCAGGGAGTTGTAATCATTGATCACAGATCACCATGATAAATTAAATAATAATGAACAAATTTGGAATATTGAGAAAGTTACCGAAAGGGGACTCAGAGACATGAAGTGAGCAAAAGCTTTTGAAAAATGGTGCCAATGGACTTGCCGTGCACAGAGTTGCCACAATCCTTCAGTTTAAACAATGTTTTCTCTCAGGGCACCTGGATGGCTCAGTTGGTTAAGCCTCTGACTGATTTCAACTCAGGTCATGATCTCACAGTTCACCATTTCGAGCCCCATATTGGACTCTGCCCTGACAGTGCAGAGTCTGTTTGGGATTCTCTCTCTCCCCCTGCCTGCCCCTCCTCTGCTTTCTCTCTCTCTCTCTCTCTCAGTATAAACAAACAAGCTAAAAATATATATATAATATCTCAAGGCAGAATAAAATGAGGTATGTCAGGGGCACATGGGTGGCTCAGTTGGTTAAGCATCTGACTTCAGCTCAGGTCACGATCTCGTGGTTTGTGCGTTTGAGTCCCCCCACTGGGCTCTGTGCTGACAGCTCAGAGCCTGGAGCCTGCTTCGGATTCTGACTCCCTCTCTTTCTGCTCCTCTCTGCTCACACTCTGTCTCTCTCAAAAATAAATTAACATTAAAAACTTAAAAAAAAATTAATAAGGTATGCCTGTATACCCTAATGGCACACCTAAGGATTATCAAGAAATAACCAAAGCTGATCTCTTTGCAGATTATGTTGTCAGCATGTTGGATACAATCTGAAAACCATAAAATATAACCAAAGAGTCCCACATATATTTATTGTAGAAAAGTCAATTGTTTCTATATCTAAGGAATACACAATTAAAATGTGTACTAAAAAAGTACTACTTCAAATAGTACTTAGAAAATATTTGTAACATAAGTATATTGGTGAGATAAACCTGGAATAGGATGTTAGCAAATTGGTAATTTGAATGGCTTAAAAGCACACAGAAGAACTTTTTATGGATGGACTACGATTGACAACTTAGGAGAAGAGAATATGTAACTAGGGTTTATGCACAGTTAGTAAATCAAATTTGTTCAAAACAGAAGCAATGTAGGATTGAACAGGAGAAATGTAGGCGAGAGTCAGGTCATGAATGGCTTATTAACCCAGTTTACAGAAATGTCCTTTATTCTCCTGTCAATGTTGATGGAAATGAAACTGATACAACTTGGAAAAACTTATTTAATGAAATCAAAATTGTATGTTAGGAAGGAGACAATTCTAGTAGATGGACTGAAGCAGGGGGAGCCTGAAGACAGGGAGATCATTTAAGTGTGCCTTCCCTATATCATTTTAACTTTACATTTAATAGACATTAAAACTTTCCAGTGGAATTACTTTTGTAATCCATAACCATTCAAGCTGTGCTACTCTTAGAATATGCATTATGACAGTGTTTTCCTTCAGCATGTTTATTTTTTGTAGCCTATAAACTTCCTCATACATCTTCTTAAAATTGCAATCACCACCACAAAAATTCTCTTTCATATCTTATTAATATTGCAATAACCATTAAGTCTATGCAATATATATCTCAGTAATATGGCGATACCCATTAGCTTATTTTAATGCTAATAAAATATATAAACATGTCACTCTAATATATACTACTAAGTTTATATGCATTCATTGGTTGACGACTTTAATAGTATAATGAAAAAGGAGATAGGTCATAGAATGGAAAGCCATGGCCTTTGAAGTCAGACAGGCTGAACTTAATTCCTGGTTCTACGATTTTCTAATTGAGAACCTGAGTAAGTTTTTTCTTCCCAAATTTAGCTTTGAATCTCTTTACCAATATGAATGGTAATGCCAACCGCACAGTGTGTTGGCAGGATTAAATGAGACGACATATGTGAGATTTTAAGGCTAGTTACTGGTTTATAGGTCCGAAATAAAATGAGTTCCTTTCAAGTTTCCCCTAAGACTACATAAAACAGCGAGAGAGGGAAAAAAAAAAAAGTATGCTAGAAATGGCTTTGCTGGTGTGTGTGTGTGTGTGTGTGTGTGTGGTATGTTGTGGGTGAAGGTGGGGAAATTCTGCAGGCTCAATAATGAAAAATATTAAAATGAGAACTGAAGAAATTAATTATTCATGCCCAATATATTCAAATAATTGAAAGCATGCCAGTGATTAACTAAAGGTTTAGCAGTTAATGTAAGTCATTATTCCTATCATAGTGGGTTAAATCAAGTTCTTAAAAATAAAATCTACAAAATCATACAAATATTGAGAGAAGTTATAATTTTTCATGACTATATTACTTACATGGTAATACATAATCAATAGAGTATATACCTAGTTGAACATATGCTTTTTATGGTAAATACAATATTTATCTTTAGAATCACCTTTGTTTAAATCCTACTAAAATTTTAAGGGAATACATACAGTGACTTTTTTAAAAGCCTATGTTTCTGTCCATGTAGAGTGTGTGTGTGTGTGTGTGTGTGTGTGTGTGTATTTCCACTCAAAAAATAAGAAGAATGAAGTTGCAAGACCACTGCAAATGACAAGATAAGACAGTGGTGTGGAATAGTGGCAATGCAGATAATAGTAATAGTCAAAACTAATGACTTTTGTTCTAACCAAGGGATCCAAGATAAAGGGACTACAGGAGAACTGAAATCTATACCCTGTGTTCAATAAGCTCATGCCCTGGAGCATTAACTGTGCCAGTCTGGAGCCAGTGTTTTTATTCAAACAAGCCATTTATGTGTCAGCACACCCTCTGATACTCTCATATCGTGCATGGCAGATATTATTTTAAGTAAGCTACATAGTTTATTTCATTAGAGAGATACACAGTATGTTGTGTTAGTTTGGGTCCACTGAGAAGAGAATTGAAAATGGGATGTACCTACCTAAGAGATGAGAGGGGGAGCAGGAAGTGGAGACATGTCCAAGATGCCCTTACATTCCCTTCAGCTAAACTTTAGACCAGCCTCTAGGTACGTGGTCCCCTTCTGTCGTCACAATTAAGTTCAGGCCATGGTCACATTTCCTATAGACAGCCATGGCCCTTAGAGAATTCAAATGGCCTAAAAACAGAGGCCCCTTCTCTCCTTTTTCTTAGAGCATTCACTTTAGAAAATATGTCTTTGTAATTTCTTTGCTCCTTTGAGTTGTAAATATTTTTAATAGTCTCTTGCCTCTTTTACAATCCTAGATTATCTTTCTCATGGACTTGAGGGCCATCCTTTTGAAGTGTAATCCTGAAGGAAGCTAAAGTGCCTCTTAGTCTGAGCAGGGAAAGATACCCAGCCTCCATAGACACCTTGCTTCAACTTGTAAAAGTATCCCCTGTCATAAAGGTAGGAAAATGTACTTTTCTTTTGGGTAAGACTGATAGGCAAACACAGATGAACTAGTAGCCCCCTGCCAAGGTTGTCCATGAAAGTGATCCTGCTTCTCTGGGGCACCTGGGTGGCTTGGTCAGTTAAGAGTCCTACTCTTGACTTTGGCTCAGGTCATTATCTCACAGTTCGTGGGATTGAGCCCCTATGCTGACAGCATGGAGCCTGCTTTGTATTGTCTCTCTCCATCTCTTTCTGCCCCCCCCCCCAACTGGCTCTCTATCTCTTTAAAAATAAATAAATAAACTTCACACACACACACACACACACACACACACACACACACAAAACCTAACAAAACAAAAACAAACCAAACAAACCAAAAACCTTATCTTGCTTCTCTTTGTAAAAGACCTTAATGCATTTGCCATTCTTGGTCATGGCGGTCTACAGGGAATGTTGCCATGGTCCAAACATAGTTGTGGAAACAGAGGATCAGCAGTCATTTAGAATCCTATAACATGAGAGTTGAGCAGTGCATTTTCATGATTTCCATTGTTCATACTACTTACTTCTCCATATAAGTTCAGGAAGCAGCTTTTGTGGTTCTTGTGGGGTTTTATCTAGTTGGTTGGACTGGCATGGAAAAGTTTCATATCAAGGGCCATGTGTTGGTCTCTCTTGTTTTAAAGAAGTGCCATTTTTATCTTTGAGTTTTCATTTATCTCACACAGATGATATAAATATATGCCCTCAAATAATATTTCACTATATTAAATTTTAGCATGTTAAATCCAGCAGCACTAAAAAATATTTAATAAACATCATTTGATGGTATGTGTCCCATTGCAAACATAGGGGCATCTGGTGGCTCAGTTGGAGCGTCTGACTTCAGCTCAGGTCATGATCTAGGGGTTCATGGGTTCCAGCCCTGCGACAGGCTGTGCTGACAGTTCAGAGTCTGGAGATTTCTTCAGATTCTGTGTCTCCCTCTCTCTCTCTGCCCCTCCCTGACTCGTGCTCTGTCTCTCTTTCTGTCTCTCAAAAATGAATAAACATTAAAAAAAAATTAAAGGATTTCAAACATAAAAGTGCTGCCTTTTTGAAATAAACTATTTTAAAAGTGTTAGTATTTTCTCTCATTTTTTTGCCCAATATCTTATCTACACCAAATTACCTTTCATACTTGGGTTTGTTTTAACACAAAAGAATCTCTGCCATGCTTATCTAATAAAGAACTGTGCTCTATCATATGACTTCATCTTAGGATCATCATATTATGTCACTTTTAAATGTTGTGTTTGCTTTTATTCTGGAGGCAATATCTCCAACTTCAGAAGACAAAACAGGCATATTTAGAAAATTTAATACCATGGCTTTCAACTGAACATGAATACTATATTTGACCACAGTGGAGTATATATACAAATATTACATTAAATGTGATTGATTTATATGCTTTCACTAAATGTATTAAATTATAAAATGTCTACAGAAAAGTGCACATGTAAAAGTTTCACAAAGTGAACCTACCATTATAACCGGCACTTAGACACAACATTACCAATCTCCCAGGGAATCCCCTTGGCTTCCTCTTCAGGGTTAATCTCCAGCTCATTGAGGTTTATATTCTTCCTTAAACAATAGAGTTTAGTTTTGTGTGGCTTTTCAACTTCAGATAAGTGGAATGATGCATGATGCATACCCTTGTGTTCAGGGTTGTTTGTTCAACATTATATTGGTGAGATCCATCTAAATTATTGTGCAGTTCTGGAAGATATTTAATTATATGAATACAGTACAGTTTACTTATCCACCCTGTAGTTGATGGACAATTGTCAATTTCCAGATTGGAGATATTAAGAACAGACTCCTATGAATATTTAGATTCAAGTCTTTTGGTGAACATGTGTTTACATTTGTTTGGGGGGTGTCATATAAGCATAGAATTAGAATTGGTGAATTAATAGGCTCAGCTCTAGCAGATTTTGCCAACAGTAGTAAGTGAGACTTACTGAGTTTTTTAATCTTTTCGAAGAATGGAATTTTTGTTTTGATTTTTCTCGACCATATGCCTGGTTTTTGTTGTTGCTTACTTGATTATTTTTATTTTTGATTATTTCTGCTTTGAGTTTGATTATTTCTACTTTTATAAAAGAATTTTAAATCATTGGTTTTTAGTCTTTCTTCCTTTTTAATATACACAGTTATGGCTATAAGCTTCTAGTTAAACACTACTTTATTTGGCCTGCATCCTTTATCATTTCTTTATGACCAGGTAGTTCAAATTATTTTCAATTTCTTTTGTGATTTTTTTCTTTGATTCAACACTTTATTTTAAAACAGAAAATATAGGGGCGCCTGGGCGGCGCAGTCGGTTAAGCGTCCGACTTCAGCCAGGTCACGATCTCGCCGTCCGTGAGTTCGAGCCCCGCGTCAGGCTCTGGGCTGATGGCTCGGAGCCTGGAGCCTGTTTCTGATTCTGTGTCTCCCTCTCTCTCTGCCCCTCCCCTGTTCATGCTCTGTCTCTCTCTGTCCCAAAAATAAAAAAAAATTAAAAAAAAATATTTTAAAACAGAAAATATCTACTAATTATTAAATCCACAGTGATTAGAGAACATCCGAAGTGATTTTAAAACTTTGAAATATATTGAATCTCAAAAACAAATGTATAATAATCTACCATCTGATCAATTTGAGGAGATATTTCATTTTCACATTAAAATAATGTACATTCTGTTGATGTTGGGCACAATGTTTTACACCTGAAATGTAGTTCAAGTTTATTAGCTGCATTGTGAAAATTTATATTATTACTGATTATTTTTGCCTGCTGGATCTACAAGTTAGTGAGAATTAGTGTCCCCTGTTATTATAGATTAGGATTTTTTTTTAGTTACATCAATTAATGCTTTATAATGCTTTATAAGTTTGAAGTATTGTTTTTATGCACACATTGATTTAAAATCAGTATATGTTTCTGGTAGCTTCTTTCACTCAAAGCAAACTTTAAAGCATCCTTTCCTCTGCATTTTCTAACAAGTTTTGTTTTCAGATGCCTCTTCCTTTCTTAGCTGGACACCTGCAATGGTTTCTGTAACTCCCCTAGTCTTCATTATTCTCTTCAGTTCATCACAAACGCTACTTCCTAAGATACAGTTCTACCTAAATCATGATTCTGCTCAGAATGTTTCCTAAGCTCCCCCTTCCTCCCTTAGGATAACATCTTGATTTCTCTGCAGGGCTTTCGAGAGCTTCCACCTTTGAGAACTAATATAAATGTAAATTGTGCTCCATTAACACCAGATTTCTCTATAATCCTATAAGGTGCTGTACGTTTTCCTGCCCAAGCATTCTGCTTCTCCTGTTTTCCTCTCCCTAGAATGCTAGCTCAGTTCCATCCCAGGCCAAAATTGAGTCCCTACCAAATGCCTCAAGGACACTTCCAACTTTTATTTGCATCCACTTTGTAACTACTGATTCTGATTACACACTGCTTTGTATTATGGCTCTTTGTATCTATTTTTCACCCTTGCCATAGTATTTTCTTTAGTAAAGGAATGTGTAGCTATGTATGTGTGTGTATAAAATACACTATTGTATATAATGTAATATATGATATATATATATGTGTGTATATATATATATACATATATACATACATATATATATATATATATATATATAGTAAATGACAAATCGTTTACAAAGTAACAAGGAAAATGAATTTCCATTTCCTTTAGAGCTGTTGCAGGTCAACTAACTGAAGGTTAAGAAGCAGAGTCTTATCAAAACATGTGACCTGAGAATAACTACTGTGCATTTTACTGATGAAAACAGTGCACAGCTGAAAGAAAGAAATAGAGAAGCGAGTTCACTGATTGTGAATTGAAGTTGCCATCCCCAATTCTGGTGGGCACTTGCAAATCCACTCTAATCCCCAGAACTAAAGTCCTGTACGTTGGCCTCTCCTGAGTTCAAGGAGTGGGGTGCTGGAGGGAGGTTTCTCAACTGCCTCCATGCTTGTACAGGCAGAGTCACTGGATTTCCCTCCTCCCTTCATGCAACTGCCAATGTATCCTGGTCCTGCGACCTTGAAGGTAAAAATATTGTTATGTTTAACTAAGACCAGTACCAGGATATCACTTAATGATAGTATGGTAACAAATCATGTCTGGAAATAGTTCAGCATGTAACATAACAGTAAATGTTATCTTACTTGGAAATTTAGTGACCTATGTTTACACTCAATTTAGTCATATAAAAATAATTTCAAGGGATGAAATTTATGAAAATACTCTCCAACTTTGAAATTAGTATTTGGTTTGCTTCAGCAGATATTAAGCTAATCCAATTCTTGTTAAAACAACAAATAATGATGTTGCGTAAGCACATTATTTTGTTCAGTATTTTTAGGCTATTAGGCAACATTTTCATACAGGATTACTGGAATTTATTGAGGAAATGAGATAAAAACATTTTAAATATTTTTTTTTTTGCTTATTTCTAGTCTGATTCAGAATCTATATTTACTCTGCAGACCACTCAAAGTGTTGTAAAATTTCTGTGTATAGGGAGGAATTTGACAAGTTTAAATTTGATATGGTTACCTTAGACAAAAACAAACAAACAAACAAAAAAAAAAACAAAAAAAAAACTTCCAGACTTCCAGATTACTGTGGCAATGTTAATCCATAATACTGTTAAAGTGAAACTGTTTTTGACATTCATATTTAAATTTCACACATTAAAATTGATGCTATTCTAAGAGAATGTTGGTCATTATTTATTTTGTTCATTCTTGCCATTTTATATTTTAATAAATAAAAGTTAAATGTACAAATTATATTGGGTCTGCTGTGGTTGAGGAACAAGAAAGGCGATTAGCAGACCAAAAAATATTTTAATAGTTAAGGGAATCAACTGCCCAAATGTTATTTTTTCTTCAAAAGTGCATATTAGCTTTCATTCATGAAACAGATATTCAATATTTCTTTATTCTTTTCCTGAGTCTTCAGTTTTCACACTTGACTATAATTTCTTCATCCAGTCTTGTAAGAGAAAGGCAGTGGGGTTAGGTTAACACAGTGATTCAAGACAAATGCCAAGTGCTCATCTCATGAGACTTATATTCTCCATAGAAAGAATCACAGAAGCATGGAGCATGGTGATATATGAGTGTGGCACTGAAGTTCTACAGATGGATGTAGATATATTGAGTTAGGCACTTAAAGCAATTGCCTTCAGTCATCTCAGTGATAAGCAGTCACAGATGAGATGTGTGCATTTGAGATGAAAGAGGTTGGCGTAAATTTAAATCAAATCCAAAAGCTGACATTTATCTCATTTTGGTTGGAGAGGAAAGAAATATATTTAAGGTTCAGAAACAAATTTAAATACTCAAGATGAGTTAAAAAGAGTTGAAAATTCTGTCACAGAATCTTTACTTAGCTTCACTGTACAAAAATGAGTTGTTGGCTGTCTCATATATTTGTATTTTGGTAAATAGGAGATTTCTTTGATTATGGGCTGAAATAAGATTAACGTATAAAGATGAATTATAGAACAATCATTTTAATGATTAATTATGATAAATAATCAAGAAGGGGAACCTTGATCATAAATATACATAGTGTTCTAGGTCCACTCAATATAACTCACACTATACACAAGAGTAGGCAAGACAATGTGATACATTAAAAAAAAATCACTAGGTTCTACTGGCTACAATATAGAACACAACATAAGCTGCTGCTCATCAGAAACCACTGTGAATTTAGACTTTGCAAGAGAATTTACAAATTTTAATTGTACATATGACCCTTTCACTATAAAATGTCTCTGGTATCTTTTAACAGAATAAAAGAGGCCAGAAGAAAGAAGAGACAGAAGAAATAGAAACATTGATGCAATATTTTAGCATATCTAATGTTTATTAGATACAGAACCATCTTGAGGAATTTTCCCCAACCCCCAAAAATATGGCAATAGGAGTGATCACTCAATACCAGGTTCTGAAACAATGAAGGGGTTGGATTTTTTTTTGCTGTGTGCAGTGTCTAAAGAAGGAAATAAACTAACATCAAACCAAATGGTTATGAGTTTCTGCAGAGCAGGAAGCTTCCATGATCTGGACATTCACCTTCATGATGAATGTGCCTGGGGACAAAGGAGACGTTCATGATGACTACTTAATAGTGGTTTTGACCAACGCTGGGAACTTTTCCCCAGTTGCTTAAAATGGGGAAATAAGTGGGAAATTTTTATCTTAAGATGTCATCTGAAACAGTGGGGTCTGTAGCAATCCCTGCAAATGATCACAATTTACTTTTAGTGTAGTTTTCCCATAGTAAAGTACATTATTCACCTTATGACAAAAACAGAAGTCTATTCATCTTTGGCCACTGACAAACATCGTCCCATAAAAAGTAGATATTTTGATTAGGTCTTTTATCCAAAATAACTAGTTATTGAAAAACAAAAACTTCTAAATAAATAAATGAGTTAATAAATACACTTTTCTTTCTCAAAGAGAAAATTTTGAAATATTTAAAATAAACATTTTCTGGTCACATTCAAGAGACTATTTCTTCTGCCTTTTATCATTGGGTTTCAGGCCATAAAAAAACTCTGTATGTGCTCTCTTTTTGCCCTTTTTCTAAATGAATAATCACAAAAAGAACACACCATTACAAGTGTAGAGAACTGTGAAGTTAATCTACCACAGTTCCACAGATTCTGGCAGAGGACCTGAGACTCTTGGGCCACAAATAAAGAGCTATACTATTCACTAACAGTAGACAGCATGATTCTATATTTGTATTGGTTTCCATTGGCCTGCCAAGATCCACCGAGGCAATCCGGAAGCGGGCCCAATTGTACACTGCACATACAGTGGATTTTTGCAAGAGTGGAGGAAGTCCAAGCTGAAGAAAATCATTTTTTGTTGTTGTTGTTGTTATTTTTGTTTTTGAGAGGCTTCTTAGCAAACGTGACCAAACTTTGCCCCAGATGGAGACATCATTTTTATCAGACTCATCAGGAAACATATCCACCTCCTGTCCTCAATGGGAGACATGATTTCTGTCTTTCAAGGTTTTCTGCTATACAAAAATCCTTGAAAATAGAGTTGGGAACAAAAGCTATCACAAAACATGTCAAAGTACCTTGGAGGATTGTGTTCGAAAACAAATATAAATCGAAATATTTGAGAATCAACTAAGAGAAAATAGAAGTTGAGCTGACATCCTGAATAACAATATGAATTGAATAGAATTGGAAAGCTAGTCCCTCTCTAACATTACATGTATCAATTAATTAACACTAAATGGTGGTCAGTATCTTCTCTGTAGCAGCTTTCTATCCTATGCTTTTTTTTTTTTTTTTCGTAAGTGCTCCTGCTTCTTCTCCATTGCCAGAATATCAGAGGGAGGTTTCTTCTGCAGTGTTGACCTTTCATTTAATTTAGTAATCATATTTTTTCAATAGATGCCATTTATCACCTTTGAGGTATCTTGTGACCACTACATGTAAACTACTGGTATAGATGTTGTAAACCAAGAAAGCACTAAGCTCAATCATTTTTCAAAGGGTCTTTATTTTCCTTAAAAAATAAAACACAGTGGGGCACCTGGGTGGCTCAGTGGATTAAGTATCCAACTTCAGCTCAGGTCATGATCTCACGGTTTGTGGGTTCAAGCCCCACGTCGGGCTCTGTGCTGACAGCTCAGAGCCTGGAGCCTGCTTCAGAGTCTCCTACTCTCTCTGCCCCTCCCCAGCTTGTGCTCTGTCTCTCTGTCTCTAAAATAAATAAACACCAAAAAAATTGTTTTAAATAAAACACAGTTACAGGTAGACAAACAGAAATGTTAAAAAATTTACACAAAATAAATGGATCCAGATACAATACACGCAAAAGAAAATAAATTCTCATTAAGCCAAGATTCCATCACTTTTTTAAAAGAATTTATCTTTTACAATAACCCTAAACAGGCTTTTGTATTTTTTTTCTTTTCAATTGGAGACATTACCTGTTTTTATTGGCTTGAGCTTACTATAGATTTGTAGCCTGAACTAAAATATATGGTCTGTTTAACCTTCATCAGCCTTATTGTAACTTTTCCCCACGGTGCCAGAGAATAGATTTCCTGAAATTTACAGCCGCTCTGCTCTTGGTGTATTGGAACTGGCACCGTGTGCAGCATCTTAGACAGTAATTCCTGTTCCCTAACAGTACAGACCTAAAGGGAGACAAAGCCATCGTTCCAATCAAGCAAGACTTCTCAGGCAGCTCATGACTAATTGAAATGAAAGTTCCTCTGGTTTCAAGTTTCTCACCACCATGGTCTACATTTTATGAACAATATACTACTCATTTGTTTTTAAATTGACTGTACAATTAGAAAAAGAAAAATATGTGCTTTGTATTTCTTAATGGGTTCTTATGAAGAATTTCTAGTACTTCATTTATTTTACATTTGGTACAAGTATTTTTTGCCCTTAATTTTTAAGTGTTTATAGAATTCTAATTAATTAGCAGACAGTGTAATATTAGTTTCAGGTCTACAGTTTAGTGATTGAAACACTTTCATGAAACACCTGGTGCCCATCACAACAAGTGCACTCTTTAATTCTCCATCATCTATTTAACCCAATCCCCGACCCACCTCCCTTCTGGTAACCAACAGTTTCTTCTCTATAGTTGAGAGGCTGCTTCTTGCTTGCCTCTCTCTTTTTTACCCCTGTGCTCATTTGTTTTGTTTTTTAAATTCCACATATGAATGAAATCATTTAGTATTTGTCTTTCTCTGACTTATTTTGCGTAGCATAATACTTTCTAGCTCCATTCATGTTGCTGCAAATGGCAATATTTCATTCTTCTTTGTGGCTGACTAATATTCCATTATACTCACTTCCATAATATTCCATATACTCACTTCTTCTTTATCCATTCATCAGTTGATGGATATTTTGGCTATTTCCATAATTTGGATATTGTAGATAATGCTGCTATAAACATTGGGGTAAACACATCCCTTTGAATGAGTATTTTTGTATTCTTTGTGTAAACACCTGGTAGTACAGTTGCTGGATCATAGGGCAATTCTATTTTTAACTTTTTAAAAAACATATATTTATTTATTTTTGAGGTGGGGAGGGGCAGAGAAAGAGGGACAGAGAAAATCCCAAGGAGTTTCCACACTCAGCCCAGAGCCCAACACAGGGCTTGATCTCACGACCATGAGATCATGACCTGAGCTGATACCTAGAATCCAGTGCTTCAGCGACTGAACCATCCAGGTACCCCTATTTTTAGCTTTTTGAGGAACCTCCACATGGTTTTCCAGAGTGGCTGTACCAGTTTGCATCCCCACCAAAAGTGCAGGAGGGTTTCAATTTCTCACATCCTTGCCAACACTTGTTGTTTCTTTTGTTGCTGATTTTAGCCACTATGACAGGTGAAAGGTGATATCTCATTTTAATTTTGGTTTGTATTTCCTTGGTGATGAGCGATGTTGATCATCTTTTCATGTGTCTGTTGGCCATCTGTATGTCTTCTTCTTTGGAAAAATATCTACTCATGTCCTCTGCTCATTTTTTAATTGATAAACCTCTAGCCAGACTTATGAAAAAGAAAGCAGAAAGGACTCAAATAAATAAAATCACCAGTAAGAGAGCAGAATTAACAATCAACACCACAGAAATGCAAACAATCATAAGAGAATATTATGAAAAACCATATGCCAACAAATTGGACAACCTGGAAAATTTGAATCAATTTCTAGAAACATGTAAACTCCCAAAACCGAAACAGGAAGAAATAGAAAACTTAAGCAGACCAATAATCAGCAAAGAAATTGAAACAGTATTTAAAAATATCCCAATAAACGAAAGCCTGGGGCCAGATGACTTCACAGGCAAATTCTGCATAACATTTAAAGAATAGTTAATACCTATTCTTCTCAAACTATTCCAAAAAAATATGAAAGAAAGGAAAACTTTCACATTCATTCTATGGGGCTAGAATTGCCCTAATACCAAAACCGGATAAAGAGAACTACAGGCCAGTATCCCTGATGAACATGGATGCAAAAATTCTCAATAAAATGCTAGCAAACTGAATCCAACAAAGCATTAAAAGAATCATTCACAACAATCAAATGGAATTTACTCCTGGGTGTAAGAGTGGTTCAATATTCACAAATCAATCAACCTGATATGCCACATCAATAATAAAAAAAAAGGATAAGAACCATGTCATCATTTCAATAGATGCAGAAAAAGCATTTGACAAAGTGCAATATCTATCATGATAAAAATCTTCAACAAAGGTCCAGAGGGAACATACTGCTAAAGGTCATGTCGAAAACTCAACAGATAATATCATCCTCAATGGGGAAAAACTGAGAGCTTTTGTTCTATGATCAGAAGCAAGACAGGGATGTCCACTCCCACCACTGTTATTTAACATAGTACTGGAAATCCTAGCCACAGAGATCAGACAACAAAAAGAAATAAAAGGCATCCAAATCCATAAAGAAGAAGTAAAATTTGCAGTATTTTCATTGGCATGATCCTCTATATAGGAAACCCAAAAGACTCTACCAAAACACTGCTAGACCTGATAAACAAATTCAGTGAAGTTGGAGGTTACAAAATCAACGTATAAACATCTGTTGAATTTCTATACACCAATAATGAAGCAACAGAAAGAGAAATTAAAGAACCAATCCCATTCACAATAGCACCAAAAGCAATAAGATACCTAGGAATAAACCTAACCAAAGATGTAAAAGACATATACTCTGACAACTGTAAAACACTGATGAAAGAAATGGAAGAGGACACAAAGAAATGGAAAAACATTCCATGCTAATGGATTGGAAGAACAAATATTGGTAAAATGTCTATACTACTCAAAACAATTTACACATTTAATGCAGTTCCTACCAAAATAACACCAGCAGTTTTAGCAGAGCTTTAACACATAATCTTAAAATTTCTATGGAACCACAAAAGACCTGAAATAGACAAAGCAACCTTAAAAAAGAAAAGCAGGCTGGAGGTATTACAATTCTGGGCTTCAATTTATATTACAAAGCTGTAGCAATCAAAACAGTAGGATACTGGCACAAAAATAGACACATAGATCAATAGAACAGAATAGAAAGTCATGAAATAAACCCACAACTATATGGTCAATTAATCTTTGACAAAGCTGAAAATAATATCCAATGGGAA
Source organism: Lynx canadensis (assembly GCF_007474595.2). Classification (NCBI taxonomy): domain Eukaryota; kingdom Metazoa; phylum Chordata; class Mammalia; order Carnivora; family Felidae; genus Lynx; species Lynx canadensis. The sequence goes on along the minus strand of NC_044303.2, from coordinate 220,547,958 downwards.
AAGACAGTCTCTTCAACAAATGAAGTTGGGAAAGCTGGATGGCAACATGCAAAAGAAACTGCACCACTTTCTTATACCATACACAAAAATAAATTCAAAATGAATGAAAGACCTAAATTGAGACCCAAAAGCATAAAAAATTTTAGAGGACAGCATAGGCATTAATCTCTTTGACATCAACCATAGAAACTTCTTTCTAGATATGTCTCCTGTGGTAAGGGAGAGCAAAAGCAAACATAAACTGTTGAGACTTCATCAAAATAAAAATTTCTGCGTAACGAAGGAAACAATAAACAAAACTAAAAGACAATCTATGCAATGGGAGAAGATATTTGCACATCACTTATTTGATAAAGGGTTAATATCCAAACTATACAAAGTACGTATAATCCTCAACAGCCCCCAAAATGAATAATCCTATTTTTTACCCTTTAAATAATTCTCTATCATATTCAGTAAGTCCCATTTACCACTCTTGTTAGTATAAGTGTGCGGGGTTTTTTTTGTTTTGTTTTTTTCTATCAGTAGTTAATTGATCCTTATGTTGTCTTGATCTTTGTTCTCTTGGCTCTCATCAGGAGAGTTGAATACAAAAGTATTTTGTGTTCCAACTTCTGAAAATAAGTATTAATATAATTGTGGGTGAATTCACTTCTGTATTGCTAAATAATGAATTTACAAGGTATTAGATCTTGTACTTTCTTCTCATTCAACATGATTTTGAGAGATTTTAGTAACAATCCCCCAAAACTTTTTTTAAAGATATCTCGGGGCGCCTGGGTGGCGCAGTCGGTTAAGCGTCCGACTTCAGCCAGGTCACGATCTCGTGGTCCGTGAGTTCGAGCCCCGCGTCAGGCTCTGGGCTGATGGCTCAGAGCCTGGAGCCTGTTTCCGATTCTGTGTCTCCCTCTCTCTCTGCCCCTCCCCTGTTCATGCTCTGTCTCTCTCTGTCCCAAAAATAAATAAACGTTGAAAAAAAAAAAAAGATATCTCAAATATCTTCATCTACACAAAACAAAGATACTGCTTTAGATAAACCAAAGACAAAGTAGAAAAATAAAACAGCCCAACTCATTAGTCAGTAATTCGATTTAAAAGTAATGTCAATAATCTTGTTTTTTTTTTTCTTTTAAATATTCCTATTCTTCCCCTTCTCAATTTTTGCTCAGCTGCTTATTCTTCCTTAATAATTAACTTCAGGAATATGTGGGTGGCTCAATCAGTTAAGCATCTGCCATTTGATTTCAGCTCAGGTTATGATCTCATGGTTTAGTTCGTGGGTTTGAGCCCCACATTGGGCTCTGCACTGACAGCTTGGAGCCTCCTTGGGATTCTCTGTCTCCCTTTCTCTCTGTGCCCCACCCCCCTTGCTCATGCTTTCTCTCTCTCTTCAAAAAATAAACATTAAAAAAAAAAACAATTAACTTCAAAATATTGATTCATTACTTCTAATTTGTCAGATATTGTGCCACATATTGAGCATACAATCTAGACAATAGAGACAAGATCCTTTTCTTTTTACAGTTTACACAGTAGTGGAATAATAATTAATTAGTGTAATAGTAAAATAATCACATGCAATAAAATGTGCTAGGGGTTCTGTAGGAGTATGTACCTGTTTTTAGAAGATTAGGGAAGGAAGTCTAGGCTGAGTCCTGAAGGTTGGAGAAATCACTTTGTCCCTCATCCCCTCTCCAATCTCAATCACTACATAATTCTCTTATCTTAATATTTACCACCGTTAACATAATGTGCACATTTGGGTTTCTATAATGCAATTAAGAGTTTAGCATTATTGTATTGTATTGTATTGTATTGTATTGTATTGTATTGTATTGTATTGTATTTTTTGAGAGAGAGAGAGAGAGAGAGAGGGAGAGAGAGAGAGTGTGTGTGTGTGAGTGAGGGAAAGGGGAGAGGGAGAGACAGAATCCTGAGCAGGCTCTATGCTCAGTACTGGAGCCCAACGCAGGGCTCCATCCCACACCCCTGGGATCATGACCTGAGCTGAAATCAAGAGTCAGATGTTCAAACAACTGAGCCACCCAGGCGCCCCAAGCTTAGCATTATTTTAAATTTTGCTTAAATATATCTATTCATATCTTATTTTGCAATCACTAAACTGAGACTATCGGTGAAAGAAAAATTAGGCAATTCTTAAATTCTGATCAGTTTTTTTTTTTAATAGTAATAGAAATAACCTAAGTTTTTCTATTGTAGCATTTGTTAAGTAGGATACTGCCAACATTGAATTACATGTGTACCAATTGGATATAACTATAAGCAATGTATAGTATTCCAATATTTGTGTATTACCAGAATTCTTTACCATGAACATCAAATGAGACTGGCTTTCCTTTTGATATACAACATGCTCATGGAATGCCTCTGCCCACATAACTTTATTTATAAGAATAACTTTTTTTTATTATGAAGTACCAGATGCTTATTGTCAAGCTTTTGAAACCAGAAGGAATTTTTTAAAAAGTCACACAAATTATCCTCCCCAGAAATATCTATAGATAGAAGTTTGGTATTTTATGGTTGTCCTTAATTTTTAATACATGTGTATGCTCATGTATGTATGTACATGTATACATTTATGTGTTGCTTTTCATGCAGTTTTCCCATAATATGATTTAGTAGTGGTATAATACAGCACTTGAAAAGTCTTTTATAAAATTAGTAAATAATTTTGTTTTCTCATAACACCATTGTTATTTATAACATTCTCTCTAAAAAATATTACCACAATGAATAAATCTTTACATAAGCTTTTCCTTCATCTCATGATGATATATTCTACGAACTGCTGAATGAAATAAAGACAAAAATGTAGACTCTTATTCTGTAGCCAAACATCCATTTTAAACATTCTACTTTTGTTCCTATTTTGCTTTACTTAGCCAACTATTTAAGTTCATACAAAGAATCTCGTTTGTGATGAGGAAGAACTGTAGTTGAATAAGCCAATTAAAAGTGACACTTCTTCCATGAATCCTCAGTTTGTTCTCTATAGTTAAGAGTCTCTTATGGTTTGCTTCCTTTTTATTTTTTATTTTTTTTTTTGCTGTAGGGAGGTGGGTGGGGATGGGCTAGATGGGTGATGGCGCATCAAGAAGGGCACTTGTAATGAGCACTGGATGTTTATGTAAGTGATGGATCACTGAATTGTACATCTATAGTCAATTTTAGCATAGTGTTAACTAACTAGAACTTAAGTAAAAACTTGAAAAAAAAAAAGAGAGAGGGACACGGCTACTTACAATAACCTTAAGGAAAAGAGACCAGTGATTAGATCTCTGCTGTTACGATCTCGGTCAGACATACTACTCTAAAGATTCTGAATCCTAGATCCAGTCCAGGACTATTTCAGTGAATTTCCTGTGTTTCAGTTTGGGCTGCTATAACAAAATACTGGAGACTGAGTGGCTTAAGCAACAGACATTTATTTCTCACAGTTCTAGTGGCCAGAGGACCAAGATGAGGGTACCAGTCTTCTCGGCTCTGGTGACAGCCTCTTCTTGCCCTGCAGATGACCACCTTTGTCCTCACATGGCTGAGAGCTTGAGAGAGCAAGCCCTCTGGTCTCTTCTTTAAGGACACTAATCCCATCATGAGGACGCTTGACTGTCTAAACCTGATTACCTCCCAAAGGCCCCATCTCCAAATACCATCATATTGTGTGTTTGGGGGGAGGGAGGCTAGGACTTTAGCATATGAATTTGGTTGGGGGATGCAATTTAGTGCATAGCATCCTGTTTCTTCAGATCATACAGATGAAGGTCAAGTCTTTCTCCTCCCAGATGCCCAGGGTGGGTGGTACAATGGCAGTCATACAATGATACAAGAGAAGCCACTACCCCACATACTCCAAACCGTATGCCTCCCAAAGGCCACTGGATTATTTTTAAGAATCACTTGCATATGAAAAAAAAAGTGTGAAGAAATGGACAGATTACTTGAAGGAAATACTTCTTTATTTCTTCACCTTCAATAAATAGGTCTGTGCTTTAAAAACCTGAATGAAAATGTCAGGAAAAACTATTTCTTAGTGCTTTCATTCTCCAGCTTTATTCAGGAATCATCTGAGACCTCAAACTCAATCCCAGCTCTTGTGTCTGAAGTTGGTAAGAAGGCTTGAATTTAGACCTTGACTTTCTCCAACACTAATGGCTTGCACTCTGCCTCTGAGTTACTCCCTTATCAGATGCCTTGAAAATGAACTGCTTCAGTTTCACTTAAGCTTTATGCAGTCCTTTAGTGATTATTGGACTACATCAGCCAATCTGAGAAATTCGTGACTCTTCTTTATTTTTTTTAAAATAATATTAAATCATTTATTCATAACACATGATAATGGATGATACACAAGCTTTAATCCCAGCTATAGCTTTATCTGATACCATAAATTCAATTTAGACATATTGCATAGGATATGCCAACAATCATATTAACAACCAAATAAATTCCAGGACTTTGCTTGGGTGACCCTTTTAATGGTGAACTCTAGGTCACAACACATTAACTGTCAGTTCAACCACACCAATGTTTGTGGAGACAATGGCTTCTGTGCCCAAGTGGGTTGCAAATAAATGTCAGCTGGAACCTGGCATCACCCTGAAGGAATCCTAACTTCATACTGTTGGTGTAGTTCACCAAGATGGCTTCAGAGTGGACTAACTTTACACAGCACATTAAAAAAAAAAAAAAAAAAAAAAAAAAAAAAAAAAAAAAAAAAAATTTATTCAGCATCATAATCAGATGATTACATTTAACAATCAACAGCATGGGTGCGAAAAAAAATTCATTAAAACCCTTTGTTGGAATGCTTTACACTTTCCACAGAACAGAAACTAAAATAACCTGTTATACAATTAGTCACAAATACAGTCCTCGTGTTTTTTGCCCATACACATGAGTATTGTCTAAAACATGTCTTTGTAGCAGCTAGGCCCTGCCACCACTGTGCCTGTCTGAGTTCACAAATCTGTTGTAACCTGCAGCTTCCCTGTCACTTCTCTGGCTCTCGTCTCCTGCTAAGCTTTGTTTCCTGACAGTAATTAAAACCTTCTGACACTGCCATAGCTACTGCTGCTGCTGAAATAGCCATAGCCACCTTGGTTTCATGGTTTGGCAGCGTATTGGTCTCCACCACCATAATGGTCAGAACTTCTGACTCCAAATTTCCTCCTTTCATGAGTCCAAAATTTGAAGACTGATTGTTGCAGTTGCCAAAATCATTATAGCTTCCACCACCTCCAAAGTTGCTTCCATCATTACCAAATTCATTGTAGCCATCCCCAATGCCACCATTTCCACCACCACCCCGACTGCCACCAAAGACACCTCGCCCACTGAAGTTTCCTTCATGACCAAAGTTTCCATTCCCACCAAAACCACCTCCACGACCACCACTAAAGTTTCCAGAACCACTTGGACCTCTTTGGCTGAATGAAACACTAGCCATCTCTTGCTCAGATAGAGCTCTCCTTACTTCACAGTCGTGGCCATTCATAGCACGGTATTTTTGAATGACAGTCTTGTCTACAGAGTCATGGTCATCAAATATTACAAAAGCCAAGCTTCTCCTTTTGCCGCTGCCTTGGTCAGTCATGATTTCAATCACTTCAATTTTCCCATAGTGTTCAAAATAGTCTCTTAGACGTGTTCTTCAGTGTCTTCTTTAATGCCACCAACACAAATATTTTTCACAGTTAAGTGGGCATGAGGTCTTTGAGAATCTTCTCTTGAAAGTATTCTCTTCTCTTTGGTTCCGCACCTCTTCCATCCACTTTGCATGGCCTTGCATTCATGGCTGCATCCACCTCCTCCACAGGGGCATACATGACAGACCCTAAGCCTCTGTAGAGTTTGGTGTTTGGATCTCTCATCCCCACACAATCTGTAAGCATTCCCCATTGCCCAAAATGGCTCCTCAGATTCTCATCAGTTGTTTCAAAGCTCAAACCTCCGATGAAAAGCTTCCACAGCTGTTCAGGCCCTTTGGGAGACAGACCTAGACATGAGGGTGGTGGGAGGGGAGACTTTAACGATACTTCCTCAGCAGTGTCCAGGGGCAGAAAGAGACTTACTCAACTTAAAAAGAAAAAAAAAAAATTCCCCTCCAAGTATACTTTCTATGGTACTAGTCTAAAAATTTAGCATGGATTATACTTGTAGATCCAGGTTTAGAAACACATTTTCCAGGAACAGTCACTAAATGATTTTATCTGCTTGATTTTCCCATCCCTTATACTTTATGCTCTGGGATCATTTCACATCTCTTTTGGTCAAAAATCATAGAAATATAAATGTTGATAATAGCAATGTCAACATTGTATTTTATCATTTCAAAGTACTTTCATAGGGATTAATATATTCGACATTTATGTCAGCTCTGTGAGATCTGAAAAGAATTATTCTCATCTTTGTATTACAGATGAGAAAACTGAGGCATATTCAGGACATGGTATGTCCTTAAGCCTAACAAGGAACTAAAGCAAAATTTCAGAGACTGAATCTGGGATTTTTTTTAAATTAAAACTTAAAGAAAAGAAGCACACTCTTTACAACACCTCAGAGAACTTTCCTTTATTATTAGTTGTTCCATGCATTTATGTTTTAACTAATCACTTGGAGTTAAAAGGAAATTAGAAGTTTATTTGCCTGAATAATCTCAAATCACTATGTGCATTCATACTAAAACATCCTTGTGTTTTTTCACATGTAAGAGATTTTTAATTTGTATCACATGAAGAGGTAGTCAGTTGTCACACTTTACATGCTGATGTTCTGTTTGATAGCAATCTATTTTTGTATTTTCTTTTATAACTGCTATGGAGTCCTTGTATTTGTGCAAATCTATTTCCATTTTTGGAATCATTAGGCATGCATAATGTAGTTCATTGCTATCAGAATTTCATGCTTATGTAATATAATTGACTCATAATAATTAGTGGGATGCTTATTTTTGCCTGAAGTTAGAAATTTTCATTTTTTTTCCTTTTTGACTCCTGGGTCAAAGATATAAAGCTAAGTAGAAATTTGTATAATTATCCCGTGGATTTCCAAAGTTCCAGAATGTCTAATCAATTTAAGGCATTAAATAGTTCTTTTTTTTATTTTTCAAAATCTATAAATTCAGGAAGATATAAAACCCTTCAGATGTAATTAAATTAAGAAATTATATTGTATTTCACGTTGCCTGACATAATTCTTATTATCAACATTCTTAGCCTATATACTCAAAATAATTTGTTAAAATTTAATTTTAATTACTACATTGCTGGCATTTAAAAAAGCAAGACTTTTTTTTTCTTTTACCTCATTTGTTCCCAAACTTACTTCATTTGTGCATTCATGTCTCAACTATGCATTCTAAGTGTCCGATACTCAGGTAGGTAATTGAATAGAAAACTAAATAGGTCACATCCTTGTATTGACTTTATGTATTACAGATTCTAAAGGAGTAGGTGAAAATAGCCAAGGTAGAATATAAGAAATACTATAACAGAGGTACGTGTGTGTCACTTTGGTAACACAGAGGAAAAGGAAGACACACCCCATCTTCAGGTAGATTGGCTGTTGGGGAAGCTTTCCCAGAAAAAGCTGCTTTTAATCAGAGTCCTACAGTATTTGGAACAGTTTGCCAGATGTATGGTAGGAAATAGGGGAAAGGCACCAAAAAAATCCCCAGATATCTTAATGTTCATGGATTTTTCAAGCAGAGGGAGCAAAATATTATTTGAAGAAAAGGAAGGGTATGTATGGGGCAGGTGGCTTAGCTGGGCGGGGGTGGGGGGGGACTTCTAAATGTTAAATTTGAAAGGGACACTGAATGAAGTATGGTTAAATGGTGGGTGATGGGACAAGGCAGAATGTGACTTACATCCTCCTTCCACACCCTAACAGCTGCTTCACCTTGGACAAATTACTCGATTGCTGTAAGTCCTGGTTTTCATATTTGAAATGTGTGGATGAATATGTACACGCATATGTACCATTTATGGGTTTTTCAGGTTTAAATAAAATAATAAAATTTATGTGGTGAACATAGTTCTGAGTTGTACTCAAATTTCAACTATCAATACTGTTATTATTCTTATTGCTACTATGATTAGTAGCGCTTCATTCCATAGGAAGATCATTCCAGCAGCTGTGGAGAGAACTCAGTGGTAGGGGAAAACACTGCAGGCTAGGAAATCTCTTTATGGAGTATTTCATCCATTCTGTCTACAGAATAAAACAGAATAATAATACTGATAATAAAACAAAAATAGTATCTAAAATAATTTTGTACCCCATACCAGATAAACAGAACCAATATTTTAGACACACACACACACACACACACACACACAGAAAGAGAGAGAGAGAGAGAGAGAGAGAGATAAAAAGAGACAAACAGAGGACAGAGATACAGACAGGGAGGCAAAGAGGTAGAGAGAAACTTATTTTAAGGAATTAACTCCCGTGATTGTGGGGGCTAGAAACTCTAAAATCTGCAGGGTAGGTGGCAGGCTAGAAACGCAGACAGAATTTCTATGTTACAATCTTCTGGCAGAATTCCTTCTCCTTCCAGAAACCTCAATTTTTGCTCCTAAAGCCTTTAACTGGTCGGCCTTCACATTATGGAGGATAACGGGCTTTACTCAGTATCTACTGATTGTGAATGTTAATCATATCTAAAAATATGTGTAACTTCACAGAAATATCTAGGCTGGTGTGTGACCAAACAACTGGGCACATAGCCTTGCCAAGGTGACACATAAGATTAACCGTTGCAATAGGGCTAATGAAACCAAGGTTTAGCACACTCAGGTGATAACATGTGAAGATGTAGTGGTATAACCTGTAGTGGATAACATGTCGGAGATGTAGTGATAGTGGAAGCTGGAACTGGCATTCAAACCCCTGGCTATATGGCTTCATATTCAGAATGTGTCACCCATCAGCTGTCCCACATCCTAATAGGTGTAGATATGGGAAAGAAGGGATCCGTGTGACAACTATGACTATGTGAGGGAAATGAGGAAGCAGAAGGAGAGTAAAATTATTTCCTGTGGTTTATTTTTAATGATTAAGTGACTGGTACAGTGATTCCAAAAAGGGGCGATGGTGGGGATGAAGAAATGGTCTGTTTTGAATCAGGTAAGTTTGAGTCCTGCGAAGATCAACCTGTTACCTCCCTGAGTAAAAAAAAAAAAAAAATATTGGATGGAAAAAAAAGCATTGTTCCTTGGCCTGCTTCCTTTCCAAATATCATCTCTGCTGCGTGAAATGTCTTTCCACATTTATCCACACACAGCACCCAACTCCTCCTTCAAGTTTGAGATAGACTAGTGTCTTCCTTGTGAAGTCTTCTGAGTTTCCAGGCACACTTAGTCATCTTTCCTTGTGCCTCTATAGGGCACAGCTTTGTTAGTGCTGTCACACTCCACAGCAACCTCCTGGAGATGGGGACCCATGTCTGACCCAGCTTAGCAGCTCACAGAGTGCTTGGTCCTCAGCACTGGACAATAAGCCACCACTGAATAAATAAATATTGGCCTCCTCATTTTATTAATATAAGTATGCATATGGTTGATCAGGAGTATAAAATATTGTGATGTACTTATGGATCCTTTTAAATAGTCAGCATAAGTATGAGATAATAGGTTGACTGTCATATAATGTGTAACTATAACTATAAAGTACAATGTTGTCCCTGAGCTCATTCATATCTCTGTTTGGTCTGTCTCAATGGTGACCCGAAATTATATATCATTCCCATATCTACATATTAATTTCCTTTCATACTGAAATGGGCAAACACACTAGTCTTTTGTACTTTCCTCTTTTTTTTTTTTTTTGGCATCTAGCCCAGGAATTATTTTCCTGAATTAAAATAAATAATAAAATAAAATAATAAATAAATATAATACTTTATTTTTTAATTCAGGAAAATAAGGTGGCTCTCTAATATTTTGATGTAGTTATATAACATTGTACTACAACTTAAAATTTTATAATCAAAAAATTGTTCAAATTCTATTAACTAAAATTTAGTTAATTATAGCAACTTTAGAAGTACATACTCTGCTCAAACTGTAATGAATATTAATTTATTTGGAAGGAAGAACAGGTGTGGATTTATATGTTATATTCTGATTTTTTTCCAAAGTATGTATTCACTTTCAAGGCCCTGAAATTCTGTCTGTCTTTGCAGCATTGGACACATCACAAACAGGTCAGATTCTTTTAGGGGCACATAGGTGTCCACTGAAATTGTGCTTGGCAGTTCACATACCTTGCACACATGAATGACTGACCACAACATCTCTCTTCTCAGTTAGAGTCACTTTGTGATTCATTTTTGCATCTGCATATGGTTTTCAGGCCAAAAAATCAACGGATTAGCAGCAACTTTGAGCAGCACAATGGGTAAATACATAGGATTATCTTTTATAAAGACCTTAAATTTGAGTAATACTAGCATATAACATTCCAGAAAGGGAAATAGAATGCTCACTAACTTTTGTAAAAAATAATCATTCCGTTGTAGTAAATAATGGAAATGCACAGATAACTTTATTTATAACCCTCAACTTTAAAGAAGCATAGAAAATATACATTTGTAGATAAAAGGATTTTTTTTAATTTTTTAATTTTTTTTAAGTTTCTTTATTTATTTTGAGAAAGAGAGAGAGCACGAGTGGGGATGGGGCCGAGAGAGGGAGAGAGAATTCCAAGCAGGCTCCAGGCTGGAAGCTCAGAGCCCAATGTGGGGCTCGAATGAACCCATGAACCATGAGGTCATGACCTCAGCTAAGATCCAGTCACAGCTTAACTGACTGAGCCACCCAGGCACCCCTAAAAGGATATTTTTAAATACAGCATATTCTAATGTTAGAACTTTATTGTTCTAGTTACCCTTACCTAATGTGTTCTAGGTGAAATGTTAACTTCTTTATTCACTATTCTTTTACTAATTCTTTGTGTAGTGTAAATATTCTTAATTTTAAGCCTCTAAATAAACATAGAATTGCTAACACAATAACAGTCTGTGAAATATAAAATATATTCTGTTCAATCAAAACTTTACATTTTCTTGGGGCGCCTGGGTGGCGCAGTCGGTTAAGCGTCCGACTTCAGCCAGGTCATGATCTCACGGTCCGTGAGTTCGAGCCCCGCGTCAGGCTCTGGGCTGATGGCTCAGAGCCTGGAGCCTGTTTCCGATTCTGTGTCTCCCTCTCTCTCTGCCCCTCCCCCGTTCATGCTCTGTCTCTGTCCCAAAAATAAATAAACGCTGAAAAAATCAGTGTGTCTTTAAAAAAAAAAAAAAAAAAAACTTTACATTTTCTTTATTATATTGAATCATTAAGTTATGTGGATAAATCACAAATTATAATGAGGTTATTTTATTCAATCCTAAATATATATTTTTTCTATAAATGTATCCTGGTCTTAAAATGAATGTGCATATTTGGATTAGTGTGTCTTATTCTGAATCTTCTCTTAGTTTTAAAAATTCAGATTTGTTTTAGCCTCTAGAGTGTTCTTAAAGAGTGCCTGCAGGAAGTTTCTAAGATGCCAGCCCTTTCTCCCTATCACATCTATAGTTTAAGGCATTTTAAGATGCTTTACATAATGATGTTGCCCTCATTTCTTTCTCTCTTGTATTTCTCAACTTTCTTGTAATAATTCAGCAAACATTTAGTGAGTGCCCACTAGGTGTCAGACAATCTCCTAGTAATTAACAAAAAAAAAAAAAAAAAAAAAGAAAAGAAAAAAAGAAAAGAAAAAACCTTCCTTGATATCTTCACATATGTGGAAAGAATTAAGACGAGAAAGAGTAGTGTGAGAAAGAAGAAATTTTCTGCTATTTTCTCTTTGAAAATGTTGAAGTGGCCTGCTTCCTGAACACTTTCCAATTGGCACTGGTTTTACAGTTGACGGGATTAGAACACTATTTCTTTAAAAAATTGGTTTTGTGTAACAAATTAACACAGTAATGTTGTAATTACTCTCTTAAAGACTCATTTGTAGAAGATGTTGTATTGTTCACCCAGAAAATATTTTAAGGAAGTTTGTAAATAATATATTTTTCTATTTATTCATAAGACATTGTTGGAATGTCTACTATACAAAGGTTCTTTATACAATTTCTGTGAAGAAAACTTAAATAAAAAAATGCTACCTATTCTCAAGGAACTTACACGTAGCAAGAGAGAAATTAATATAATCAAGTCGGAATGCACATGCAAGCTGGAATGTGGACTTTATATTCTCAGTCAATAAAGACAGAATTTAGGTGCCAATATAAAACTTAATTCCACTCTTACACCTTTGGACAACTTCACATTAAAAACTCTGTGGCATGAGCTATAAGATTTTGTTCATTTTAACTAAAGATATGCGGTCTTAAAAGAAAATAAAAATTCAAATTCAAGATTTGTTGAATGTCTTGATATTATATTCCAAAAGAGGTCCATTTCTTTCTTATGCAATGCACATTATTTTCAAAATGCTTAGACATGTTTCTAACTGAAAAGAGGCTTCAAAAAACTATAAAGTAAAGGCAACTACTTTATAAAAGGATTTTACAAATGTCTGCTTTAAAAGAAGACAAATAGTTTAAACAGACAATATGCTATAAATAATCATAATTTACATGATTCTAAAATAAAAATTTAGGGGCGCCTGGGTGGCGCAGTCGGTTAAGCGTCCGACTTCAGCCAGGTCACGATCTCGCGGTCCGTGAGTTCGAGCCCCGCGTCAGGCTCTGGGCTGATGGCTCGGAGCCTGGAGCCTGTTTCCGATTCTGTGTCTCCCTCTCTCTCTGCCCCTCCCCCGTTCATGCGCTGTCTCTCTCTGTCCCAAAAATAAATAAACGTTGAAAAAAAAAATTAAAAAAAAAAATAAAATAAAATAAAAATTTAATCTACAAATTCATAGGTTGAATCTTTTTTAGGTAGGTAATATCCAAATACATACCTTTGAAGATTCTTTATTATATATTTTCTAAAATCTTCTGTTTCCCATGTTTCTTGTTTAATTGTATCGTTTTACTTTGTTGCTTTAGTCTCATTATAAAAGTTTTTTTTTTCTAATATTGGGGGACTTTTGTTTAATCACTATCATTATTATTAATAGTAGCAGCAGTAGTGGTAGTAGTAATACTTGGAAATCCTATTCTAGTTCTAATTTGCTGTAGTCTGTTCCTAGATGTTGTACAAGATGGACAGCATGTACTGCTCCTACTGAGAGGTATGTGCCAAGGTCATGTCCTCTGGATATGAACTGTTCATCCCCTTCTGGGCATAATTAGCTTCTAAGAACATTTCTCTAATCTCTTCATTCTCAGGAATGACACTGCTCCAGCTCTAGATCAAGTACCACTACAGTGAGTTCTGAGCAAAATGGGAAGAACTCAAATGGTCTAGCCATTCCAAATGTATCTCTCCCATTAGTAACCTTGACAACAAATGTTTCCAAGGCCATTGCTCCATCTTACGAGCATTGACTTAGCTTGGCACACTCTAATGCCGCTCCTACTTTTGCAATAATTATATGCTGTACATGCTCTGGGTCATGGTTTCTTCAGGTTTGAGATGTGAACATGTCTATGTTCCAAATGTTAGAACTCCCTTCAGTATTTCTGTAAAGTGACGTCATTTTTTGTTGTTTTGTTAGACATCTATAGGTTTATTCTTACCTGTGAACTACCTTTCATGGAATGTTAAGTGACAGACAGAGTGTATATATTTCTCACTTTATTATTTTTTCCAAGTGCTTTACCTCTTGTTCATGTTGTAAACCCATATTTATCTTTCAATACCCTGAACACTGTACTCTTTTTTTTACATAATTTGCTGCTTTAATAAAGATGTTGTTATTTTAAAATGTGTTTCTTTATTTGATTCTTTGTTTCCTTTCCTCAGGGAATGGCAACAATATTCCCTCACTATCCCTACACAAAACTTTAGTCTTCATTTCCTCTTTAATCCTATTTCCTCCATTTAAACTATCCAGTAAGGTTTTCATAATCTGTTGTAACTGTTTTTTTTTTTCTTCTAATACTTTATATTAAATGTTTTCAAATTTTCCTTCACTGTCTATTTTTCACTACCACTGTTTGTTTATACATCTACTGTTTCCTGACTGGCCCATTGTATTCATTTCGGTGGTCATTGCCTTGTTTAATGTGTCCAACTAAAAGATTTATTTCACAACAGATAATGTTTTTCATAAAATGCAAATCTGATCTCATTTTCCCATGAATCTCCAATGCCTCTGGAGAATGAACTATCACCCTTAATGGAGCACAAAATCCTTCATGATTTTCAGCTTTATCTCTTTTGACTTTATCCTGGAATCCATTAAATTTGGAGTTCTTTGCTCTGATTCCCCAGGCTGTTTCTAATATCCTTGATTTTGCATAGATCTCAACTGAAACATCTAATCACACTAGTGTACACACATGGATGCTTCTTCAGAAAGATAGTCTCCAGATATTTCTTCAATACATATTGATTATGGATACTAAATGTTGAGCAAGTGGACTCTTGGTACCATTATTAAAACTCACCTTCCCTCTTGTTTTCTAAGTATTTCATCTCTGTCTTTAGGTTTCCCATATAATTCTTGAAGAAAAGACAACAACAACAAAAACAACAACAACAACAAACTTCCTCAGAAAAACATATAACAGTCCACTGGACACACCCTTTTTTTGACTCTTCTTATTCAGCACCAACCTAAGAAATTGCATTGGTGCTTCACCCTCCAGTAGAAAATACAAATCAGAGTTAACTTTCCAGTGTCAGATTGAGCCATATAAAATTAACAGTATTTTCTTGGTCAAAAATGTCAGATTTTGCCAATGTTATGTGATTTAACCTAGTATGTGTAGTGTTTCATTCTACAAAATACTAGCAAAAGCCATTGTCTCTACCTTGTTACATTTCCAGTGATGATACGGTACTGCTGAGAGTTTGGTCTATCAGACACCTCACATGCTGAGCCACCACTTAATGTGTATTTGATTCAGATAAGATACCTTCTCTGGCTGAAATGGCTTTAGCACTTTAAAGAAATAGACTTTATTTTTTAAAGCAGTTTTAAGTTTACAACAAAATTGAGTGGAGAGTACAGAATTCCCATTTACTCTTCTGTCCCACACAGGACAGCCTCTCCCCACTATCTGTACCCCCTGACTAGAATGGGACATTTGTTATAATCAATAACACTACACTGGCACATCATAATTGCCCCAGATCCTTAGATTACATTGAGTCAACTCTTGGTTTTGTACATTCTATGGGTTGTGACAAAGGTCTAATGACAAGTATTCACCATTATAGTGTCATACAGAATACTTTGACCACACAAAAAGTCCTCTGTTCTCCACCTATTCATCCTTTCCTTTCTATCGCAATCCCTGACATCCACTGACCTTTATACACCTCCATCGTTTTGTCTTCTCCAGAATGTCATATAGTTGGAATCATATGTTATGCAGCCTTTTCACATTGGCTTCTTTCCCTTAGTAGTGTGCATTTAGAGATTGTCTGTGTTTTTTCATGACATGATGGTTCATTTCTTTTTAGTGCTGAGCCATACTTACTTATATATCCATCTACTGAAGGACATCTTACTTGTTTACAAGTTTTGGCAATTTGGGGTTTTTGTATGGACATATGTTTCAGCACACTTGGATCAATACCCAGTGCATGATTTCAGAATGGTAAAAGTAAATTTATTTTATAAGGAAAGACCAAACTGTCTTCTAAAGTAGCGATGCCATTTTTGATCAGGCTTTTACCACTTTTGCTTGCTAGGAGGACTCTTATACACTATTTAAATGGAGCCCTGTTATATTTTTCTTTTTTATGAAATTCTCACAATCTGCAGATAAAACTAGGCATTTTTTCTCTATTCTACCAGAAAACTTATTTTTTAAGCATATATTAAATAGATCCCAAATGAAACGAAATCTAGGAAAAGAGGGCAAATGTCCTTGTAAGGGTCAACTTACCTGAGAAAGGTTATGGTATATGATGGTAACTCATGCCAAATACCACACCTGAGTAATTGAGGAAAGCATGTTTTATGGATTATATAATATAGTTCACTTACATCTTCTTTCTGGACTCAGCCACACTAGTCTATGGCTGCATACAAATGAATTAAATTATAGGTTGCTTAGAGTTTCTCATGTGGGGGCCCTGATCTATTTTGGCACGAAGGGCCTGTCTGAGCACCACATGGGAAGAGAGACTTCCTACCCTCAACACTGAAGCAGTATTTGGCAGACTGGGAACAGCACAGTGCCCTCGCACAGGGTGCTTCCTGTTAGAAACAGCTGCAAAGATGGCAGAAATCATCAGGGGTCGGGAATTTGACTGGAGGAGGGGACTGGTCACAGTTTTATCCCGTCTTTGAAACCATGACCTTTGAACAAAATTCTTAAGGAGTTGAGACCAGCACGTAGTGATGTCCAAGAATCAGTTGATTTGCAACTCATCGTTATGGATTAAAGATTGATAAAAATTACTTGGGAAAAGGAATCTGTAGGGGAATAAAACTTCAAGATCAGTAGAAGGCAGTGCCTTTGAAATATGGTTAGTATAATAAGTATGAAACAGAATCTACCAGTTATAGGAATAATTAGAGATCAAATAAAATAATGCATATTATTATACTTTGAAATAGCATCCTACAGAAAGTCAAGTATCATTTATTACAGAAATAAATATCTTGTAACTATACTTTAAAAACAATTAAAATTACTGCATTTTAATGCAGTTAATATCCCTTAATGGTTAAGATTAATATAAGAAGAACTTAAAACATTATTTCGTCTAGTATATAAATACAAATGTAGTTATTTGTTTCAATTTTATATATACTTTTTCTAATCTTATGCAATTTTTGACATTACTATTATCGAAAAGAAAAAAAATGAGTTCACATACTGCAGTAGATAACTGGCCCGAGGAACTAAAAAATTCAGTGAAAGTGTTCAGGAGGGCTAACTTGTTACAATTTTTAACTTTTCACATTGAAAAAATTATCATCATTACATTTTAAAAATGTATTCACATGTTTAAATGCTTGCCAAACTGACAGTGAGTCTTTAAATATTATTGTTTTCCTCATCATTACACCAAGTGACACTGACAGAAACAAGGATATCTGCCAAGATGAAACATTTGTTTTTTCTTGCTTAAGAGGTAATAGAGGAGGGCCTAGAGATTCCCCAAATACTCAAACCTAGAGGAGATTTTAGAAAGAGCTGTTGCATCATTTGAAATTTCAGAATGCTTACACAAATTTATTGTAATATAGATTTGAATTGTATGTATTTTCTATGAGAGTAATAAATGATGGTATGCATTTGACTGATTAGAAAAGATTGTTAAATACAGTAGTGGTTACAGCATAGATTCAGGTGTGAAATTTACAGTGTCAAATCTTATTTTGACAAATTATTATCTCAGTGACCTTGGGTAAATTAACAGTACCTCTTTCACTGAGATGGTATGAGGATTTAATGAGTTGATAACTGTAAATAACTTAGAATAATGTGTTCAACACTCAAAATCAATCGGCGTAACTTACCTCATTAAGAGAATAAAGAATAAAATCGATATGATCATCTTAATAGATGTAGAAAAGGCATTTAACAAAATCTAAAAACCAGTCATAATAAACACCTTCAGTGACTTAGTTATAGAAGTAAACATCTTTAACATGATAAAATATTCCATGAAAAATCTATAGCTAACATAATACTTAGTAAACAGACTACAAATTAAGCTGATTGAGAACAAAGCAAGGATGTCTGTCTGCTCTCACTACTATTCAGTATTGTGCTGGAGTTCTTAGCCAATGCAAAAAGGAAAGAAAAAAATTAGTTCTGACAAGAACAGAAGAAAAAAAAATTGTTTTGCAGAAAACATGATTGTTTTTATATAAAATACTAGTTAATCAGGAAAAGCTCTAAGATTACTCATAAATGAATTTAGCAAGATCATAGGGTTCAAATCAATCTGAACGACTTGATTATATTTTAGTGTACTAGTAAACTATTGGAAATTACCATTTAAAAACACCACCATTCACAATAATTTTTAAAATTCATATATATGTATATATAATAACGGTAAGCCCACTAGAATGAAAACTTTAAAATAGAGCAGAGAGAAATTAAAGAAGGTCTCAATAAATGGAGAGATAGTTTATGTCATAAATTTAAAGGATTTAAATACTGTTAATACACAATGTAAATACTGTTAATACACAAGTCCTCTCAAAAATAATATACAAATTCAAGGTCCATCCCTGTAAATAATCCAAGAGGCTTTCTTATAGAAATTGACAAATTGATTTTAAAATGGACACACGAATGCAGAGGACCAAAACAGAAGACTTACACTACTTAATTTTAATACCACAGTTAGTATAAATAATTAGGAAAATGCAGTGGTGGGCAAATAGATCAATAGAACATCATAGAGAGTCCAGAAATAGACATAAACAGATATAATCAATTAAATTTTAATTCAAGCACCATGGTAATTAACTGGGGAAAGGCTTTTCTCTTCAATAAATGTTCTAAAACAACTGAAAATGTGCATGAGGGGAAATGAATCAATGTCCCTACCTCAAATGATTGATAAAAATTAAATTGAAAAGGATAATTGAACTGAATATAAAAGTTCAAACTATAAAGCTTCAGAAGAAAACTTAGGATGATATCTTTGCAACCTCTAAGTAGGTCAAGATTTCTTTTAAAAATACTAAGATTATTAAATATGGAATAAAACATGGATAAACTAGACTTTATAAAATTTATACATTTCTACTCAAAATACATACTGATAAAATGAAAAGGTAATCCACAAACTGGCATAAAACTAAATAGATGTGAGGTTGTCAAAACTTGTATCCAGAATTATCTATATCTGTGTTTGCATGTGTGTATATGTATGTGTATATCTAACAGTTCAATAATAAGGACTACAGTTTATAAAATGTGCAAGAGACTTCTGAATCCCATGAAAGGGTGCTCATGAGGGATGCAAATTTAAACCACCACGAAAAAGTACTTCACTTTCATGACTAATATTAAAGCCTGATATTATCAAATGTTAGTGAGTATGGGTGCTGTTGAATGTCAGATACATTTCTTCTGGGACTATAAGATGTTACAGTCACTTCAGAACATAGTTCGGCAGTTTCTTATAAACAAGACCTTTACTGCGTATGACCTATAAATTCCAACCCACTAAATATATGACTCAGCAGTTACTCCCAAGAGAACATTCATAAAAGCTTCATTCATTGTAATCAAAAGGGAAAAATGACATTAATATCCATTAATGTCTTTATCCATTAATGGGTAAAGAAACTGAGGCATTCATGCAGTTCATATCTAGTAATAAAATGGACCAACTGATGCATGCAGTAACAGGAATGAATTTCAAAATTTTGTGGTAAGGGAAAGAGGCCACTCACAAGATGGTACATATTGCATGATTCCATTTATATTAAACTCTAGACAGGCAGAACTAAGTAATGGTGACAGAAGTCAGAAATGTGTTTTGCACTGGAGGACTGGGGAGTATGGATTCACTGGCATATGACCTGATAAGCATACAGCAGTGAAGAAAATGTTCTACAGGTTAACTGGGGTGAAGATTACATAGTTCACATATTTGGCAAGCCCCCCTCTCAAAGTCCTATACGTAGAACACACCTTATTAAAAAAGAAAACAGTCCACCTGAAAGCAAGATATTTTAATTCGTGACTACTGATCTATACCAAAAAACTGTGATAAGGAATTATTATATATAAAACCATATTATGATATCTATATAATTATATAAATATATAATTACAAGTAGTTATAAAACAGTTTTATATGTATACACATAACAGCAATATAAGGGGATATTCATATATATATATATTTTTTTTTTTTGGTATGAAAGTGTCTACATATATACAGGTGTGTGTGTATATGTAACATAGGTAATATGTCTCCCAGAATACATCAGTAAATGTTAAAAAGATAGTTAAGAATGAACAAGAAAATTCAATACATATTTTAGTACATTTTAAAGCCTGATCTTCTTCATTCAACCACATGTTGAAAAGTTTATGTGAATATCAATATATTCAACTACATCTTAAAAAGCATGTCTATATATTTAAATATTATAGTCATTATTCCTCCACACCTAGGTAAAGCTTATTTTTAATATGTTGGTGATTCATGCAGATTATTTTAAGGAGATAAATTTGGTTTGTACACTATTATTATTTTCAAAAAAGCAAGGAGTTTCTTTCTCTTTATTATAACAGAATAATGTGTTTTTTTTCTTCCTTGTCCTAAATATTCTAAATAATTACAGTCTAAATCAAAAACACACTTAAAACCTTGGTAAGTAAATATGTCTTTGCTTCTTTTTTCTCTTCATCGGCAAAAAACAAAAGAGCAAGCATTAACTAATGTTTCCTTTAATCTTGTTCTTTCCCTATAATTTCAAATACACTTTTTTAAAATAATTGAGACACTATGAACCAAGATATAAGATAGTAGAATGTTAAGAAAGACTTAAGCCAACGACCAAGCTTTGACCAAAGGAAAAACACATATCAGCTCCCATGAGAGAATGTGAGATTGATGGAACTGGCCTTAATAATACCACTGAACGCTGATAACTTTGTGAGAATATATGAGAAGCCTACGTGGGAGGAATGGAAGGAATAGAACCCAACACTAGAGCAGCCACTGCCCTTGTGTGGGAGAAGACAAGAGGGCACACATTATGACATAACTGGCTGGAGGAATGATATTACCTGTATTGTTGTTTCTTTTGCAAGTCGACAAGAGGCATCTTACCCTACTGTTGGCTCACTAAGACAAGCAAGCACAGCCGATGCCATATGGCAAAGTAAGAATGGGACAGTTCTGGAGCTCATATGGATAATTAGGTACCAGCAATATGTAAAGCAAAGTATATCAGTGTCTTCCTTCTTCTTTTTCCAGATCTACCTCCCATTAAGCACCATATTCGGAATGCTTGCAAATCACGACAGACAATTGCAGGCTAAGGATTGTGTAGTGACCTGAAACAGAAGAGATGAGAATTCAAGGACTTCCATTGTTGAGAGTTTAAACTACTCCATAATACTGCTGCCTTGGCAACCAGTTTGTGTGACCAAGCAGTCTGCAGGGGACTTGAACCGACATTAGCCTCTCCCATAAGGCACAAGTGCATGCAAGTTCCTGATATGACTCCCCCAACTACCTTGTGATAAATATTTTTCTGTCTTCCCAGGGTCTTCCCTTTCTGTGTCAACTTGTACTGGACATCTAATAAACTTACTAAGACCTGACTCCTTCAATCTAAATTGACCAATCTGGCCTTAGTCCAGGAACCACAAAGCACTTCCCCTGTGGACCCTGATAAAAGCCTGTGCCCCAGGTACTGCGCCACTCCTGCCTATACCCTCTCTTACCCTTTTATGGGCCCTCAAGGTGTAATGTGTACCTCCTGCAGAACCCGTAAATTGAGCTTTATTTCACTTTCCCTTGTTGTTCCCTGACTCACCATTGGACACCCCAAGGCTTTACTCAACAAATGTTAATTTAACAAAGTCACAATGATTGGTTTCACCAACAGAACTGGGCAGATTGAGTCACATTTGCTATAGACCCCAGAGAATGCCTTTCAGCTGCAAATGGTTTTCTGACTGATGCTCCCAGGTGGGTAATTCTATATGAGAAGGATCCACTGCTTGCTGGCCTTTAGTCGTGCTATTTTTGGCTGCTTTGCACCAACTGTGCAGGGTTTTACATTGGACTCTCATCCCCAAATGTAAGTTCTGAAAAAAGGCACAAGAATCCTCCTGAATCTCAGAGTATTGATCATTGGAGCCAGTTAGAGGCGCCAAGAATGTGCTTTCCACCTATTAACACCTTGTGGAGTAAAATTCCCAAGACATTGTTAGGTCTTGGGTATATTTCCTGACTCTAAGCACAAACCCAGCTGCTGTCTGTTATGAGAACTGACTAACATTTTTTCAGGGTCCTGGTGCATTAGTTAATGCCAGGACATGAGAGTGCCAACCCCAGCCCAAGTGTGGGCTACTGTGAAAAGGTTCCAGGCAGAGCTCTTAGAAGACAGAGAGGGAGATTCCCCTTCCCTGGCCATTGTGTTTGGGAACTCCACCAATACTCTGAGTTCTAACCAGTATGGTTGGGACACCCTCACTTCTCAGGAAGGCAGGGCCCCTGACAAAGGCGAGAGTGGCTGGGGCACATGGTCTTTCTCTCACTGCATACCTTGCTGTCATACCTCATCTCCCGACCGCATGAATATCACAGGTCCCATCCCTGGTGTTGCAAGGTCTAATAGCTGAATACAAATGGCTGAAACACCTAGTGCCAGCTCCCCTAGAACTTATGAGGAAGTTATAAAGCTTCTTACTAAATCTATAATGCCCATGGAAGGAGTGGGCACTCCTCAGTGTCACAGCAGAACAATGTGCCAAAGTTCCAGTTCTACATTCTCAAGGCCTAGGGGCCAGTCCTAAAATCTTGCCTCCCCAATTCCAGGGAGGTCAATTGGGACATGCTGGGGAGGAAAATCTGCTGACTTCAAGTCAAGCTAGCTTCTGGAGACATTCCACTCTGTGGGCTTTCTGAGGATGCTCTCCCAGACTTACAGCTGCTAACACTATTTATAGTAGAGAGGATGGGCCTCTGTCCTGCGTAAGATCAAAAGAGCAGCCACTGAAGTTAGCTGACCTCAAGGGGTTAGCATTCATCTGAGGGCGTCAAAGTTCTCCTCCTTGTAAAATATCAACTCACAAATTTGCGGTGGGCACAGCACATGTTAGATCTCTTCACTTTTGAGAAGCAATACATTATACATTTTCTCATTCAACCTAAGTCTACTCATGCTCTTGGGGTGCCTGGGTGGCTCAGTTGGTTGATCATCCAACTCTTGGTTTCTGCTTCGGTCATAATCTCAACACTCCTGAGTTCAAGCCCCACGTTGGACTCTGTGCTGACAGCACAGAATCTGCTTGTGATTCTCTCTCTCTGCCCCTCCTCTGTGTTCTCTCTCTCTCTCAAAATAAATAAATAAACATTTTTTTAAAAGTCTACTTATGCTTTTAGTTGCAAATCCGTTTCTTTCCATTGGTGAGAACCTCAATAAACTTCCTTGCAGCTGGCCGCACAAGCCTTACCGCAGGCCCTGCCTTGAGTCCCTCGGGGCTCAGACTTCTGAGTTGAGCCACAGGTGTGACTCCACCTAATGGAGACTAAACATGGTTCTATCTGGTTGCCCACGAGGTTCTGGATGAAACGCCTTCTCCAGATAGCAGCCAGGTACATATCACTCAAACAACAAAGTTTGACAGCCCACTGGACTCTTTACTGACAGAGGCACTATCAGTCTCACAGCTCATACTGCTTCACACAAGTCCCCAACTGCCTTGGGTCAGGGATTCAACCCAATAGCCTCAGCACGGCTACTGAGGTCTCACTGTTAAAAAGGAATGGGGTGCCATCGGGAAAGAGTTAATTTGGTGTCAAGGGCTTTTCTAGATAATAGGAGGGTGTAGCATCTCCCATGCTCAGCCTCTTGCTCACTGACATTGAGGTGGGTATTCCCACTAGGGGCCCCTCTAGCAGTCAGGAGAACTGGAGGCCAACCGGCTGACGTGGAAAGGGAGTCAGTATTCTTCAACAAGAGCAGTGCCACCATCGTGCACGATGTAGCCTGCTGGGAGACCGCATCATTTCGTCCTGCTAGCGGCATGTCCCTAGTTGAGGATGCCTCCTCCTGGCTTGGCCCATCTGACAAGACTGACAGAATCGGTGGCAGCGAGCTCGGCTCTGCAACAAGCCCTAACAATAAAATTCCAAAGAACACATTTTTTACTGATCCCCGGGTGGTAGCCAGTGGGCTCACAAGTTGGTCTGGACAATGACAAAATGATAATGTCATGATTCAAGGGAAGTCTCTCAAGCTACAGCCAACTCATAGGGCCGATTGTGATCCCGGGTGTTTGTGCACACGTGCCAGCAAGCACCAGAAGCACATTGTAAGAACATTGCAAACTCCTTATCCGAATTGCGTGCTGGTTCCAAGGCCCCAGATGAGCCACCTCCTAGAGAGTCAGTCACAAATCCAGATACCACTATTCCCCCCAGAGGGGATACACCTATTAGAAGAGTGGACCCTTATTACATCAGGCAATATGGGAGTAACGGAACTCGCTGACTGGGCATATAGGTGCAGATCCCCCTTCACTCTGGCTCTAGCCAATGTGGTGGTAAATAATTGCCCGTTTTTGTTCCCCCCCAAAATCTGGAAGGCTCCCAAGTGGGGAAATGTGCCGCTGCACTACAGACCCTAGTCAAGAAAGCAAACTGATGTTTTTGAACCACTGCACCCTCCAGGGTGGCTGGTTGGTATGCAGCTGCCATCATTGATACTTTCTTTTTTTTTTTTTAATTTTTTTTAATGTTTTTTATTTATTTTTGAGACAGAGAGAGACAGAGCATGAACGGGGGAGGGGCAGAGAGAGAGGGAGACACAGAATCGGAAGCAGGCTCCAGGCTCTGAGCCATCAGCCCAGAGCCTGACGCGGGGCTCGAACTCACGGACCACGAGATGGTGACCTGAGCCGAAGTCGGCCGCTTAACCGACTGAGCCACCCAGGCGCCCCCCCATCATTGATACTTTCATGGGATTCCTGGATCGCTTCCTCCAGAAATCCTTCTTCCCGTCATGTAAACTCCTTCTTAATCAGGTATGTGTTCATCTTCTCAGGCCCACCAGATGTTATAGATTCAGTCTAAGGTTCTCATTTCATTTCCCAAGCTGTTCCATCATGGGCTATAGAACTTGGAATCTCATGGAATTTCCACCTAGCTTACTAGCCCCAAGCAGCTGGACTTACAGAGAGGCATAAAGTCTACTCAAACATATGCTCCTTATGCTTTTAAATGATAAATGATCCCCCAAATGGACAGATATTTTACCCCAAACTCTAATATAGCTTAATTTTTGGTCTTCAGATTTTCAACCCCTCCCCCACCCTACTTCCAGTCTCCTCTAAGGACTCCCTTGTTAGTACTTACAGGGAACCTTAACACCTCTGACATTAGAGAGGGCATCATTCACATCCACCTACCAAATAAACGCTCCCCTCAACATTTTAATTTTCCCACACACTGACCACACGATTGAGGGTGTATTGTACAACATGACTCTCTTATATCAGAGAGCCCAAGGGGACAAAGCCCTACAAAATTGCTTAGAGATCATGATCATACAGATTTTATTGGCCCAGACAATATATGGCCCACAATCAGTAGCGAAGCTCAGGCCAAATGTGTGTGGTTAAAAACTACTACTTTTATTTATTAAAAAGTTCATTCCCCATAACAACACTGCTGAAAGAAATCTCCCTATCCTTACTACCCTAACATATCAGGATTGATTATTTTATATTCACCAATAATAGGCTTGGGTTTAAGAGCACTAACTTAGAGCTGAGTCACTTGTGTCCCCAGCTCCACTATGTAAAAAGAGTAGAAACTTGCACGATTTTATGTATTTTTCTAATATGTAAAATGGAGACACTATTAGTAATTATCTTACAGTCATTGTGACAGTTAAATGTGTCAGTATATGTTAGACACTTTGAATAATTCTTGACATATTAATAGACACATAAATGTTAATTACTATCATCATCATCATCATCATTTCTATAATCTTAGTCATTACTATTATATGGTAAATAGAACACAGCCTTATGGTTCTATGAGTAAGTTTTCCAAGCACACACATTAAAGATATCGTTGTTTTTTTTTCCTAAGTTTATTTTATGTATTTGGGAGAGAGAGAGAATACGGGAAGGACAGAGAGAGAAAGAGAGAGAGAGAATCCCAAGTGCTGTCAGCACAAAGCCCAATAAGAGGCTTGATCTCATGAACTGTGATATCATGACGAGCTGAAAGCAAGAGTTGGACGCTTATCTGACTGAGCCACCCAGTCACCCCCTAAAGATATCGCTAATCGTTGGCATTTTATGTACTTAATTTATCATTATTAATTCACCATTGAAAAAATGCATCATTACATTTTAGATGATTTGGAGAATAACCTTTGTGTTCATCCTTGTTTTCCCTACTTTTCAAGAAAATTTTAAAATGTATATTAACAAATGTATCAAGATACAAAATTAATTGTTCTCAATATTCGATGTTAGTAAATGCACTGAGATTTTAGCTTCACAGGTAGGGAGACTGAGACATGATATGATTACCTCTAAATATCTTTAAATATGATTCACTTTGCCCATATATAAACCAAAAATTGAATTTCACTTTTTTCCATTCCTGTCTCAAAAATAAACTTTGTAAAAGAGTGCATCAAGTTTGGGTTTCCTTCCATCCAGTTAATCTAAATGCTATGTGCCCAGGCTATCACTTTTGGGAAGATGATGTAAGAACGTTTCAATATATAGTTGGCATAATTGTGCATAGCTGCTGTCAAGAATTCCTAGGCAGAGACTGTCATCTGAAAAGGTTACTGTGACATTTCTAGAATATGCTTTTTCAAATATGAATGAAACATGTTGCCTTTTTGGTTGAGGGTAGGGAAGGCATGGAACCTGACATTTTCCACGGTGCCAAAATTAGAAAACAAAGTATTAGAATGCCAAGATTAATCAATCACTCAACACGTATTTGTATAGTACCTACTTAGGTGTTGCTTGCGCTGCTCAGAACTAGCATTTTATCAGATTTAAGTGTTCAGCCAAATGAAACCTAAAAATCAAGGAGTTGCTTTAATCTAAATTATATGGATCTGCCAAGAGAATGTGCCATATGTTGGAGCTTCTGAAGTACCTGCACCCTTTTGAATGAGTATTTTCTATGCTCAGAATTATTATAAATGCAGAATCAAATTCTGCCTATAATAAAATTTTATTCTTTGAAGAAACAGAGCATGAAATTTATGCAGTTAAGATGTATATACATACATATATAAACATATATATCTCACATAAATATATGAGATATATATATATATATATATATATATATGAAATCATTACATTGTATACCTTAAGCTTATACAATATTATAGGTCAATTATATCCCAAGAAAACTGGAAAAAATAAATAATAATTTCAAACAAATAATTTGCAATGCTAAAGTCCTGCTCTTCTAAAAGAAAAGTAGAATGTGCCAGAAGTAGAGTCAGTCACTAAGTCTGGCTGTTTTTTGTGTGTTTTTTTTTTTCTTCAAAGATGTATTAGCCTTAACAAAACTATTTAGGAAAGACTTATTTTAGGCTATATTTGTAGTGGGGATAATGGAAATAAATATAAACTGTAACACAATGGCATGGATTTCACACATTGGTTTAAAAACTCATTTGAAATCCTCTTGATTGTGAAAGGAGAGAGGCAAAGATCATGGCAAGAACCTTAGGAATGCTTCTAAATATTTCACATTGTGGAGGAGGTTTATTCAGATAATTTGGGGATGACGTCGCTGTGCTATCCTTCCTGTGGAGTTGCAAATGTCATGTTCCAAATTCAGGATAATTCCACAGCTGGAAAAGAGTTTTCACAAACTGGCTACCTGTCTTTTATTATGCTCTTATAAATTGTTAATCCTTTCTTATACAAATCCTTTAATTTAATCAAGATGACTCACTGTGCTACTTTATGCCTAGTTTAAAATAATCCCATTTATAATAATAGTATAAAATAAGGTTGAACAAATTATCTTTATTTGCCTTTTTTTTGTTTGTTTTTGCTCCTACTAATTAGAATTATGAAAAGTGCCTTTTTTACCCTGCTGTCTTGCTTAGTTGATTTCTATACCTGAAAAGGAAATAGCTAATTCAGCATAGAGGTAAATATTGTATTTATAGTCTTAAAGAAATAGTGAGATTATCAGAGGAATTGGATGTAAGTTATAACATGTATAATAAATGAGTGGACAAAGAAATTAAATATATATATATATATATATATTAACATATTAACATATGTTTTGCTGGATTTGGTTTTGGTTGCTACGTAAAAAAGTATGTGTATACATATACTTAAAAAAATTAACTATCAATGCAAGCATCTTTGCTCATTCACATAAATTCCTTGGCTCATTTCTTTGGTTTTGTTGTGGGTTCTTGATTCAAGGTTGTCTCTAGAATCTCTATTTAGGTAAGTTTGAAGGCTATCCTCTTTGCATAACAGTAACTTGGTATATTTCTGGCAATTGCAACAAGTGAAATTTGCTACAAGCAATCAATAAAATAAAAATCTCTTTATACCCAGTAGTTATGGCCTATAGGAAATAAACAAATAAAAATACAAGAAGTAAATAAATTCAGATATTGAACCCTTGTGCCTTTGGGCAAGAAAATGGCACAGTTTTCCTTCAACATTCTTTTTCATTATAATCTTTCTCAAAACCTTCCCTGATCAACAGTCCCGTTATTTGGCCTTTTCACAGCACTATTAAGGTCCCCCAAATCATGACTCAGACCCCAATCACACCAGACGAAATCCTGAAAAAGTAGTCATCTGTGCTTCCAGCTCTTATTTTATTTTATGTCAATTCCCACTATCCTAATTTTTGGTACTTCGCTAATGTTCCAAACACATTTGCAATGTTACTTCATCTAAAATGTTTTGACTTTCTCAGATCTGTGTGTCTTTTAAGATATATCTCTAATTTCCTAAAGCAATTAGCCAAAATAATCATTGGCTAATTAACATTTACGTTTAAAATGATGGCCCAGGATAGTACCAGTCTGGAAGGAAAAAGCTTTCCAGTAAATGAATAAAAAAGTCACTGAGATTCCTCCTATAACTTTGAGTAGTTCACTGTTTAAAGAAGGAGGCAGAAATATCATATGCAAATAATATGTATATGTATATGTATATATATATATATATATATATACACACACATATATATGTTTAAAATTAAGTATAATATGTGGT
This sequence comes from Lynx canadensis, assembly GCF_007474595.2. Taxonomy (NCBI): domain Eukaryota; kingdom Metazoa; phylum Chordata; class Mammalia; order Carnivora; family Felidae; genus Lynx; species Lynx canadensis. The sequence continues at coordinate 220,518,908 of NC_044303.2, read as the reverse complement.
AAATCCAATAGTACAATATTTATTAATTCTTCCAACAAATGTTTATTGAGCACCTAAACAGATATAGTTCTGTTTATTGGGCATCACAAAGAACAAAACACAAAATCCATGCTCTCATGAATTTTACATTCTATTTGAGACAGAAAATAATCTTAGTAAACAATTATGTCATGTAGCAAAGTTAGTAGTGTTAGAAAACATATGCTGTATCAGAGCAATGAGGACAGTCTAGGGAAATACTATAAGTTTCAAGTAGGTTGGACAGAATAAGACCTCAATTTAAAACTAGCATTTACTAAAGAATTTGGACAAGGTAGGGACGCAAGCTGGGGAAGAGAGAATGGTCAGCGTGAACTCAGGAATGCCAGAAACAACAAAGGGTCAGCTGCTGCGGCACAGTAAATAAACGGGAGAATGTTCTTTGCAAAGGCTTTAAGGATAAAATGAGGATTTTGCTTTTTACTCTGACTAAAATGAGGAGAGTAGTGTTTAGAACCGGGGAACCTCCAAATGGGATTTTGAAAATATTTCTTAGACCTCAATGCTGACAGCAGAGTGTAAGTGGGGCAAAGTAGCAACAGAGAGACCAGTAATTGCTGGTAATTGAGAGACCAGTAATTGCTCCTAGTAATTGAGAAACGGTGTGTTGGTTTAGGGTAGAATGATGGAAATGGAGAGAAGTGGTGGGATCCCGTGTATGTTTTACAAATGAAGTGAAACCGCCTTCTGGGATGTGGGCTTTACAAGAAACAGCAGGGGCCAAAATGACTGCAAAGTCTTGGGTTTGAGCATATCATTGGAGTAAAAGGGGAAAGACAGCCCATGCGACTAGATGCTGCTGCCTCACACTATTCACATCCTGCAGGATAACCTGGTCACCAAGTGGAAGTTCTGAACTCCTCACTGCACTCTTTCAAAGCAACAGGGGAGTCCCGCCAGCCGACCAGATGATAAAAGGAGACCAAAGGTCGGCTGTATTTCAAACTCAGTCGGAACAGGCTACACTTCGGACAGATCTGAGTCAGGGAGATTCCATTTATGGCCACCAGGGAGCTTGGCCAGGCCTTCCTGCAGCGCCCCCTACGGGTGCCCGCCCAGGCGCAAGTCCACAGGGCAGGGGAGCTGCAGCCTATGGTCAGCCTAAACCAGGCAACAAAGGCCAGCAAAGGGGGGTGTAGCTGGTGAAGGCATAATGAAGACATATACAGACACTTAGGTAGATGTGTTAGTCAATGAACCAGATACTCGTAATTCTCAATCTGAAATCTGAGGGGTTTAAAATTTTGAGACTATTTTAGACATCTAATTGTTCATCATTTATATGTTTAAGTCTCCCAAGGAATCACTGGAACTCTTTTTGCTGTGTGACATATCTAACTGACTATATAGACACTCAGCCTAAGAGTATTAATTTATCATTGCATGAACTTTCTTTGATATTTGTTGAAAATAAAATCAATTGAGAATTGATTGACTTAATCGCCATTTCTAATGACTAAAGGTTATAAATCATTTTATTTCACTTATCCGAATATTTCAAGCATGATAAAGGACGGCAGAATAATTTTTCTCTGTGTTTAAAAAAGTTAATCACAGTGGAAGTTAAGTATTTTATTATAAATACTGAGTATTTTGATAACTATTTTACCATTTTTTGCATTTTCAATAATAGAGGGATTATACACGTATACAAAAATCATGTATAATTTATTATTACTTCCCTAGGGTCTAGAACACCTTTTGGTTTTTATAATAGATGCTCAAAATATTTGATGAATGAAAAAATAAATGGATAAATAAATGAAAAACCCACAGTTATCTGATGTAATCAATATCATGATACTGAGAGACATTTTCCCCATTTGCAATATAAAAACAAAAAACTTAGATATATAATAACCTATATATTGGGCATTCCTTAACAGAGCATCATGTAAGGGAGACTACTGAGAGAATCTGAGCAGGACATTATAGGGGTACTTTTTCATTTCAGGATCTCCAAGAAATTTAATACGTAACCTTCATTATCAAAAAATAATAGGATATCTGTTACCAAGGACTGTTTCAGAACTCTGAAAAATGATTTCTGTACAACATAGGATATAGGCAGAAAACCTGGCTGATCAATCTCCTTAACGATAATTTTGGAAACCTGATTTGGATGATACTAGAGATCACTGCTACAATTCTTAAATTTATTAAAATTGGATGATAAAAAAAAAGTGACAGAGCAAGTTAATGTCAGTTTGAAATTATCTGATGAGGATAATTAAAAATATTCAGATCAAGAATTCCAATTACTGATATCCAATATTAATAAAAATAGTTAATGCTGGAAATTTATAAACTAATTTTCAACCAAATGAATATTATGTTTTTAATCATAATTATTGTGAAATGTTTGTAAAATATACTTTCTTCTAATTTTTCCAATTTTTGTTGATTTTATTTGAATGAATGATCCTAGGACATTCAGGATTTTCTTTTCCTTCTGTTTAGTTTTTGTTTTATTTCATTTATTTTCCGTTTTAAACTTTGTCCTTTTTAGGCCACCTAGGTGGCTCAGTCTGGTTAAGCGTTCGACTTCAGCTCAGGTCATGATCTCACGGTCTGTGAGGTCGAGCCCCGTGTCGGGATCTGTGCTGACAGCTCGGAGCCTGGAGCCTGGAGCCTGCTTCGGATCCTGTGTCTCCCTCTCTCTCTCTGCCCCTCCCCCACTTACACTCTGTCTCTCAAAATATGAATAAACATTAAAAAAAATTAAAAATAAATAAATAAATAAACTCTGTCCTTTTTAGTCAGCCTTCTGGGTATATGAATGGCATCTTGAAATACAATAAGTGAACCAAGTTAGGTTTTACTATGATCTGATGTATCAGCCTTGTAATGTGACTAATTTTAACTAGACCACATAGGTTGTTTTTCATTCACAATTATATTACCACGCAAACTGTCTGTAGTCAGTGAAATGTATGCTTTTTCAGCCTGGAAGTTGGGGGGAAAATATCATCCAAGAAGACTGAAATAAATAATTCTGCACTAAGGATATGTCAATATTGTACTCTCACTCCAAAAGCATAGCATTTTCACTAATTGGAAAGCACACAAATCTTTGGTATTGTTTATGATTTCCTCAGCAGGGAATGCGCCTTCCTAGTGTAGGCCCAACAGAGAGCTCCATTTATAAATAAATCATATTTGGAGCTTGAGAGACAAGAGAGCAGTTGGTGGCAGTTGGCTTTTGTGAATCTCAGGGACACCAGATAATTAACTGCCAGTATTTTTTTTTCCTTTCTATTGAATCATTCATTGACAGAAAAACAGACTTAATTACAAATAAATCTATAATGCCTTTTTGAAAACTTGACATAATCACGATGCTGTATCTTAATGGAATATTCAGCATTATTACTATCGTAACTAAGCATTTTCAAAGTCACCATGGGAAGCAAGTATATTTTCCATTAAAGGATTATTTCAGTATGAAATCTGTCTGAACTATTCTTACCTATAAAACTCAAAGAACAAATGTCATACAAAAATAAAAAAAGTTATATTCTTTCAGATATTATTTTAATGAATATGAACAAAATGAAATGACTGTATTGCTGATGTCTGGGGACATTTAGCATAAAGACAGCCATGCTTTTAAATCAGCTTAATGGTACATGACTATTACTTTTAATTTGACAAGTTTTTCACATATCGGAGCATAACAAAACTCACCGGAAAAACAATTCATACCTATATCCTATTAACTTGTTTAGATGCCAAAGTAACAATGATGACTTTGTGCCCTTACCTGCATTCAGTGGACTTTTGTACCAAGACAGTCCATGAAGAAACTTCTTCCTAGGAAAAAAAATGAAGCTGGAGACAAGGTAGTTGTAAAAACTTGTTTATTTTTTTTAAAAATAAATACAAAAATATAAATATAAAACATTAGCAGATAGAATTTGATGAAATGAAATTGCACAAACGTTTGTATACCAGGTTGCATATCACACCTACTAACACCACATGTACTTTTTTTTTTTAATTTAATGTACAGAACAGGATATACCTTAAATGTTTTTCTTCACCTTTTTTTTTTTTTTTTTTTTTTTTTTTAATAAAAGCTTCATTTTCAAGGGCAGGACGTGTATCTAACAGAAGCGGCTTGTGAGGTTCCTATCCTGTTCGTGTTTCTGAAATTATCTTTTATTTCTAAGATGGACCACACTGAATTTCCATAGCTTTGGCTCTTGGAAGTGATTAAATAAAATTTCGCATATATTCCATGAGACATCCTACAGGAAAGAATTAATGGAATTAATGAACAAATTAAGAAGTAAATGGGAAAAAATTGTGCTGAGTGGCAGGAAAACTCTCCTGAATATCAAATATTGTGAAGGGGGGGACGGTGTCCGTCGAGTTACCTCCTCTTGTTGGAACAGAATCGAGAGCCTAGGTTAAGAGTCTTTGTCGCTGTCCCCGCCACCGTACATTTCGGCCAGCTTGTTAAACCGGGGGCCCCACTCTCGGAGGTAATCGTAGTTTTGGTCTCCGTCAGTGGTCCCCGAGTCTAAGGAGCTCAGAGACTCCGCGATGGAATCGTTCCCTTCGTAGGCGTAGGTTGCCAGGGAGTCGTAGGGGGGCGCGGTGGGGTCGAGATCATGCTCTTTCAGCCTTTCGTTAATGAAATCGCGGACGTCTGTGTTATCCGGGGCCGTGGGAGTCCTGCGAGGTATGAATAACGTCTCCGGGATGATGTCTCGCCGAAGCTTCTTCTCCTCGATCGCTGCAGGATTCCTCAGGGTGCCGATATCAAAGGCCTGGGTGTCCTCCTCTCCGCCACCCTCGTCGTTATAGCTCACGATGTTGTCTCTGATGTCCTCTTTAGACAAGATCAGAGGCTCCTTTTTTCGCTGTCTTTTCAGAGCTGCAAACAGTACTACTATAACTTGAAAAAAAGAAAAGAAGATTCATTAGCGGTCCATCTAAAAACACTACATAAATGACGAGTGGAAGCACTGGAAAGGAGTTTAAGTTACTTAGGTTTTCGGGGACAGGCTAGAATTTCAGATTAATTTTGTCCTTCCATCCCTTAGGGGGGTGGGGGGAAGGGAGAGGAGACTGTTGAGGATTTGGCCAGGAAGGGTGGCTTAAGTGCAGTGTTTGCGATTTATTTTTAAAGCCATCTGGGATATTTCTCAAATACAGTGAGATATTTTGTCTATTTTCTTTTTTTCCTAAGGACTGTTTAAAGTTAGCTCCTGATTGTACAGACATTATTTATATTTTGCATTGAATAGTGACATAAGGTGTTACATAAAAAATAGACACACATTGAATTCAGCTTCAAATAAAACAATTAAGGACAAAAACATGCCCATAGTTTTCACATCCTTATACAATATTAAAAAGGCAGCATTCTTTGCAAGATATGGAGGTATTGGTTTGGGTTAAATAGCTTTGCCGATGGATTTACATAGATTTCTTTTTGTTACATTGTTAAAAGAAAAAGATTTTTTTTTCTTGTATTTTTTTACTTACAGTGTCTTAATTAGTGGAGGGGAAGTGACCTCCTGATTAGACACTCTTGGTTTGGCAATCTTTGAGGTATTACATGAAAGTATGTATTTATGTGAGACCAAAAATAAGTTGTAGGACCACAAGATGGCAAAGAGTGAATTCCAGCTTCTACACTGAATTACCTACAGAAACTATGTTGAACCTTAGCTACATACATCGTAAACAATTGTAGATGTACAGATAGAAACGTGTATCACTCAGGGCGCCTGGGTGGCTCAGTCGGTTGAGCATCCGACTTTGGCTCAGGTCACTATCTGCCAGTTCGTTAGTTCAAGCCACGCATTGGGCTCTGTGCTGACAGCTCGGAGCCTGGAGCCTGCTTCCGATTCTGTGTCTCCCTCTCTCTCTCTGTCCCTCCCCTGCTCATGCTCTGTTTCTCTCTGTCTCAAAAAAAAAAAAAAAAAACAAAAAAACAAAAAAACAAAAAACATTAAAAAAATAAAAAAAGAAACGTGTATCACTCAAAAAGGACATTTCCCTACTTCCCTGACAAGTTACAAATAATAATAAGATAATAATTTTACTAACCATAATAATGGCAATAGCATAAAAGATGGGAGAATATTAATCTCAGATTCCCTCTGGTTGTATGACTTTTCCCACCCTCATTCAGTATCCACAAACATTTTGGAGATGATCCTTTAAAATGATGACTTGGGGAAACAGAAGTGAATTCAATTAGATAAGGAAAGAGAGAGAAAATCTTTTACCAGATATATGTACGGTGAAATATCTATATTTATTTAAATTCTTTAGAATATACACTTATAGGAGATGGAATTTATTATCATTATGAATGGAATATGTCCTCTCAAAATTCATGCTAAAGCCTAAATCCCCAAGGTGATGGTATTTGGAAGTGGGGTCTTTAGGAGGTAATTAAGTCATTAAGTGGAGCCCTCATGAATTGAAATAGTGCTTAGTGCTTTTATAAAAAGCAACAAACAGATGATTACTGTCTGCCACGTGGGGATACAATTGAAGACGGCCTTCTTCAACTAGGAAGTATGCCCTCCCCAATTTTGGAATCTGCCAGTGCCTTGATTTTGGACTTTCCAGCCTCCAAAACTATGAGAAATAAATGTGTGTGGTTCAAGCCATCCAGTTAATGGTATTGTTACAGCAGCCTGAACTAAGAGAATTATATTATTATGTGAAGTTTTGTTTTGTTTTCTCTTTATTAACACAGGACTGTCAGGCTGCTTGCCTTCAAGCTTGTGTGAAAGGGCAAACAAGGGACTTTTTTAATGCAACACAAAATAAAGTTTTAATCCATTGATAAGTGTTCTTGACCTTCAAAGTGGTTAAAAAATAAATAGACCAGCATTAAGTGAAAAAAAAAAGTTTATTATTCAAGTCTTTGAGAAAATGTGACATTTTATTTTGCTTAAATTCATATATTCATGCATGCACATAAACTTGTGATGTAAAGATTTTGAACCTTAGATTACTTATTATCAACCAAACGACCCTACCCAGTAAAAAATGTTCTAATAATGAGGATAATGAAACTTACTAAGATTGGATCCAAAATCCAAGTTCATTTTACTGCTTCTTAAAATGTCAGATACAATGTTTTTTGATTAGGGTCATAGGAATATGCACAATAGTTTTAAGATAATGCAACTGGAGAGTAAACTTAATCAGATTTTTCATTCAAAGGCAGTTAAAAAGCAATTTGCTCTAGGTTATAAAATCAAGTATTATTGTAGGGAAAATGAACCAGGTAAAGGCCTATTTCAACATTATTTCAATGAAAAGGTAAGATAGTGAGACCTCCATCCAGCCATAATATGAACAAAAAAACTGGAAATAAACTTTAGATTTACTAAAAATCTATCTACAACTAACAGCAAAGGGCCTTGCCTGTGTTGAGCCACTCAGAAATTGTGTGATCTTGAAAAATGTTTCGAATAGCTCTTTCGTTCTTATTTTTAAAAAATGTAATAACTATCTGACCAGATAAAATATTTTAATTTAACAATATCCTATGGTTAACCTATGTCTGTCTTAAATATTGGAGTTAATTTGGGAGGAGATATTTTATTTATTTATTTATTTATTTATTTATTTTAAATTAAAGTTTTGGGGTTTTTTTGAAAGAGATAAGGTGAAAGTGAGAGAGAGAGAGAGAGAGAGAGAGAGGAGAGAGAGAAACAGGGCTCACACAAAGAGGGGCTTCTGCTCACCCAGTGTGGGACTCGAACTCATGACCTGAGCCGAAGTCTGATGCTTAAGGACTGAGCCACCCAGGCGCCCAGAAGAATTATTTTGATAACAGAATTTCTGATTTACAAATATACAATGTGGAAATAATCATATTTTCACACACGATTCTTACCCAGCAGAATAATGATGCAGAGGAGAATGGCGATGAGGGCCCCGGTGCTGAGACCCGCGGGGAGGAGCAGAGCTTCAGCGCTGCAGGACTGCATGTTGCCTTGGCTGTCGCAAGCACACACTCGGATGGTCAGCGTGCCTGTGCTGCTCTGAATTGGGTAATCATTGTCTGATATCACCACGGGCAAGAGATAGGTACTTATTTCATGTCTATTGAATCCATTTTTCCTGGTTAAAATTCTGGCAGTATTATCTAAAATAAATTTGAAAATATTAAAAATGGCTTGGGATAGTACCTTTCTCTCATCTTGATCACTGATGGTTTGACATATAAGTAAAAAGATGTTCATGTAAATTATAAAATTACTGTCAGTTTTCCTATAAAATGTATGCAATGCAACTAAAATATAAGATAGATTAGATAGCTGGAGGCATCTGATACTATGCTTATTTATTAGATTTCCAACTAATTTTCAGATAATGCTTTTAAAATGGCAAGTTTTTATGAGAAGGATTGCAAGGGTGATAGCATATTGGTTTTCAGAATTTTCAGAAAACATACATATGCATACGAAGAAAAAAATCATAGTAAATGTTTTTTTATTTATAAATGCATGTATATTTATGTACAAACACACACACACAGCACACACTAATCTAATTTCATGAAGAAAAATGTGAATGGGCAAATGTTAAGTGTAGTTGCACTCTTAAAATCAACAATGTACTCCAAACCCTTCAAGCGTCCCAATATATGAACAACAGTGAGCAAGTTATTTATATTTCTGAACTTTAATTTATCCCCATTAAAATGAATATAATATATAACCCAAAGTACTGGCGGAAGACAGCTGATGTGGGGTGCCTAACAGAGGCACAGAGAAATGTAAGGGTTGAATAAACACTAGCATTCTACTCCCCAGTATATTGCTACTGAAATTTTCTTTATCTAGTAACTCAGCCAGTATCCTTAAATGGAGGTGGTACAGTTAATAAACAAAGATTTATCCTAGCCTTCTATAATCAGTATTTTTTCAATAAAATCATTACACACTTGCATGATAATTTTCTATTCCGTTTATCCAATGCACTTAGTCTTATTTAGCCAATCCCATAAGCTTGTGTAAAATGGTAACGCAGGGAAGGGAGTGAGTCAGCCAGTTGCTCAAATCGTGTAGGACAGAAAAAGAACGGTGATAATTTATTGCAGGTATAGTGGTTGACTATAAAACTGTCATTTCCTAAATTATTAGTAAGAAGTTATTTCTACTACATCGGTTAACTGCATAAGCTAGGAAAGGAGATTAGCAAAATAGAAGACGTACACCTGCAAATTAAAAAAAATAAAATAAAATGTGGCCCTGATAATTTTGCAAATCTGACTTTTCTTCCAAGAAATATTAGGATATAATTCTTCCAGTCTCAAACCTACACTAAAATTAGTATTTATAGGCATATGGATATATACGTTTTTCTTTAAGTTTTTATTTAAATTTCAGTTAGTCAACATAAAGTGTAGTATTAATTTCAGGTGTGCAATATAGCCTCAACACTCCCATACAACACTAAGTGTTCATCCCAACAAGGGCATTTCTTAATCCCATCACCTGTTTCACCCCCCCCCCCATCTCTCCTCTGGCAATTATAGTTTCTTTTCTATAGTTAAGTGTAAGTATGTATTTCTTGGTTTGTCTCTATCTCTTTCTTCCCCCTTTGTTCTTTTGTTTTGTATCTTAAATTCCACATATGAGTGACATCATATGGTATTTGTCTTTCTCTGATTGATTTATTTAGCTTAGCTCCACCCATGCAACACTTCATTCTTTTTTTTTTGTGGCTGAGTAATATTCCATTATATATATACATACGCCACTTCATCTTTATCCATTCATCAGTCAGAGGAGATTGGGCTGTTTCCATAATTTGGCTATTGTAGATAATGCTTCTATAAACACTAGGATGCATCCTTTTGAAATAGTATTTTTGTATTCTTTGGGTAAATACATAGTAGTAAAAGTTCTGTACGTGGGTACTTCTATTTTTAACTTCTTGACTAAACTCCATACTGTTTTCCAGAGTGGCTGGACCAGTTTGCATTCCCACCAATCCTGTAAGAGGGTTCCCCTTTCTCCACATCATTGCCAACACTCATTCATGACAAAAGCCTCAACAAAGTAAGTTTAGAAAGAACATACCTGAAAATAATAAAGGCCCTATATGAAAAACCCACAATTAATATCATTCTTAACGGGGAAAAATTGAGAGCTTTTCCTCCATGGTCAGGAATGAGACAGGGATGTCCACTCTCACCATTGTTGTTTAACATAGTACTGGAAGTCCTCGGCACAGCAATCAGACAACAAAAAGAAATAAAAGCCATCCGAATCCACAAGGAAGAAGTAAAACCTTCACTGTTTGTACATGACATGATACTCCATATAGAAAACCCAAAAGACTCCACCAAAAAATTTTTAGAAGTGACACATGAAGTCAGTAAAGTCACAAGATACAAAATCAATGTACAGAAATCTGTTGTATTTCTATAAACCAATAACGAAGCAGCAGAAAGAGAAATTAAAGAACCAATCCCATTCACAATAGCACCAAAATCAATAAGATACCTAGGAACAAACCTAACCAAAGAGGTGAAAGACCCGTCCTCTGAAAACTATAAAACACTGATGAAAGAAATGGAAGTGAACACAAAGAAATGGAAAAACATTCCATGCTCATGGATTAGAAGAACAAATATTGTTAAAATCTCTGTATTACCCAGAACGATCTACACATTTGATGCAATCCCTATCAAAATACCAACAGCATTTTCCACAGAGCTAGAAGAACAATCCTAAAATGTGTATGAAATCACAACAGACCCTAAATAGCTAAAGCCACCTTGAAAGAAAACACCAAAGCTGGAGGCATCACAATTCCAGACTTCAACTTACATTACAAAGTTGTAGTGATAAAAACAGTATGGTACTGGCACAAAAAAAGACACATATGGATCGACAGAACAAAATAGAAAACCCAGAAATGAGCCCACAACTACATGGTCAGTTAATCTTTGACAAAGCAGGGAAGAATATCTAGTGGGGAAAAGACCGTCTTTTCAACAAATGGTGTTGGGAAAACTGGATGACATCATGCAAAAGAATGAAACTGGACCACTTTCTTACACCAAACCCAAAAATAAATTCCAAATGGATTAAAGACTGAATGACCTAAATGTGAGATCTGAAACCACAAAAATCCTAGAAGAGAATACAGGTAGTAGTAACCTCTTTGACATCAGCCATAGCAACTTCTGACTAGACATGTCTCCTGAGGCAAAAGAAACAAAAGCAAAAATAGACTATTGGCACTTCATCAAAAGATAAAGCTCCTGCACAGCGAAGGAAACAATCAACAAAACTAAAAGGCAACCTACAGAACTGGAAAAGATATCTGCAAATGACACACCTGATAAGGGGTTAGTATCCAAAATCTATAAAGAACTTGCAAAACTCAACACCAAAAAAACAAATAATCTAATTAAAAAATGGGCAGAAGATAAGAATGGGCATTTTTTACAAAAAAGACATACATATGGCAAACAGACACATGAAAAGGTGCTCAATATCACTGATCATCAGAAAATACAAATTAAAACTACAGTGAGATATTACCTCACACCTGTCAGAATGGCTAAAATCAACAACACAAAAAATAACAGGTGTTAGCGTATGGTTATATTTAGAATCTTCTTGCCTTTCCCTTTTTTAACTTTTCCAAAGTTTCTAAATGTTAATTTTATCTACAATAGTTTTATTATATTGAAGAACAAAATGTCATTTTACCCTAAACTAGCCATTCTATTCAAACCATTTTATTAAATATTCAAAAAGTCATCGTATAATTATGCTTTCAATCTATGTGGGTGGAAAGTAAGGGAATCTTAACAATTAAAAGCTCCAAGTGTGTTATCACAGAAGCAAGAAATTAAATTTTTAAAACTTATACCATAAAGTTTTCTAAGCTGAACATATAGATAAACACAAGGGTATTTTCTTAAGAAGACCAATTCCATTTCTCAATAGAATTTCTTTCAAAATGCACGATAACAAATTAGTGAATTTATGCAGGATTATATCCTATATTCCATCTGACTTTAGTGTGTTCTATATAGTGACATGTTCAGATGTATATTTATAAGGCTTCAACTCTTGCTCTGAGTAACTCATATAAGATCAGGAACTCTCCCAAATATAGGAAGATGCCACTACTTGTGAGAACTTAATTAAGATTAGCCTAAAGGTGCTTACCTAGTAACTGTGAAATGTTGTGATAAGGTAACACTATTTCAGGTCTCTAATACTTTTCAAAATTGAGAGGTGGTTTATTGGGAGCCAGGGCTTGGTTTAACAGGAACATAAATTAAAACACGCTTAGAAAGATGAATGATGTCGCCAGTTCAGTATTAGGGATGTCCAGTCTACGTTCCATATATAGGATGCCAGATTCAGCAAATAAAATGGGTGTTGTTTTACTGATATGCAGATGAAAGTGGACATTTTGTGTCTTATCTGCCAACCCTAGGCTAATTTTTCCCATCACAATTATTTTAGACGTTCAGAGGGATACAAAACAGACATTTCAGAAACTCCAATTTAGTAAACAGATGTTACCAGTGGGTGCCCTCTCTTCAACTGATTTGTGCACTTTCTATCATATCAAATATTTCAAATAAAAATTGGGTTAATGTAAAACTATCCATTATCTTCAACTTCTTTCTGATATTCTGAAAGCCACCTAGAGGTGATATAGCCATCTGCCTCTACCAGTGTAGCTACAGCATTATGAAGGTATTTCCAAATATGCCAAGGTAGTAAGGTAGTTATTACATTTTTTAAAGAATAACCATATTTACACTTACTCTAAAATATGTATGCCATTTTGGAAAGATCACCTGATATTGTTAGTTTAACATATACTTATTGCGGGGTGGGGGGGGGTTAAGCTCTACACACTTTTAGACTAAGATAATTACCACATATTTTTCAAAGAATAAAGCTGTTCAACTTTTTAAAAATAGTAACTATTTTCATATTTTTTCCTATAAAAATCTGTTTTTGCTCTTTTTGGGAATGCAAGAAATGTAATTTCAGTATTTTTGATCACAGCGATATCGTAATATTTACATATTACACAAAAGAATAGTATATCTTGTCCTTGCAACTGCTTTTGCACTTAAACCCTCACAGGCTAATATGGTTACTTCTCTTTCTTCTGACCCATATTCCATGCCTTCTTGGCTTTGGTGAATCTGTTGCTGCTAAGTATCATTGAAATTTGCACAAGGGTCTCACTGAGTCATTCATTTCTCTACCCCATGTGTCTGATTATTTCCATACTTTCTAATGTTTTCAAGATCCAATCTTTTCATTAGTACTCATGTAGATTTCTTTCAAATAATTTACTATTTTTTTGAGATTTTGAGAAAATGAACACTGTCAAGAAATTAATCTGATTAAATACCTTATGAAAACAACATTTTGTAACACAGATCAATAAATTAATACACCATACATGTTAATTGCTACTTTGGGGAAAAGTTGTAAATGTCACCTTAAATCATAATGACCGTGTTCTAAAATTTACCTTCATTATCCTGTACTGTGAAGTTGGGATTGACAGCAGCTAAACTGAAGAAAAATTTCTGTCCACCTAAAGGGTCATCTTTGTCTACTGCGCTTATAGTCTGTATTAGCTGGAGAAAAGAGAAAAATGCATATTTATCAAATTCTATGGGTATAACCTGCTTAACAATATGTAATTTTTAACATCCAATTTTGTCTAAATTTAAAGGCAGTTGTTTTTTTTTTTTCCTTGTGCATGTATCTTTGGCTTATTCCATCTTTTTCTTTTTTCGTTATTACTTTAATTTTAATAGAGTCCTCATCTCTCTACTTCCCTCCGTGCTTCTCTCTGTCCCTCCTTCTCAATTTCTCCTATATATTATCCATTTCTTCAAAATAAAAACTGGTAATATTATATTCTTTGCATCCTTATTTAATTTAGCATTTGAAATAGGTAGGTTATTTCACACATCTTTAAACATTGATCTGGAAGAGTTTATCTAATGTAGGAAAAATTCAGAAAACTATTGTGATTATGGCTTTTCTCCTTATCAAAAAAAAGTAAAGTGAAAATTATTCAAAGAAAGTAGAGATTATATAGATAATATTATGCAAAACTTTTTAAATGAAGGACTTAAACATTATGGTCTACTTTAGCAGTAATGGCTCACTTCATCTGCACTGTAAGTAAAATTACATATTTTTAATTCAATATATGCATACTATGGGAAATGGTTATTTTATAAAGATCATCTCTGACTTATTTAAGGATAAGAGACAATATAAGATGCTATATGGTAACAAAGAAGAAAATGTAACACCTTATACTGTAATCAGATCAGTGCTTTGACAATATATGCTTAATATTATTAAATATATATATAACATATAGCTATGTAATATTTGCATATATACTCATTTTGTCTTTAATTTATATGTATAACATTTTATATATATTTTTGCGTATCTTAATTTGCAAGAGAGCTTCAGAAGTTGTTAACTTGTATATTGATGTTTATATAAATGGTCAAATTTATGCTTAACTAAAAGGAATACACTTTAATAAATTGACTCATTTTAACATTGTGTCTATATTTGATCAAAATATTTGCTACTGATTTTTATTTAAAAAGAGATTTCAAATTTAAAACATTATATCAAGTAATTATGAAAAATAAATTATTTTAACTCTTCTGTATTGAATTAGTCTTCTTTTAGATTACCTTATAAAAATAAAAATGTGATAAATTTTATGTACTCCCTATTTATTTACAACCTTAACCACTTCCTTCTAAATGATAAAAGAAATATAATTTTATCAAAGATAAATGTTTATTATCTAAGAATAAGCAGCCAAAAAAATAATTTAAACTTCAAATAATTTTAAAATATATTTCAAAATGAAACATAACTATTTAATGAAACTTTAGTGGTAATTTAAGATTGAATAGAAATCAAAGATTTATTGCTAATGGCAATAAATTTTATTTATAAATTTTATTGCTAATGGCTTAGCCATCCAATACACAACTAAAAATGGTACATATGTGAAGGAATTAAAGAGAAAGATGTTTATATAAGAATTAATTAATACCCTTTAAGAGGTATCAATTCAGTTATAAAAACATTCTTGAATGACTCTTATTTGTTAGGCAGTCTAAAATATTATACTTTTAAGTAGTGATTTATAAGAATAAGTTGAGGGGAAAAATGACAAATGAAATAACATCAAGAAAGATAGTAGACTAAATATAATTTTTATGTTTATACAAATCATTAAGATTAATATGTTGGCACACATACAGACAAAATGATAGAAACTTAAAAGTAGAGCTAAAACTTTAAAAGTAGGCCTTTTAAAATAAAAACTATAATGTTTCATAATAAATATACATTTTCAGTTATGATTACAAATTATAATTTCAGTTTATTTTTACAAATCAAAATAATACACTACAGAGAACAAAATGGTCACATCTTTACATATAAGAAATTATAATGGTTTACACAAAAATTCCTTTTTTTTAATGTTTATTCATTTATTTTGGGAGAGAGCATATACATTCATGCTCTCACATGTACCCGTGAGCAGAGGAAGGGCACAGAGAGAGGAAGCGAGAGAGTCGCAAGTGGGCTCCATGCTCAGCTCAGAGCCCAACCATGAGATCATGATCTGAGCAGGAATCAAGAGTCAGACACTTAAACGACTGAGCCACCCAGGTCTCCTTACACAAAATTTCTTTTCTTTAATTTTTTTAGCAGTTATTTATTTATTTTGAGAGAGAGAGAGAGAGAGAGAGAGAGAATGGGGGAGGGGCACAGAGAGAGAGAGGGAGAGAGAGAACACCAAGCAGGCTCCTCATTGTCCACGCAGAGCCCAACATGGGGCTCAATCTCACGAACCGTGAGATCAAGACATTGGCTGATACCAAGAGTTGGACACTTAACTGACTAAGCCACTCATGCACCCCTTATGCAAAAATTCTTAATTAAAATATGTTGTTTGAATAAAACATGATAGCATCATTGATTTTAAAATTAGTGATTCACTGATATATTTTCTTTAAATGTTATAAAGAAAGTAACCAACCCCTATGCTGTTCAAGAATCAACTGTATTTTGTTTTGGTATATGTGTGCTTATTTGTTTTGGCATATGTACCATATACATATGGGCATATATATATATACACATACGCATACATATTATATATTATAATATATATTATAATATATAAACATATTATATATTATAAAATATATATTATAATATATATTATACATATCATATACATATAATATATATACACATTATATGCATATAACATATACATGTAATATATTATATAATATATTATATTATACAATATAACTATAAATATATATTATATAATATATATTATGTATATATATATATATTATACATTTGAGTTGATTTGCAATAGAAATCATAAGTTGGCAACAAGAAGGAGATATCCCCTATCTCTCTGTATAAGTACTTACTATTTTATTCCTGCTAGAGACAAATTCATTTTTGAATTTGACAAATTCATTTTAGATCACTTCCAATACAATAGGTTGCCACATTATGGAAAACAAAAACAAAAACACTGGTGACGTCTAGTATTCATTTTGAGCATATGAAGAACAGACACTGATAAGTCATTTACATTGTATCTCTTGAGCTGTAACATAATTGGTTTGTATTTTTACTAGGCTATTCTAAAATAATCTCAATTCAGCAAGAAGGTGTTTCAGTGATCATTAGCATTGCCAGTGGTTAGAGTAGTAGTTTCCATTGATGCAAAAATTACCTTTGTTCTGGTAAAAAGCACCCATTTCAGTAGCCGGTAAGTAACTAAACACTGTGCCATGGAGATATGTAGTGGGATATTTGGGTTTTGATAAAGGCCTGGAGCTCAGATACTATCTGTGGGTGAATACAAGTAGCACTCCTCCCTGGGGAGACTCTGGGAAATCTGTGAGACAGAAATTGTATTTCCTTCCCATAACGATTAAAATTATTAAAATATATTTTATTGACTGAAAATCAATGAGAAATGAAACAGCCGGTCTTCTTTCCTCTCCTTTCCCAAGAGACTCTTTCTGTGATGGAAAAGGTGAGGACTCAAGTAGCCTAGTTCAATTGTAATGCTACAATTGTAAGCTCCATCTTTTCCAAGGGGGAAAGTCTCCTACCCTTAGATCAGGGAATAAGCAGAAAAGGAGGAGATGGTAGTTAACTTTATCTCTGTCTTCTCGTTTTGTCCACGCACCAAATAAATGGAATCATTTCCTATACTGCTGTTCAAAGTGCTACTTTTAATCGGCGCTTAATTCAGAGAATTAGTTTGGTTGAAATACTCTATAAATAACTAAAGCACACCCAGAAGTCCTGAGAAGCTCCTACTTCCCAGAAGGAAGGAAGGCAGAGTTAACAAATAAATTTCAAGGAAGTTTCAGTGAAGGACTTCTCCAAACCTTAGTTTTACCTCCTAGGATGCTGTAACCTAGAATTCCATCATTGAGTACGTAAGTATTTGGTTTAAGGAACATTTTTCAGCCTGTGAGACCAAAATGATATTTAACAAACTGATCTTGTTAAAAATAACTACTATGGGGACACTTGGGTGGCTTAGTTGGTTAAGCCTCTGACTCTTGATTTCTGCTCAGGTTGTGATCTCATGGTTCATGGGTTCAAGTCCCACATCTGACTTCGTGCTGACAGTGTGGAGTGTGCTTGGGATTCTCTTCTCTCTCTCGCTCTCTGCCCCTTCCCTGCTCATACTCTCTCTCATTCTCTCTCTCTCAAAACAAATTAATAAACATTAAAAATAATAACTACTATGGGAAGCTATTGCACATTCAGATAATTAGACAAAAATTATTAATCATGTTATTCCTATCAAGTTGGTCAAAATAGGTTACTTTTTAAATTGAAATTTTCTTCTATTTTATTATTTTCCTTCAATACGCCAAGTGGTTTTTAAAGTCCAAAAAATATAAAGTTACTAAACCAGATATATTTTTTTAAAAAAGAGGCATAAAGAAAAAAAAAACATAATCCCTTATTTTGTATATTTTGAATACATTTGGAAATCAGTATTTAAAATGATTCAAATGCTCTGAAAAGATATCTCTTGAAAATCAAATAGAATAACCATAGAGAAAGCAATGCATGAGGCAGTTGCAAAGTGGGTAATTTATCTCTTTAGAGAAAAGGCTTCAACTTATATCATGCTGAGCCTGCCAAGCAGAGGACTATTTGGAATGGTATTTTCAGGGCAAACACTGTTTCATTAAGAAGTAGGTCGGAAGTAGCTTTGTCATTTAAATATTCCAAATTAAACATTTCCATAACATTTTCAAATAAAAAATGAATCCAATTGCAGCAATTTTGCCATTTCCAACAATAGACAGGTATTGAATTCCTGTTAGAATCTTCAGAAGGAAGAATTTGTGTTATTCCACAATGTAATTTGCATAAAAATGTAACAATGACATTGATGTTTAGAAAGAGCATCAAATGATGTCAAAACATAATACAGTTTTGGGATGGGTCCTCTTCCTTTAATAAAACACATTTGATTCCCAATTATTATTTATAACATGCAGCTTCCTTCTGTGAAGATAGCACTCAAACCAATTAAGAGCATTTCTTTCAGCCATATACACTGGAGTTTTGCAAACAACAAAATGAGTCCACTGAGGAAAAGACTTAAAGAGTTATAAACAAAGCTGGTGTATAAAGAATGTTTTAAAGGACAAAAACTAAGTCATTAAGCACTCTAAGTGTTGCTATAATGATGAAATACAAGTATAAATCTAAGGAGTGAATCCTACAGTCTGCTTTCAAATCATTTGCATACATTGGAATATTGATGCACTGTCTAGCTGATCCCATGTATCTGTCTCTGTGTTTTTTCTAACTTCCATCTCCCATTTCTCTAGCAGTTACAGTATTCATCTAAAGAAAGAGCAGAGTTTTTTTTTTTCCTCCCTGTTTTTGCGCTTGAAAGTTTAACAAGTGAAAGTTATTTCTTCTTACACCTTAACTGTTGTGGCAAAAATAATGTCTTATATTTTCTTTTTAACTGCACAAAAGAAATATGAAACTCACTATATTGTCATTCAGAGCATTTTTTAATTCTAAAAACATCAGCTTTTTTTTTTTTTTTTGAGAGAGAGAGAGAGAGAGGTGAAGCATAACCAGGGGAGAGGCACAAGGAGAGGGAGAGAGAATCTTGAGCGGCATCCATGTCCAGAACAGAGCCCAATGAGGGGCTTGATCTCATGACCGTGAGATCATGACCTGAGCAAAAATCAAGAGTCAGACATTTAACTGTCTGAGCCATCCAAGCACCGGGCACCCCAACATCAACCTTTAAAAAAATTATATTACTGGTACTTATATGATTGTTTTTATCTCTGTTTACTCATTCTTCTTAAGATTAGGAAAAGAAAATATTTAAGAAGCCACTAAAATATTCCAAAGCTTTTAAGTCCTATGGTTGCTCACCTGCCCTGGTCTGGCGTTTTCACATACAAAAGTGTCATAGAACACTGCAAATTGTGGAGCATTGTCATTAACATCCAAAATTCTGACAAAAACAGCCACACGAGTCATCTCTTTGGGATTGTCTAGAAAAGGGAAAGGAAAAATTTGTTTAGGAAGACACATTTGTGCACCAGATTTAATTTATACAGGCATCTTGTGGATATTAAGTGCTCACATAAAAATAAGCATCGTGTTCATTTTACTAACATAATGAGCAATGCAATAAAGAAAATTACTACAGAGCCTAATTAAGTAGTCATAAATTCAGTTATTATTGGCCTCAAGAGTACTACTATTATTTTGGAAAATCTTTTCGAAAGCAAAATCCAGTGTAAATGAGTTCATATTGTATTTGTGTCCTGACTGTCCAAAATACGTAAAATAAGAACAAATAGTTATTAAATCTTTATCATACAGTATTATATTAAGCTTCAGCAAGTTTTTGGTTGAAGAAATAATTTTAAATAAATTATTAACTAGCCCATAGTCATAAGCTCGTAATGAGTAGTTTTTATATTACAACTTACCCTCCTGACTACTTTAATCACTAAAATGTATTCCAATAGCTACTCTCAATTCCTCTTTTGGAAATTTTAATATACAGCTACTAATTTTACAAGTTGGATGGAAATTTACAGTAAAATATAAGCATTTGAATTTTTCATTAATTGTTACTGGTACAACTTCAACAATCCAGGCTGAATTTTGTAAAATAAAGTTAGTTTGGTAGTAATATATAGTAGAATAATAATGTTTTGGTTTTTTTCCTACAAATTTAAAAATCAACAGCATCAAAGTTGTCACATAAAAATATGCATTAAAATTGTCTTGATTTGTAAGTGGAATTTTAAAATATTAATGTCTATTTACAGACATGAGGTAACAACGTAGCATGGAGTAATAATCTTGTATTAATCATAATTCCATTATCTCAACAATGGGATTTTCTAGGAATGTGTACTGATATCTAAGAGTGATTTGACATCTTAAATTCAGGTTCTATTTATCAACCTTTGTGATGTCAAAATCTTAGTCTTTGGATATAGTGGAACTTCTATGTGGACTTCAGCAAAGTCAAACTGAAGATCAGTATAAAAGAACAAAGGAAGTAACTAGCTAAAAACAAAGGAAAGCAGGGATCTAAGAAAGATAGTGGAGGAGCATGGAAACCCTCAGCTTGTCATGTCCCTGAAATGCACCTAGATCAGCACCAAACCATTTTGTACACCTAGGAAATTGATATGAGGATTAACACCACAATCTGCATAACTTGAGCCACAGAATTCAGCAGAATTCAGAATTCAGGAATGTGGAGAGGTGAAGTGGGAGAGAGAGAAGCCATAGAGGGTAGGGAGCTGTTTTTGCAGAGAGAGGATAGAGAAAGGGGGAGAGTGCAGTAAATCGGGATCACGCAAGAAAAGCACTCCCCCAAAAGTTGCTGGAGAGAAAGAGAAAGAAAGAGTGAAAACACTTACAGGGGACTGAACAAGAATTCTGTTCCCCAAAACCATTGACAGGGAGAAAGGAAAGGATTTCAATACCATTAGGATTATATAAACAGTGGAGCACAGAGTCTGAAATTCTGGTGCTTAGTGCCTGTTGGTGCTCTGGGGAGGAAGTAGTGACGATCCCCAGGAATAGGCATTGGGGTCTGAGGGGTTCATGTGCCATGGGGGAGAAGCGTCACTGTGTAATTACACAATCATTTTCTGGGGCAAGCAGGCACCCGGTTGTTGCTCAGCAAGACCCTTTCCCAGAGAGTTGGCATGGGCCCAAGTCACAGGGGTCTCTGCAGAGAGGGGTTTTGAAACACAGCCCCACCTGAGATAAAACTCTGAAGGGAGGTGCTGCCTGGCAGGCTGATGCTTGGACATGGGCAGGGTAGAGGCAAGGAGTGGAAGGAGCTCTGAGACAAAGGAGGGGCTTCATGAGAGCATGAAGTTCCTATGCCAGAGACTAGGAAGCTGGGTGAGGCCATTTCCACCTCTCCTGCACACGCATATGCATGCGCATCCAACCCAGTAAACTAAGTAGCTCCACATAGTGGAGAATGGAGCCATTACACCAAGCCCCAACCAAATGCATCCTCCAAGCACATCCCCTAGACAACCAGCACAAGTCTCTCTGCTTGCTTAGTGTATGGACTATATAGAGTGCTTCATAGCTCAAGTTCTAGGGGACACTGAATGTTAACTTCATTTGGGTTTCATTCTGTTTGTTGGTTCATTTATTTATTCGTTGTTTTGTTTTTCTTTTGTTGTTTTTTTTTTTGCTTCTGTCTTTCTTGAAATAGTTTTTTTTCTTTTCTTTTTCTTCGTTGCAGAAAGAGACAAAATTATTTTTATTTTCTCTTTTGCAAGAATATTTTTATTATTTTCATTATTTTTACTATTTTTTGTAGTTTTAAAATTCTATTTTATTATTTATTTCATTTTGTTATATTTTATTATACAAATATTGTTTAATCTTTAAAACTTTTCTTAATTTTTTTTCTTTTCTATCTTTTCTCTACCTTGTTTTTCTATTTTACCAAGCTTCTTTCAATAAGCAGACCAAAACACATCTATGATCTAGTTACCTTTATTTAATTTTTCTGTTTTGTTTATAATTTTTTTAATTTAAAATTTTTATTTTATTAATTCTTTTTCTTCCTCCATAATGACAAAATGAAGGAATTCACCCAAGAGAAAGAACAGAAAGGAATGACAGCCAGGGGCTTAAGCAACACAGATAGAAGCAAAATGTGTGAACTAGAATTTAGAACCATGGTACTAAGAATACTAGATAGGGTTGAAAAAAAAAAAAACATAGTTTCCCTTTCTGCAGAGATAAAAGAAGTAACTAGTCAGGACAAAATTAAAATACTATATCCAACATGCAATCTTGAGTTGAGCCATGATGATAAGAATGGACGAAGCAGAGCAGTGAATCAGAGGCATAGAAGATAAAATTATGGAGAATAATGAAGCAGAAACAAAAAGAGGGAAACAAAGTCAAAAGAGCACAATACAAGACTTAGAGAACTCTGTGACGCATTAAAAAGGAATAATATACAAATCCTAGGAGTCCTAGAAGATGAAGAGAGAGAAAAAAGGACAGAAGGCTTATGTGAGAAAATTATAGCAGAAAAATTTCCTAATCTTGGGAAGGACACAGACATCAAAATCCAAGAAGCACCAAGAATTCCCATTAGATTAACCAAAAACTGACCATCAGCAAGGCATATCATAGTCAAATTCACAAAATGTGCAAACAAAGAAAGAATTATGAAAGCAGCAAGGGAACAAAATCCCTTAATGTATAAGGGAAGACACATCAGGGTTGCAGCAGATCTATCCACAAAAACTTAGCAAGCCAGAAAGGGGGGGCAGGATATATCCAACGTGCTAAATCTGAAAAATATGCAGCCAAGAATTCTTTATCCACCAAGGCTGTCATTCAAAATAGAAGAAGAGATAAAGAGTTTCCCAGACAAACAAAAACTAAGAGTTCATGACTACTAAACCAGCCCTGCAAGATTTTAAGGGTGACTCTCTGAGAGAAGAGATGAAACAAAACAAAAAAGATCAAAAGCAACAAAGACTAGAAAGGACCAGAGAACATCACCAGAAACTCCAATTACAGGCAACATAATGGCACTAAGTTCATATCTTTCAGTAGCCACTCTAAATGTCAATGGGCTAAAAGCTTCAATCAAAAGACATAGGGTATCAGAATGGATGAGAAAGCAAGACCAACCTATATGCTGCTTACAAGAGACGTATTATAGACCTAAAGACACCTGAAGATTGTAGGTAAGGGGAAGGAGAATCGTCTCTCATGCCAATGGTCACCAAAAGAAAGCTTGAGTAGCCATACTTATTTATGTAAAACAAATTAGCTTTTAAAATACTGTAACAAGAGATAAAGAAGGGCATTATATCATAATTAAGTGGTCTATCTACCAAGAACTTAAAATTGTAAACATTTATGCCCCCAACGTGGAAAATATATAAATCAATTAATCACAAACATACAGAAATTCATTGATAATAATACCATAATAGTAGGGGACTTCAACACCCCACTTGCAGCAATGGACAAATCATGTAAACAGAAAATCAACAAGGAAACAATGACTTTGAATGACACAGTGGACCAGATGGCCTTAACAGATATATTCAGAACATTTCATACCAAAGCAGCAGAATACACATTCTTCTTGAGTGCACATGGAACATTCTCCAGAATAGATCACACACTGGTACACAAATCAGCCCTCAACAAGTATGAAAATATCAAGATCATATGGTGCATATTTTCAGACCACACCGCTATAAAAATCAAAATCAACACAAGAAAAAATCTAGAAAGACAACAAATACTTGGAGACTAAAGAACATTCTACTAAAGAATAAATGGGTTAACTAAGAAGTTAAAGAGGAAATTAAAAAGTACACGGAAACCAACGAAAATGAAAACACAACAGCCCTAAACCTCTGGGATGCAGGAAAGGTGGTCATAAGAGGGAAGTATATGGCAATCCAGGCCTTCCTAAAGAAATAAGAAAGGTCTCAGATACACAGTCTAATCTTATACCTAAAAGAACTGGAAAAAGAACAGCAAATAAAGCCCAAAACCAGCATAAAAAGGGAAAAAAATAAAGATTAGAGCAGACATCAATGATATTGAAATTAAAAACAAAAACAAAAAAACAGAAACAAAACAGTAGAACAGATCAATGAAACCAGGAGCTCGTTTTTTGAAAGAATTAACAAAATTAATAACCCCCTAGCTAGTTTGATCAAAAAGTAAAAGGAAAGGACCCAAATCAATAAAATCATTAATGAAAGAGGAGAGATCACAACCAACACTGCAGAAATACAAACAATAATAAAAGAATATTATGAGCAATTATATGAGAACTAATTGGGCAATCTAGAAGAAATGGACAAATTCCTAAAAACATACAAACTACCAAAACTGAAACAGGAAGAAATAGAAAATTTGAACAGACCTATAACCAGTAAAGAAATTGAATCAATAATCAAAAATCTCCCAGAATCAAGAGTCCAAGGCTCGATAGCTCTCCAGGGGAATTCTACCAAACATTTAAAAAAGACTTAACACCTATTTTTTGAAGCTGTTCCAAAAAATAGAAATGGAAAGAAACTTCCAAAAAATTCTATGAGGCCAGTATTACCTTGATACCAAAACCAGACAAAGACCCCACTGAAAAGAACTACAAGCCAATTTCTTTTATTAACATGGATGCAAAACAACAAGATACTAGCAAACTGGATCCAACAATACATTAAAAGGATTATTTACCACGATCAAGTGGGATTTATTCCTGGGATGCAGGGCTGGTTCAATATCTGCAAATCAACCAATGTCATACATCACATTAATAAAAGAAAGTATAAGAACCACATGATCTTATCAACAGATGCAGAGAAAGCATTTGACAAAATACAACATCTTTTTTTGATAAAAATCATCAAGAAAGTAGGGATAGAAAGATCACAACTCAATATCACAAAAGCCATATACAAAAGACCCACTGCTAATATCATCCTCAATGGGGAAAAACTGAGAGCTCTCCCCATAAATCCAGGAACACAACAAGGATATCCACTCTCACCTCTGTTATTCAATATAGTGTTGGAAGTCCTCACCTCAGCAATCAGACAACACAAAGAAATAAAAGGCATCCAAACTGGCAAGAAAGAAGTCAAATTTTCGCTCTTTGCAGATGACATGATACTCTATGTGAAAAACTCAAAAGACTCTACCAAAAAAACTGCTAGAACTGGTCCATGAATTCAGCAAAGTCACAGGCTATAAAATCAATTTGTCAATAAATTTCATATATATAAAAAAAAATAAAAAAAAATAAAAACAAAAAAAAAAAGAAAAAAAAAACAACATATAGAAATCAGTTGAATTTCTATTCACCAACAATATAGCAGCAGAAAGAGAAATCAAAGAATCGATCCCATTTACAATTACACCCAAAACCATAAAATACCTAGGAATAAAACTAACCAAGAGGTGAAAAATCTATACACTGACACTATACTGAAAATTATAGAAAGTTTATGAAAGAAATTGAAGAAGACACACAAAAAAATGGAAAAACATTCCATGCTCATGGATTGGAAGAACAAATATTGTTAAAATGCCGATACTACCAAAAGCAAACTACATATTCAATGAAATTCCTATCAAAATAACACCAACATTCTTCAAAGAGCTAGAACAATCTTAAAATTTGTATGGCACCAGGAAAGACCCTGAATAGCCAAAATAATGCAAAAAAAAAAAAAAAAAACACAAACAAACAAAAAACAAAAAAAAAAACCAAAAAAAAAAAACAAAACAAAAAAAAAAAAAAAAAGCTGGAGGCATCACAATTCTGGAATTCAAGCTATATTACAAAGCAATATTCATCCAGACAATAGGGTACTGGCACAAAAACAGATACATCAATCGATGGAACATAATAGAGAACCCAGAAATGGACCCACAAATATATGGCCAATTAATGAAAAAATATCCAATGGAAAAAAGACTGTCTCTTCAGCAAATGTTGTTGGGAAAACTGAATGGAAACATGTAGAAAAATGAACCTGGACCAATTTCTTTAACCATACACAGAAATAAACTCAAAATGGATGAAAGACCTAAACATAAGACAGGAAGCCATTAACATCCTAAAGGAGAAAACAGGCAACAACCTTTTTGACCTTGGCTGCAGGAACTTCTTATTGGGTATCTTCAGAGGCAAAGGAAACAAAAGCAAAAATGAACTATTGAACCTCATCAAGATAAAAAACTTCTGCATAGCAAATGAAACAATCAGCAAAACTAAAAGGCAACTGACAGGATGGGAGAAGATATTTGCAAATGACATACCAAATAGAGGGTTAGTGTCTAAAATCTTTAAAGAACTTATAAAACTCAAAAACCCAAAAACAAATAATCCAGTGAAGAAATGGGTAAAAGACATGAATAGATACTTTTCCAAAGAAAAAAAAACATCCAGATGGCTAACAGACACATGAAAAAAATGCTCAACATCACTGATCATCAGTGAAATACAAACCAAAACCACAATGAGATACCACCTCACACCTGTCAGAATGGCTAACATTAACAACTCAGGCAACAACCGATGTTGGCAAGGATGTGGAGAAAGAGGATCTCTTTTGCACTGCTGGTGGGAATGCAAGCTGGTGCAGCCACTCTGGAAAACAGTATGGAGGTTCCTCAAAAAACCAAAAATAGAACTACCCTACGACTCAGCAATTGCACTACTAGGCATCTATCCAAGGGATACAGGTGTGCTGTTTCGAAGGGACACACGCAGCCCAATGTTTATAGCAGCAATATCGACAATAGCCAAAGTATGAAAAACTCCCAAGTCAATCGACTGAAGAATGAATAAAGAGATGGTATATGTAAACAATAGAATATTACTCACCCATCAAAAAGAATGGAATGTTACCATTTGTAACAACGTGAATGAAACTAGAGTGTATTATGCTTAGCAAAATAAGTCAGAGAAAGACAAATATCATATGACTTTACTCATATGTGGAATTTAAGATACAAACCAGATGAAATAAGGGAAGAGAAGCAAAATACTATAAAAACAGAAAGACAAACCGTAAGAGACTCTTAAATACAGAGAACAAACTGAGGGTTGATGGCGGGTGTTGGGTGGGGGGAGGGGCTAAATGGGTGATGTGCATTAAGGAGGATACTTGTTGGGATGAGTACTGGTGTTACATGTAAATGATGCATCACTAAATTCTATTCTGAAATCATTATTACACTATATGTTAATTAACTTCGATGTAAATTTAAAACTAATAGTAATAAGAATAATAAATAACAAAAAAAAAAAAACAAAGCAAAACAAAAAATAACATATGAGGTGAGGGACAATAGCAATGTTATTAAATGGCCTTTACCCACAGGGTTTATGGATAGTATTATTTACCTTTGTGAAATTTATCTGACTTTCTATTTATCTCAATGATTTTCAAATACAAGAGTAAAAATTATTGTCATATCCAGATAGGGTGTATATTACTATTCAAAAGAATTTATTTCTTCCCCTTTCTCTGCATGTAATTATGATGTTACTAAAATAATGAAATCAGCACTTTTAAAAATAATGCTTAAGAACTGATTACTCAGCAGGAATGTTTACAAGGTTAAAGTCATATGAAGGAAGCAAACAGAGTTCTAAATCTATTTGAAGTGTGTTTATCTGCCTTCCTTTTCTCGAGGGAAATTTAAAAGGCATCCTCTCTTTAACACTCTTTTCCAATCTTACACTTTTTAAACCATATATATTCCATTCTCAGGTTCTGATCTCATATTTACTAATGTATTGCTACCTATTGTTCACTTCTTGTGTGTCAGGTGGTTATAGAGTTCAGACCCTGGGAACACAGCTGCTTTGATTCCCAGATTCACCACTTACTCACTGTGTGACTTTGGCCAATTTACTCCATCTCTTTAATGCCTCAATTTACTCAGTATAAATCAAAATAGAACTTCTAATCTATGGAGTTAATGCATGAAAACTATCCAAAAAAAAAAAAAGGATTACTTTGTTGGTTAATTGCTCAATACATGTTGATTATTATTATTAAGATCATCTTTATTATCACCATCATACCTTTTTCATTGTCTTACATTCCTTGAGAGTTTATGCTATGTTACTCCACACAAAGCACTCACACAATAAAAATGTGTTAACTAGTTTCCCCACAGTTCATACAGGTCTGAAGAGGACCATGTGTGGGGAGAAGTGGAGAGAGGAGATAAAAAAGAACAGTCCATTCCACTCTTTTCCTACCTCCCTTAGTCCTACTAAACAATTTGCAAATAGCCAGAGTTCACCTACAAAGTGTTCACCTGCAAATAATCCTCAGTCTACCTAGAGTTATTTGTTGCTATGGGGAGTAGTGGGAAGGGATGATTCTTCCATATTTTCTAGTATGTTCTTTTTCATATACTTAAATAGTAGACATAAGCAAAATATTTTTTCAATATAGAGTCCTGACATAAAAATAACTCTTGCTGGTAGCAATTCACTTTCTAACTATGCTGCAGAAGCCAAGAGAGACAGAAAAGTTTCTGATCTAAACAACTGCATTGTTAGTCCTTTGCCTGACACCATATGAAGATTCTCCAGCTTCTTTACAAACAATTCCAGTCTCTTCAAATCAAAAGCTAAATCCACAGGGATAAATGTGCTTATAAAGCATCAGGCCCAGAGTCACCTATTCAAACAACAGTGCTTACACTAATCTTTTTACAGATAGATGTTGCAGCTTATGTACAAATAAAAACATAAAGCATTCCAAGAGTCATCATACAGAATCGTAGCTGGCATATGTTTACCACCTGGGTCTCTCTCTGAGTCATCCAGGCGCACTCCACTGTAGCAACAATGTATCAGCAATAAAGGATCTTAAAATGTGAGAGCATTCCTATGTATTCAACAGGCTTTTCCGTACCCAAGAAAAGGAAAGCTTAGATTGTTATCTAGAAATCCGAGGCTTTAGAAAGATGTATCTTTTCTACCTGCTTAGGGCAAGAATTTCTACTGTCAAGGAACCACGTATAGAAAATGGAGTTCTTTGGTCATGAACTTCGCTCTCCTGTTCTCAGAATGTATCGCGATGATTATAGCCAAATTTTCAGATGTGGGCAGAGGAACTCATTAGTGTCTACAACAGATTTCTACAATCCAAGTGTGACCTTAATTTTAGGGTTTTTATTCTCCAAATGGCGTTTAAAAATGTTTTTTGAAGAAGAAAAAGGGAAGTTTTTTCATGGTATAGCGCACTACATAATTACCTGGAGCAGTGCTTGCCATATGATGTGCGACACTGCTGTGGAATGTAGAATTAAACTGTTAGAGGCAGGGCCTGAAATCGCATTGGTAAGAAGTCCATTTAAACATCATTCTGTCCTGCTTAGGGCTTGGTGTAATGCACACTTACCACAAACCCAGTGCTTAAAATCTAGGAAAAACAATTTCCTATATATGCTGTTTCCCTCTCTCCCTTATTCCTTTAATAGCCAGAACAGCATAATGGGCCCCTGACTGCTTGTGGCTTGGCAGGTAGGCATTTCCAGCAGCTACTCCATAAATTGATTTCACTTAAGGGCAAAAAATAGGCTTAGTTCTTAAAAAGAAGAACATAATTGGCTTTGCTTTTTACAGAATCGTAATTATTTCAACTAGCTTTAGAAGTTAAATTTCTCAAAGTATCTGAAATGGAAAATGCAATTCCTAACTCGTTAGGCTTGAATTAGGATCTTGAGTCAAGGAGAGAGCACAAACAATCATGATTCTGGAATGATCAGATTGGACCCTGTCAGACACATGGCAACATGGTAATATGGAGATAGGTAATGGAAGTAAAAGCTTTCCCGAACATAAAAACTCAAAAAAAAAAAAAAAAAAAAAATCTTCGGTTAGCCTTAAAAGGCACAGCCATTTATATCACAATACAGAAAAACTGGGTCATTTGGATGGTGGAGTTAATCTGTATTTCAGAGCCAGATTTAAGGACAAAGCTAAGTCTACTATTTTATCTTGATTGAATTCATTGTTAATGATCTGTCCAGCCTAGTTCTGTCCTTCTGAGACTTTTGCCAATTTGGCCCCAAGGCTCTGCCTTCCAAATCCTGGAATGGTGGCTTCAAATAACTTCACTTTGATATGTGTTTGTGGATTCAGCCTGGTATTTCAGATTTGGAATTTATAGGCTTAGTTTTTCCCCATGATTCAGTAACTAATTAATGCTTCTTTTTAAAACAGTTAAAGAGTTGCTTTATCCATGTAAATCACATTACAGGAATTAGAAACCACGAATAAGTTTTCTTGAGTGGACAAAGCTGGCTTCATAGGCAATTGTACAGGGCCTTACTCTAAGAAGGGCCCCACACTTATTTTAAGGCTCTGTTGTTGCCATGTTAAACATCTTAATCATTTTTAACAACAGGTCTGACACTTTTATTTTATAATGGGCTCTGAAAATTATGTAGCAAGTCATTTGGATGGGCAAGAACCTTTGCAATTAGATACAGATATGATTTTGAATCCTGGCTCTCCCTGTTATTACTGGGATGAAATTTTGTAAATTAGGTATAGAATTAAATACTGGATCTAGAAACAGAATGACTAGTTTTAAATCTTAGTTTTACTACTTCTGGTATTAGGACTTTGGCAAGTTTCCAAAACCCTTGAAGCCTTAGTTCCTTCTCTGATACATAAAGTCAATAAAAATATGAGTAGGAGAAAATTAATATAAAATTCTTAGAATAATACCTGGCACAGAGTGCTTAATGTTAGCTATTATTATCAATATCTTGGTCTCCTCATCTGTAAGAAGGAAGTAATAATAATACCTACCTACATGCATGTTGTTAAATTATACACACCTGGGGTGCCTGGGTGGCTAAGTTGGTTAAGCTTCCGACTTTGGCTCAAGTCATGATCTCACGATTCATGGGTTCAAGTTCCATTTCAGGCTCTGTGCTGACAGCTCAGAGCCTGGAGCCTACTTCAGATTCTGTGCCTCCCTCTCTCTCTGCCCCTCCCCTGCTCATGCTCTCTCTTTCTCTCTCTCTCTCTCTCTGTCTCAAAAATAACTAAACATTGAAAAAAAATTTTTTAAATGGTACACACCCAATGTTTAGCATCGATTTTAATTTACAGTGTCCATGCAATAAATTTAATGCATTTATTTCTCCCCCAAAGAGGATATCTTTGGTGTCCAATTCTAGATAATTTTTATTAGTCAATATTAAATGTTGATTTGGGAAACCTGTAGCGATGCCTCAGTATATATTTAAATTATTGAAAAGAATTAAAGGTGTTAAGAAGCCTTTTAAAAACTTAGACTAAAATTACAATTCATGCATATAATGAGGGAATTATTTTTTTTTTGATGTTTATTTATTTTTGAGAGAGAATTAGTGGGGGAGGGGCAGAGAGAGAGGGAGACACAGAATCTGAAGCAGGCTCCAGGCTCCAAGCTGTCAGCACAGAGCTGGATGTGGGGCTCAAACCCACAAACTGTGAGATCATGACCTGACCTGAAGTCGGACGCTTAACCAACTGAGCCACCGAGCCCCAGAAGGAATTATTTTTAAAATAAAATAAAACCTAAAACTATATGTTAAATATTATATACAAAAATGTCATCTTACTGATTTCAGCAGCTATAACAGTTAGATTGTGCCATTGAGATAGTTCACGGTCAAGTGGCTTTGAAGTATAAAGGGATCCATTTCCAGAATGTATGTTAAAGATCCTGTCAAGGTCAGTATGGCGATCCAAGGAAAATCTGAACAAAAAAAGCAAAGAAAAATACATGGCAGTATTATCGGTTTGTAGGAGAAAATGTTGTAATGCGAACACACAGTAACGTTGATAAGTTCATACAAGTCCATAGTACTGATGTAGAACGAAGACTGTTTCATTGATTTATCTCACATACACTTGTGTGCATTGGTGCGCGCGCGCGCGCACACACACACACACACACACGCCCCCATCTCTACCTCCCTCCTCTTCTGGAGGCAGGAGCTGCCACTTTGTTCCACATTCAAACGCTGGTCTTCTGAATATTTGTGTTATTAAATCACTACCTATTGCCATATTCAACGGAACGTGAAGTACTTTTCCTACAAGATAGTTGGGATTACAGATGGTTACAATACCAGCTGACTTTAGCCAGAAGCTGTGAATTCTGTTAGGGAATTACCATAAGGATCTAATGCAAAAACAAAAAAAAAAGAAAGAAAGAGAGAAAGAAAGAAAGAAAGGAAGGAAGGAAGGAAGGAAGGAAGGAAGGAAGAAAGAAAGAAAAAACATTCCCAGAAGCATAGTCTTTTTTCTTAGTGATGAAATTGGAGACAATATTATTTTCATTAAAAGAGTAGGTTATCGTAACACCTGGGTGGCTCAGTTGGTTAAGCATCTGACTTCAGCTCAGGTCATGATCTTGCGGTTTATGGGTTCGAGCCCCATATCAGGCTCTGTGCTGACAGCTCAGAGCCTGGAGCCTGCTTTGGATTCTGTGTCTCCCTCTTTCTCTGCCCCTCCCCCACTCGTGCTCTGTCTCTTTCCCTCTCAAAAATAAATAAACATTAAAAAAATTTAAAAATAATAGGTTACCATTTTAGGATGATATTCAGTAACTTCATGGTATGATACCCATGAAGCTTCAGCTTGTTAACCACATGTATCATTAAAAAATGCATATATTGGGGCGCCTGGGTGGCGCAGTCGGTTAAGCGTCCGACTTCAGCCAGGTCACGATCTCGCGGTCCGTGAGTTCGAGCCCCGCGTCAGGCTCTGGGCTGATGGCTCCGAACCTGGAGCCTGTTTCCGATTCTGTGTCTCCCTCTCTCTCTGCCCCTCCCCCGTTCATGCTCTGTCTCTCTCTGTCCCAAAAATAAATAAAAACGTGGAAAAAAAATTAAAAAAATAAAATGCATATATTTTGACAAGGGGTGTTTAAAAAACAAAATTTTGGGAAAGCAGTTTTCACACATTTGTACCAAATAAAGTCTTAGTATATGTATAAAAAACCAACTATGCTGCAAATTGATTAAAGGCATTGTGTTGGGAGTCATTCTAAAGCCTACTGCCAGGTTGATCAATCAGGTTGATATAGTTGGCATAAATCCCATTATTTGGGGGATTGTCAGGCAAGATTTAAGCTAGCTATACCCCTCATTGGTTCCTGCCAGTTCACAGTGCTAGTGGCTTACACATGCTTTATAGTGCCTGAGTTAGCCAGCATAATCCTCAAGTTATATTTAATGCTCCGTGTTAAAAAAACAAAGCAAAATAAAGGTAACAAGTCCTAAAGTAACATTCAGTTTTGGCATATCTTTTCTTAAGCCACAGCTGTCATTTATTTTAATATTTTTATGAAACATTATTTTTAAATGGTGTTTTGTGAGTGACAATACAAAATGATTTTTGAAGTGCCATAAAACTCTTTTCTCTTTTGATGTTCCAAACTTGTATAATATTTCCAAAAATCCATTTAAATTTATAATCCTTATGCTGGGTTTTGAATAAACTGCATTAGAGGAATGACATATCTTGTCAATACAGCTAATGTGATTTTACTTTTGAGGATTGCTTATTTTAGATTTTTATTTTAAATCAGTTCTAAATGGAACAGGACAGTAATTAACAAATCTCCTCAATAAGCTCTAGCCCTCTCTATTATCAAAATGTGAATTCAGTTTTGCATGCAAACAACATGTCTTCCCAGTCACACATTAATTTGTAAAACACTGAATCTCTGTATCTGGAAAAATCATGAATTCTGTCTCAAGTTGACAAAGTTCTTTTACTCTAAAAGACTCAACATACCTTCCATACAAAAGTGCCTGTACTACCCGTCTCTGCCACTTACCACGTTGTATTTGGAATTCCCTGCAACATCAGCATGTGAGTTACATCTCAAACAGGAAATCAAAGATGACAAAATCAAGCATCATTCTTGACAGAGTAGGCACTCAATGAATATTATTTCTCTTACTGAATCTTCCTCCCTAACAGACTGAGAACTCCTTGAGAAATATGTTCATATCTGATACGGGGATCCACAAGTATTTGTTAAATGAGAAAAAGAACAACTGACTTCTTTGACGTTCTGGCAAATAAGTTTTCTTATTTCTATAGAAATATGCCGTGAAGTTGCAATATGTAGATCAAAATTAAGCATTATTGTCCATGTCATATAATTTTATGTGTGTTTCATCTTACTTCTTATAATTTGGTTTCAAAAATAATTAAAAATTTAGGAATTATGTAAGATTATGTTAAAGATACAGAGAGATCCTGGTTCTTTTTCAAACATGACATAATTATATTTTCTGATTCTCTATTGGCAAATTGTGTGCTAATTTTCATTTTACTTTTTAAAATCATTTCCAGAACAAACATTTAAGTAAAGCCCTTTGATGATTATATTAACATCTACGCTATATGACATAAACAATTTAAAATGTCCCCAGTCCTATCTATTCCATAAGTACATTGCATTAGTAAAACTGTTATATTTCTGATTACACGTATATATATTTTAAACTACATGGTCCATCAAGATTAATATCTCAAAATATTAAGTTGAATTTTCTATATCAAGTTAGCATTGATTCAATTATACAACAACCTTTATGCCATAGACTTTGTCATTAATAAGCAATAACATCATTAATTGTATTGCAATGATACACATAAATGGAGTCGTTTCTTAGACTTGCATTCTGATTACATATTTTACTTTTGTTTCAAAAATCCACGGACATATTTTGACATATGATAACCATCAATCTATAAGAGGATGCAAAATCTATTTCATTGTCTGGATAATATTTTACATTGCCACTTAACACCCCTGGATTTAAATTGAATTCTCCTTAGATATAATATATTTCTTTTGAAAAAGGCCACTTTGAAACCAGGAACACAGAACACAGGCTGTTAAAGTCAATGAAGAGCTAGGCCAAGAAAATGCTTGGACAGTATTTAATAGGTAAAATTAAGTATGTATATTGGCTATATAAAGCCTTCAAAGTTAAAAATATCCAAGAATGGATCCATTTCAATGAAGACAAATGGATTGTGGAAGAGGCAATTATGGGGAATTCATGCTGGCAGATGAGAGCTGTACATGATTGCCATGTATGTGATTTGTGATGCTGTATGTGAGTGGAAGAAAATATTTTGGTAATTTGAAACCACATGGATGGATCTAGAGAGTATAATGTTAAGTGAAGTAAGTTAGTCAGAGAAAGACACATACCATATGATTTCACTCATATGTGTAATTTAAGAGACAAAAGAAATGAACAAAGGGGAAAAAAAGGAAAGAGAGAGAGAAAAACCAAAAAACTAGAGAACAGATGGTCACCAGAGGGGAGTTGGTGGGGGGAGTGGGTGATGGGTGAAATAGGTGAAAGGGATTGAGAGTACACTTATCTTGATGAGAACTAAGGTATGGAAGTGTTGAATCACTATATTGTACACCTGAAACTAATATAACACTGTATTTTAGCTACACTAGAATTTAAAAAAAACATAAAAATAAAACAAAAATATTTAGATAAAGATATGTAAATCAAGCACTAATATATATATGTATAAATATACACATATTATATATGTTATATATATGAAGACATATTATATATATATATATTATTTCAAGTTCCTTACTATATATATTCTATATAATATGTCTTCACTTGAAGGTATGGCAGAACCTGTAGCAGTTTTAAGTTTGAGTTGAGGTGGAGGCACATGGCATACAAGATTTTTTTCTATTTTGCTGTTGTATACTTTGTAATCAAAGAAGAGTGTGCTTGGAAATTGTGTAGTCATCATTTAAACTCTTACTTGACTATTCCATGTGGAGCAAGGGGGAGGTACAATTAACCTGTTGAGAATTAGGGAAAAGAGTGAAATACAAAACACATGATATACTAATGGTTTAAAATGGCCATTTTGTCGGTAAATATTATATATAGATATCCGTATTTCTTTTTAAAATGATAGAACAAAATCAATAACAACTTTGAGTCTTTCTCATTTGTATGTGTTTATCTTATTTCATGTGTTTTTGGGCTGCCATAAGAAAGCAAAGCAAAAATAAAAAGTGAAATTAAATTACTCTGATCTTTCTGGAATGCTCTATTTTCTTTACAAATACTTTTTTGCAACAGCCAAACCAAAAACAAACAAAAACCTTCCCTTCTTTGATGGTAGGAGTACATGGGAGTCTCTAAAATGTATTTTCACTGAACTGTAACATTGTTGGAATCATATTCTTTTTAACTGTTACAACTCTCAACTTCTCATATCATTTAATAACTGAAAGCACAAAGAAGTGATTCAGTTACATTGTAATAGCGCAGCTGACACAGTGTCCTTTATCTGTACTGGGATCAGAAGAACAAATACCTTAAAAGATACAGGCAGATGATACAAGCTAGGTTTTAGGCTAAAAGGCATGATTTGAAGTGGAGAAAATTATAAAGCTGTGCACGCCATGCCCCAAAACATTCAGAGACAATTTACTTTAAACACTTGTGCTCCTCAGATTGATGTCCAACTTACAGACAGACTCATATATTTCAATGCATTAAATGCTATCAATAGAATTTCTTACTCTCTACATTTATTTCAATTCCCTTTCTTTCATCGGCAACACGGGCATAATTACCTAATGGGGCTAGAAGCGGAATCTGGGTCCCTTGCCATTACAGTACCAATGATCGTGCCCACTTCGATATCCTCATGAACTTCAAACAGGTAGGAGGATCTGCTAAAAACGGGAGGTTCATCCACATCTTCTACGGAGATTTTCACAATCGTTGTGTCTTTAAATGGTCCCAGGTAATAAAAACGTGGATCCACATGGGTATTTTCTGCTTCAACCTTCAGAGTGTAAAGTCTTCGGCTCTCGTAGTCAAGTGGCTGTGTAAGTAAATCATCAAATTAGAATGAGGGAAATTGGATTATATGTTCCGTTCAAGTTACAGTGTGATTGCCAAAGCCTGGTTGAATTTTGTCAAGTTGTTTATTAACCGAAAATAATTAAAAGTAATAAAAAGAATAATATACCTTTACATATCAGATAAGGTTCGATTATTACTTTTTATGCATTCAATGTGTAATACTTCAGAACATAGGAAAATTAGATTTTAAATATTGGAAATATTGAAAAGAACATTAAAACCTATGTTATAATGTGGTGACTCATTACAAAAAATGGGCTGAGGGGCACCCGGTGGCTCAGTCGGCTGGGCGTCCAACTTCAGCTCAGGTCATGATCTCACAGTCCATGAGTTCCAGCCCTGCCTCAGGCTCTGTACTGACAGCTCCGAGCCTAGAGCTTGCTTCAGATTCTGTGTCTCCCTCTCTCTGCCCCTCCCCCACTCAAGCTCTGTCTCTGTCTCTCTCAAAAATAAATAAACATTACTTTTTTTTTTTACATGGCTGGTTAGATTGTGTCTGTGCTCATGTGTGCATGTGTGTGCATTACTGTTAAATGTCTGCAAGCAAAAAATTTAGTTATCTTTTTACATGTATGTCATGATATTTCCATTCAGTTTAATGGGCTCATGATACTACAATAAACTTTATGTAATTTTGAAGACTAATACAAAATTTTCAATAGTTGTATGAAACATTGAAGATCAGGAAAACCTGGAGTAAAGAGAAGAGAGAAAAATTCCAATAGCAAATTAGTAATTAGGTTATATTATGAATAAACAAAAAAAAACTGACTTAAATATTGATGTAGTTTAACTGTAATGAGTGTGAAATCAAGCTCCTCCCTTCTTACCCCTCCAAAAGGTATGTATTGTAAACAGAAAAAAGACATTGTGGTTTGAGATTCCTTCAACCTTCCTCTTTTTATCTGATAAGGAGTAAATTCTATTTGCATTATTATTACTTGCCAGTCATGAAAAACAACAAAGAAGCTGCTTCCTCCTTTCCTGGTCACTGTCCATTTAAAAACATTTCGTTGTGTACCTTGACCTTTGCAACAGAATCTCTGGATAGTTTTGATTCCTCAGTTCTTCAGTGGTTACTTAATGAAATAGAGTTTTCAGGACATTTCATTGGGATCTGTCACGGGGCCTTAATTTTTTTCTTATAATGATCATACTGACGCTACAGTGAAAAACCTAGTTACCTTTAAACTGAATCACTGAGCATATGTTAGCAGAAAAGTTTAATTTATGTAGCAGAAGGGAAAATGTGAACAATTAAATTATCTTTGAAAATATGCTGTGTCTTTTTTATTAGCAGCTCTAATTATTGCTTCATACATCTGGATAGACGGCATGCTACTTTCTATGCCTCCAACTGTGATGATATGTTGCCATTATTAGCTATTAACTGCTTTTACTAAAAGAAAACAATGTTATTATGGGGGGGGGGCTTTTATTAACATGGCTCAAAAATACAGTCAAACATATATTAATTTGCCTTTTAAAGTTTGTAAAAACTCAGGTTTCATGTTTCAATCAACAAGAGCATTTGGTCAAAACGCCCAAGGAGATCTTTGGCTCTTGTCTCTCATGTTTGTGCATGATATAAATTACATTTGGCCATGATAGTGGCATCTCTTCATGGACAACGCATGAGTGGATGGCACATAACGAAAGCCTTATTTGCTAAATGGGAAGATGCTTATTTATACTGATTATGGGCACCTTTTTCACTGTTATAATGCCTTCCTGTGTGTCCTTCTCAGTTATGATGTCAAACATATCAGTCCCGTCACCATCAATAATTCGGTATTCTACTTCTGCATTTTTCCCAGTGTCTGCATCAGTTGCTTTTACACTTCCAATGGCTGTGCCAACTGGCGAGGACTCAAGAACTCGAAGGTGGATGGTGTCTGGAAAAAAAAAAAAAAGTATATATATATATATATGAAAGAGAGTTTTCATGATAAGTCTTAAACTCTACACCATATGTTAACTGATTAAAAAGTTGAAGACACATAGTATGGATTAAGGTCTAGGAATGGAAAAAGAGAAATTTAGGGGGCTTGTGTCTATGCATATAACAAACAGTGAGTGCTACCCTTTAATCATGTTAAGAACTCCGTTTTAAAAATAAGCACGTTGTCTTTTTTCGCATTTGCACAGATAACTAGAGATCAGCTTTGAGTGCAGATACGTACCTGTGTGTGTTTATAAAATCACAACAAGTCTCAGAATATACAGTGAATATTTATATTTAATTGTTTCCCCTTGGTTTTGTTTAGTTGTTAACTAACCTTAGTTTCTTTCAGCTGAAGGACAGAACATTACAAAATTCCATGAAATCAGCTTTAGTGGGGAGGAATCCTATTTCTAGAAATTTGTGACAGGAGAAACAAAGAATAGTCTGTGGCCCTTCACAGTCAATGTGAAACACTCAATTCTGACAAATTCCCTCTATTCCAGAGCAAAACAAGAATTTAAGCCTCTGGTGCATCTAGATGTCGTTCCAGTGAGAACAACTTCTACTGCTGATGAGATTTATGTGCATAAACATAAATCTCATAAATTTATGATCATAAATTATATATTACTGACAGACTAATTGACGTGAAGCCCTCTTCTGATTATAGCACCTTCATGCTCATAAACCTTAAGTAATTCTCCTTCATGTATATAATAAAGCCCAGGCCTCTCAGCCAGTCATGCTCTTAACCTGAGTATATTCTTTCCCAGTGTATTTTTCCTTTAGACACTTGTATGGAAGTTTTGCACCAAATTGGACTTTACAAAGTTTTCTTGTCAAAAGTTAATGTCCTACATCTCTCTCTCTCCGTTTTTCACATGCTATCTCCTTCACATAAATTCTTCCCTGACTACTCTCTTCTAATCACAATGCAATTTATCAAATCTGAGAAAATGGCACTGTTACAGTGTTACAGTGAGTGTTTGGGGGCTGTGCTCCTCAAAATTCATATATTGAAGCCTGAACCCCCCATTCAGTACCATAGAATGTGACTGGATTAGGAGACAGGGTCTTTAAAGAGGTAATTAAGGCTAAATGGGATCATTAGGGTGGGCTCTAATCCCATATGGCTGGTGTCCTTCCAAAAGAGGAGATCTGGTCACAGGCACAGAGCGGAGACCATGTGAAGACACAGAAAAGACAGCCTCTAGAAGCCAAGCAGAGGCCTCAGAAGAAACCAACCCTGCTGATCTTTAACCTCAATCTTGGACTTTCAGCTTCCAAATCTGTGAGAAAACAAATTTCTGTTGTTTAAGCCACCCAATCTGTGGTGCCTTATTACGGCAGCCCTAACACAGGGACCTCTATCTGCTCGTTTGGGAAGTCGTTTCCCAGGACTCAGCTTCTGCCACTCCCCAGTGAGTTTCAGCCTGTTCTTTTTTTTTATATTTTGTAGTTTTTAATTTTTCTTTTACATTTTTCTCTGCATCTATTTTTGGTAACACTACTGAAAGCAACTCTCAACTCATTCCTTGGCCACTGTCCTTCTGGCACTCCTTACCTTTGCTGTTTCTTCTCAAATTTCCTGTCCCTGAGTATTCAGATGGCCCTCACTCACTTCCTTCGGATGATTGCTCAACTGTGACTCCCTCAGAAGCTTTCACCAATAACCTTATTGAAAATAGCCTTATCGGAAATACTACACCCAATCATTCTTCATAGTACTTGCAACAGCTAATCATTGTATCATTTACTTATTTATTTTTATGTGCCATGAAGAGGTAACGCGAAACAGGGACTTTGTATTTTTCCACCACTATTTTCTCACGCTCTTTCTTTGAATGCAGTGGCCACTATATACTTGTTTGTGTATTAGATAAATGAGAAACTTCCTAACTTGTCTACAAGCTCCTTTACTTGACTAAATTCAATAAAATCTCAGATGCTATTATACACTGCAGTCATGTTATCCTTTTGAAAACAATAATGTTCTTTTGTGTGTGTTTCAAGCTTTTATTTATGAAAACAATAACCCTATTGATAATTACTCAGAGCTTCAAAATTCTTTGATTGGTCCCATTGAACTTAAAATAAAACATACATAAGCTGTCTCTCCATAAATTTGCTTCTCTGTCTTGTCATCCTTCCTCTTAATACTCTCCACAGCACTGGTCTCTTTCAGGTTTAGACTTTTCCAGTATGCTTTTCTTACTTCGATTTTCCACACAACTCTTTGCCTGGAAACCTCTAACTGTTCTTTTGAAAAACATCTGTTTCGCAATCTTTCTATCACAGAACATCACTGACTCTAATCTATTTACTGCTACAACTTCCTTTAAAATATTAAATTTTATAGAAGCAGCATCTCAGTAAGTTGATTTATTACACTGTAGCAGAAGCAGCTTTTCTAAAACACAAAAATAATATCACTGTTCTACTGAAAGCACTTATTATTGACATTAGGATATTTTTTTTAAATTTCATCATTTAGTTTATAATGTCTTTAAAAGCCACTTGCTGTTAAAATCTTCGGTATCATGATTATCTATTCTCAGATCTAGAGTATATGTGAAGTGTAGCCACATTAATGCTGTTTTCAATTAATGATCAGTTAACCAGACCAAGAATAGGGAATACATGGAATATTTTTCAAAATAAATAAAAATAATATGAATGATTTGATTGATATGTATATGAAACCTGCACATACCATCTAGAGAATACAGATTTTTTTAAGCTGGCATGAAGCACTGAATCCCAACTGATCAAGAATTAAATTATTAGACATGTTTGAATAAATTTTAATAAATCTGTATCAATTAAATTATCTGACCATCCTATAATTAAGACAGAAGTTAATACAAAAAAAGAAAACTCCCAAATACTCATATTCTCGAAAATTTAAAAGAAAATTGAAAATAATTCCTATGTACCTGATGGTTCAAATAAGATACAAATATAGAGACCTAAAAATAATTGAAAAATCAGTGAAAAGAAATTGAAACATGGTACAGAGAAAGTGATTCTACTTAGAGAAGGT
The DNA here is from genome assembly GCF_007474595.2 of Lynx canadensis. Classification (NCBI taxonomy): domain Eukaryota; kingdom Metazoa; phylum Chordata; class Mammalia; order Carnivora; family Felidae; genus Lynx; species Lynx canadensis. The sequence continues at coordinate 220,476,769 of NC_044303.2, read as the reverse complement.
AATTTTTTTTATGTTTATTTATTTATTTTGAATGAGAGAGAGTGTGTGCACGGGAGGGGCAGAGAGAGGGAGAGCGAGAATCCCAAGCAGGCTCCACACTCAGGGCAGAGTCAGACATGGTTCAGTCTTATGAATCATGAGATCTTGACCTGAGCCGAAATCAAATGGTGGACACTTAACTGACTGAGCCACCCAGGTGCCCCTAGAGAAGGTAATTTATAACTCTGTGTGTTTTAATACAAAGACAATATGAAATTAATGAGCTAAGCATTAAACACAAGACCTTAGAAAAGACATAATAGCCATCAAAGAAAAATAAGGTAATAATTAAGATAAAAACAGGAAGTGATATCATTGAAAACTAGTGTAGAAAAAGGAGAATAAAAGTGCCCAAAATTAGTTGTTTTAAAAGATCCACAAAATAAATGTATAAGGCAAAATGGTTCATGAAAAGAGGAGATAGAGCAAAAAGTATTAAGAATGATTTTAAAGAAATGCAACTACAGATAATGTAGTGATTTAGAAATTTAGAGAATATTATGAACACTTACATGTCAATAAAACTAAATATTTAGGTAAATTCCTAAAGATAATTAAAAATGTACAAAAGCTACTAAAGAGAAAATAAAATATGATTTAAAATATGATTTAATATATGATATAATATTTAAAATGATCTATCCTCCTAAATACTAACAGCTCAAATATTTTTTTTATTCTTTTTAAAAATATTTTTCTAATTGTTTTTAATTTATTTTGAAAGAGGGGGGTGAGAGGGACAGAGAGAGGGAGAGAGAGAATCCCACACAGGCTCTACACTGTCAGCATAGAACCTGACGTGGGGCTTGATCTCACAAATCATGATATCATGACCTAAGCCGAAATCAAGAGTCAGATGCTCAACTGACTGAGCCACCCAGGTGCCCCAACAGGTCAAATATTTTTAAGGAACACTCACAAAACAGAAAATTCTTTATTTTCTGTTCTTATGTAAAGTCTTTTGGAGAAAAGAAAAATGAGGATTCTTCCCCAACTCATTATAAGAACAATATAACCCTGATACTAACACCAGATAAGAGTCCAATGGTTATACAGTGTGGGTTAAAAGTCAAGATCCACCACACCTAATCGTATAATGTTTAGCAAGTTCATTTTTAATGTTTAATTCACCATCATTTACATTAAGTTTAGTTTTTGAGAAATGTTATTTTAATCACTTTACTATTAACTAACTCCAGACTTTGGATTTATCTAGCTTTTCTATTACAGTCTTTGCAGAGATCCTACTTTGCATTTAGTGGTCATGTTTTCTTACTCCCTCCAATCCGTGAGTGTCAGTCTTTCCTTGTCTTTGTGACCTTGACACTTTAAAAAACTACTGGTTACTCTGTAAAATGTCTTCCAATCTTGGTCTGTCTTATATTTTTTCGTGATTTCATTGAGGTTTTGCATATTTGTTAACAGAACACAGAAGTGATCTGTTCTCAGCATAGCATATAAAAGGAGGCATGTGATGTCAATATGTCTCGATCCCTTGGTTAAGAAGGTATTTCTAACAGTCTCCTCCATTACTAGTCAGTAATTTTTAAAACAATTAATGCATGTTTTGGGAGATACACTTAAAGATTATGCAAATATTCTGTTTCTCCTCAAAAATCTGCCCACTAATTTTAACATTGATGAGTGATCTTACCTGTAATACTATTGTGATTTTCTTATTTATTTATTTGTTTGTTTGCTTTTGAGAGAGAGAGAGAGAGAGAGAGCAGAGGGGGAGGGAGAGAGAATCTTAAGCAGGCTCCACGCCCAGTGCAGAGCCCAAGATGGGACTGTATCTCACAACCATGAAATCATGACCTGAGCTAAAATCAAGAGTCAGACCCTTAACTGACGGAGCCACCCAAGCGCCCCAATACTGTGATTTTCTAGTGGTGATTTTCGATTTTCTTCATTATTTCCATATTTATTATTTGGAATTCTTCTGAAAGGAAAAGCTGCTCTTTCTCCCCATGTATTTCTGTTATTGTCTATTTTTATCAGCATAGACTGCAGGACACGTATTTTATAGTATGCATTATAATCCAATAATATCCTAGGTATTCTTTTGCACCAATTCTTACAGGTTTCGTCAGTGGGTGCTCCTTTAGGTTGTTCATGATGACTTTCAACATGCCTCTGCCACCTTTTAAAAATGTTTTACTTATTTAAGTAATCTCTACACCCAACATGGGCCTTGAACTCACGACCCCAAGATCAAGCATTGCATGCTCTATTGACTGAGCCAGCCAGGTGCCTGCACTATTTTTTTTTTTGAGTGCTTCCTTAATTTCTGGCATCACAAAATGTTACAGGTTCATCTTATGTTTCCCTGACCAAGCCTTAAATGAGCCATGTCTCAAAGTAAGTCCTAATTTCTTTTACTTTTTAAAAAAAAAAATTTAATGTTTATTCATTTTTGAGAGAGAGAAAGAGCATGAGTGGGGGAGGGACAGAGAGGAAGACACAGAATCAGAAGCAAGGTCCAGGGTCCCAGCTGTCAGCACTGAGCCGGATGTGGGGCTTGAACTCACAAGCTGTGCGATCATGACCTGAGCTGAAGTTGGAGCTCAATCAACTGAGCCACCCAGGCGCCTCAGTCCTAGTTTCTTTAATGGAGATAGAACCATACTTTTAAATATAATGAGGTATTCAAAACTTATAATAAATGAAATAACTCATTTCATAATGTGTAAATGTGTCAAAAAAGCCAGGAGAAAAGGAACTACTTGCCTTTAAAATAAGAAATCCAATTATATCTTTGATAAAAAGATATACATAACAGGAATTTATTTTTTTAACTTGTTAACTGATATATTTTTTTAATGTTTTATTTATTATTGAGAGAGGGAGAGAGAAAGAGAGTCAGAGCATGAGCGAGGGAGGGGAAGACAGACAGCGGGACAAAGAATCCGAAACAGGCTCCAGGCTCTGAGCTGTCAGCACAGAGCCCAACATGGGGCTTGAACCCACAAGCAGTGAGATCATGACCTAAGCTGAAGTCGGACACTCAACCAACTGAGCCACCCAGGTGCCCCTGATATTTGTTTTAAAAATAAAATATCTGTATCCTTCAAAATGAATTTAGAGTTCTCTAAGTTTATAATATCAGTGTTTTTAAAGTTTTGAAAGCCTAAAAGAAAATCCTGTGCTATAACAGAATAAAAATATTTCATAGAAACACCATAATATTAAAACTGATTACACAAATTTTTATGTATAAATTCACACTTATAAACTAACTGTACGTTTTTATTTTAATCATTGTCTCTGAAAAGGCCTAGAATTTTATTCCACTAGCATGAAACACAACCCTAATGCCCAAACACTGGTCACAAGTGTTTTCCATAATATGAACTAAATTTTCTTGGAGATTTGCTGTTGTAAGTCAGAGGAATGGAAAGTGAGATCAGGAATTCTTCAGACTGAAATTAAGTGAGATATCAAAGATTAATGGGATCATAGAAAAACACAAAAATCAACTTATTTCTACTGCCCATCATTTTGAAAACGTGATCATTGATAATACAATAATAATTTAGTTGACTGAAAATCATTAAAACAGGCTTCTGGCAATGAAGCTAGATAATTCAGTTTAACTGGAAAACAATATTTGTGGATCATAAATTGAGATAGAAATATACACTTGAAGGTATTAAAAAAGGACAAGCACCAAGTTGACAGAAAATGAGAACCTACAAAAGTAAGTACAAAACTGAAATCCCCTTTTGGCCTGAGGATATTTACCATCTCTACAAAATTGATCATTATTTTTATGGCCTCTTCAAGCAAGAAGGACGTATAGCAAACTCCACGTAATCCACAGATGGGTTATGCAACAACAAATTGTCTCCACAATTAACTAGGATTAGTGTTTTGCAGGAAAACGTGACCTAAAAACAAACCACCTTTCACAACATTTTACATTCCTAGTGTGGGTTCATAAGATCCTGAAGAACTATATTTTTTACAGACATAAGCAGCTTTAACCGCTAGAAGAGAAAGATGACACTGTAGCATCCATCAACATAAAGGTAAAGGATTATAAGTCAGTCTACAGTTACTCCAGGGAGAATCTGTGTATGGATAAGAAAACCACTGAAATTATGCTACCTGGGGGGATCCTTCTTCTTCACTGCCTCTTGCCATACCTTTCTTTTTCAAGCGCTTTTTACAAGAGCGAGAGACATTACCAGCCCTGGAAAGATATATTATAACTGAATAAAAATACAGTTGTAAATATTTGACTCATAAAGTCACAAAAGAAGGAAAATGATGGAGTAAGGTGCCACAAGATATAGAACAACATATCAAATGCCTGGTGAGATAGAAACACACATACATATAAGTACATATGTATATAAATACATATACGTGTGTGTATAGATCCATATGTATTTGTATGTACTTATAGGCATATACATTCTTAGGAAACAAATAGTTCTTTAATATTTTAATGGAATATATTGTCAACAATCTTTATAAATAAGCTATGAAATTTCCTAATGAAGGTTAATTCAGCTCTGTCAGAGTATTACAGGCATCTCTGCCTTATGACTTCTTTGAATTAACATCGTAAGTTTCCTCCCCTTTTCCTTCATGTTTCAGAATAATTATTGAACTACAAAATACTGAGGCATATCTATATATTAACCAAATTATTTTATTGCCAAAGACAGCTGTAAGTTACATGGGAGGGAGATTACACAGAGATGTGTTTATCTCCAATTTTCAACTTTACCCTGCAAAGGTCCCTCTTCAATTTCCTTTCCATATGCAAAAACTTTAGTTAAAAATTCTGAGTCAGTGTCTTTTTGGTTATCTGCAACAATCCTCAGCTCACACACACACACACACTACACACACAAGTTGTTCCTAAAACTTTAATTTACAAGTAAATGTAGGCCAATATTTTAGCAATCTTTAGCAAGGAAATTTCTAAAATAGGACAAACGATTAACAATGCATAAGATAAAAGGTTGATGAATCAATCTATGCTCTAATAACTTCTCTAAATAACAGACAATATAGAGAAAGTGAAACATGTTACAAATAAAGAGAATAATTTCACCTTGAAAAACATAGTATGTCTAAAATCCATAAGAAAAGACATATAAGCTACCAGAAAAATTGGTCAAGAATATGAATGGTGAACAGTTTACAGTAGAGGAAACAAGAAAGGTAAATAAACAGAAATATGTTGGATTTTAATCAAGCAAATGCAAATTAAGGCCATGATGTGATGCCATTTTATACCTACTAAATGGACAAAAATTAAATCTGACAAAACCAAGTATTCAAAGTATGTGGTGTAATGGGAACTATTACGCAGAGCTGATGGGTGTTAATTTTGGCACCATGGTTTTGGGAAATGTACTAATTAGCTAGGGCTGCTTTAACAAAGTGTCAAAATCACAGAAATTTGCTTACAGTTCTGGAGCCTAGAAGCCTGAGATCTAAATATCTGGCAGGGCCATGCTTTTCCTGATCACTGTACGGGAGAATCCTTCTTTTCCTCTTCTAGCTTCTGGGCCTTGCCCAAAATCCTTTGTGTTCCTTGACTTGTAATGACATCATTCCAGCTACATGAACATCTTCTCCCTGGGTGTTCACATTGTCTTCCCTTTGTGAATGTTTGTCTCTATGTCCAAATTGCCCCTTATTATAAGGACACCAGTCATATTGGATTAAAGTCCTAACCCTGAAAGACCTCCTTGTAACTTGATTACCTCTGTAAAGGCCCTATTTTTACATAAGGTCATATTCTGACATACTGAGGTTTAACACTTAAAAATATATGTTTTAGAGGACACAATTCAACCCATAACAGGAAACACATGGGAATATATAATGCAAACTTAAATGGTAGCATAAACAAAGCCCAGCAAGGCATATGAGAATAGTTGCAGAAATGTCATATAGAAACACTATTTGTAAAATGAAAAAAAGAAAGGAAAAAAAAGGAAGAGAACCCAAATGTCAAACAGCATGAGAATAATAAACTTGTTACATAATATGTTTGCAAACAAAATTCAAAAGTGAAAACTGTGAGCTATAGTTATGTGAAAAAAATATATATGAATCTTAAATACATAATAATAAATGGAAATAGGAATGTATCAGAAAATTATATACAGTGTGATATTATTTTTATAAGCTATAAACAATAAAAATCAATGATATATTTTTATGGATATGTAAATGCTATATGTATACTTATAAATTATCTATATAGGTATATATGAATACATATATTAAATAACAAAATTTGAGGATCATGCATATAAATGAAAACTATTTTTAAAGTCCTTGTAATGATTCAAAGTGGTACTACTTATATTCTCTTGTAGTTATTATAACATACGTGAAAATTTAAAGCAAACAAGCAAACTCATATACACAACAAAGCATCACTTAAAACTGTTGGTACTGGGGCACCTGGGTGGCTCAGTGGGTTAAGTGACCGACTTTGTCTTAGGTCCTAATATCACTGTTTGTGGGTTCGAGCCCTGCATCAGGCTCTGTGCTGACAGCTGAGTCTGGAGCCTGCTTCAGATTCTGAGTCTCCTTCTCTCTCGCTGCCCCTCCCCTGCTCACGCTCTGTCTCTCTTGCTCTCAAAAATTTCAAAAAAGTTAAAAAAAAATAAGTGTTGGTAGTTAGGATTCAACAACATGTCTCACAAAGTTCAAATATATATTTGAGATTTATATATTATATAGTGTATCCATTATACATTATTATAATCATATATTATGTGTAACATATTTATATATTATTACATATCAGTATATATATATTTGGGATTCATATATTATATATTATCTATAACAATATAATATATGCTATATATTATATAAATATTAATTATATATGATTGCATTTATGTGATATTAATATAAAATTCCTTATAAATTAATATAAATATATAATATACAATAACAATAATACATATAACAATACAAGGAAACATGAGTATCCCAGGAAAACAAAACACTGATACAAAAAATTCCAAAAGCAAATAAAATGAAACAAATAGAAACTTGGAGCTAGATCAACAAAAGAATGTGGAGCCATCACATAAAAAATATTTTAAAATATATTCAATATGCTTTAAGAAGTAAAAGTGGTCATAAAAATCTCACCAGAAAATAACTATAAAAAGTGGCTGGGCATTTTTGATAAAGAGCCAAATACAGTAAATAGATATTTACAATATAATAGTTGAAGTTAAAAAATAATGGATGGGTTAAACTGAAGATTATGATTATCCAACGTGGGAATTTGAGGGCTAGAGGATAAATGGAAGGAAGTATATGCAATTGAAAACTCATATGCAATTGTGTGGTTGAAAAAAAAAAAAAAGACATGGATTAAAACGTCAATGGACCTTTCAAGGTAGCCCCTGATCCTAGCAAAATATTGAACAATGTCATCAAAATTTGATGATGAAATTATTTTCAACCCAGCCAGCATATTAATCAAATGTGATAACCCAATAAAGATAGTTTTAGACTCAGCAAATTTCTCTCCCTTTGGGCTTTTTGAAAGAACCTAATGAAGAATGTATTCCAGGAAAATAAGGTGCTAAATCAAGATATGGGAATACATGAGATGTAGACAGTTTTCTATCCAAAGTACGAAAGTAAAAAAGGAAAGTCTGGGATGGCAGGATTTCCTGAGCTGTAGAGATTAGCCAGCCCGTGCTGGGAGGGGAATACGAGGGCTTTAGGTGTGCAACCCCGAACGCTGCCAAAATGAAGCTAAGTGCTATGGGGCTGCTTGCGAACGAGTTTTGAGCAGCTGTACATGGAGCACATGAAAAGCTCAAAGCTGCAATATCTTGGAAAAATACAACTTTGGTAAAGAGAATCGCTCATATTCAATAGCTGAAATTATTGCATGGGAAATAAAATGTCTGGCTTTGTCTTAGAAACATTTGAGAGCCAGAGTATGCTCTGTTAAATATTTTGGCCCAGGGGCGCCTGGGTGCTCAGTTAAGCGTCTGACTCGGTTTTTGGCTCAGGTCATTATCTCACAGTTTATGAGTTCGAACCCCATGACAGTGCGGAACCTGCTTGGGATATTCTCTCTCTCCATCTCTCTCTCCCCTTTCCCCACCTGCTGTGTCTAAATAAATAAATAAACAAAAATTTTTAAAAAGGTGGCACAATGGTCAACATTTTACATAGTTCATAGCATAGTATTTTGATAAGCTCCTTTTGAAACTTGCAGGGTTTTTTTTTCAGACAATTAAAATATATATATATATATATACATATATATATGTATATATGTATATCACTATATATATATGTAGTGATTCTGTGAAAATTGCTGTTGGAATAGGAAGACAGAGAGAGATTGGCAATAGTGGATAAAGTAAACCTAATCACATTACTTAAATTTGCTAAGATAATGGATAGTGAAATGGGGAAAAAACTGATATAATTACATCTAGGGGAGAATGGATTGAGATGTTACTGCGTTCCATTTTCACTAATCATGAAAGGAAGTCAAAGGTGAGATATAAAAATATTTCAACAAATAATAAGATATTGCTTAAAGAATTGTAGCTTAACCTAGATGAACTGAAAAAGTTACAGTTTGAAGTTGTTTTCTGTGAGGATTAGAGCTACAGGTGAGGAAGAATGGAAGAGGTGGCTTATTTTTCTTTTTAAAAAAAATATATAAACTTAATACTTCGATGCAAAATATTTTTTTAAAACCTTAAGTAGAAAATTTTCTTGATGATATTAGGGATTATCAGGTTCTGGTAAAAGGTTTCCTAATCATGGGTCTTCTTTTAACAGACAGAGACAGAACAAAAGAATAAAACGTTTTATTGTTTCATTAATTTTACTGTCACACAGATTTCACTGAATATTGCCTCTGGAAATCTGTTCTCCCACTTTTTATTTTTAGCTTGGACATTTTTGAGATTGGTTGTATTTTTAGGCACATGCTTAGATTCTGAAAATCTGCCTGCTTTAAACTTGTCATTATAGTTCTGGTCAAGAATCCAAAATTATTTATCACTTCATTTTATTTTTTGGTTGGTGAAGGGACTATCTCCATTGCAAAATTTATTTCCTTTTGAGGAGAGTAAGCATTATCCGTGTTAATTTTCAGTACCTTCTGAGACTTAAGCAGGAAGTGACCATGTTCCAATGGTTCATATTATAATAAGACTAAATTAGTATGTATATCTCAGTTCTCTTCCACAGTACTTTGCTGTAAGGGACACACACACACACACACACAACACAAACACATATAGTAGGTGAGTTGGGAATATGTGTGTACATACAGGCATATACATATACTTATTTACCCCTGAAATGTTAATAAAAGTATGTTCAAGGTGTCTCATACTTTCCAGAAAAGCCACGATTAAGATGGAGCCCATTCATCAAAATAGTATAGATTTAGCTCTCTATTAAATAATTCAAATAGTATGATATATACACACATACAATATACGCAGTCATGATTGTTTTAATTCTATGGCAGCTCTAGTAATTAATTTGTTCAAGAACTAGTTATTCAGTGCCCAACATATACAATTTGACAATACTTTCTCTGGAAAGCTTTCTCTGGAATTATGTTTATGTGCAGAAACTTATTTAGGGAGAAGATTCACTGGGTCTATTTCAAAATTAATAGACTGCATTTCTATATTTTAAATGTGTGAAAGAACACTCACTCCTATTTTATAATTCCTTTCCAAGAGTAGTCTGCTGAACACAAGTATCCTAGTTTGTCAAACAAACTGAAATTATTTTCATTAGGAGTCTGCAAGGGTGTTTATCATGTAGGGGTTGGGAGCAAGAGAGACATCGGAAGGAGGCAGATTGTTACACGTCCGTTGACAAAAGCACAGTAGCGCCTATCACCCATCTAATGTTTCACTTTTCCTTAAAGACATCTATTTGCGTGCTCCTTATTTTTACTCTTACAGTTGATGGAGCTTTAATTATGTGGTACGCTTTCCTATCAATTCCAATTTATAGTTGTTTTAAACTCATTCCCAGGTGTCAGATTGAATCATTTGCTTCTCTTTTAATGTTTAGAGCAGATAAATGTTTCTTCCTGGAGTATGTTCTTAGTTTGGTTATCGACTTAAGCACAAAGGCATGAATGCAAGGGGAAATTGCCATTTGTGTCTCATATATGGACAGTCGTGGTTAGAAGTACAAATCTAAAAGATAATATTGCAGAGACTTTGTAAGGACTGGGCAGAAGGTATGGGAAGTGCACTTTGAGACCATTATTGACAACCTCACATCACATCTGAATTTTCATTATTAAAGATTTCACCCAATTTTGATGTATTTCTGATTTTATAAGATTCAAGATTAACCATTTCAGGTCACTGTTTTACCCAAATTTTGATCAATAGGACCTTTGCACTTGAATATTAAAAACGCTGCAGATTTGTGTACTAGAATTAGAAACAATTGACAGCTCAATGTAGGAGACTCTAGAGGAAAGACAGAAGATAAGCCAAGTAAGAGATGTGACAAGATGACATCCTCAGAAACAACAAAAGAGATGCCAGAACACCAGTGGGAGGGCAGCAAGGGCAAACTCAGGTTTTGAGCTTGGCAGGAAATAGTTGCGGTTTTGTTTTGTTGATAAAAAACAGTAAGGCTGAAAGAGATATAATTTGTCTTTTCCTTTGTTCCCTGCCCTTGTTTCTATTCACATTTACGTAAGAACTCTCAGCATTTCTAACACTGTGATGAAAAAAAAGAAAAAAAAGCACCACATATATGTATCAACAAAATAATTTAACATTAGTTTAATTTTTTTTATTTGCTTTGTGTGTAATCTTATTGTAACATCTCTACACTGCATAATAATCTCAAACAACACTTGCTTTAAGAAAAACGACACAATTATGCACGTTTATAAACCATTCCGTTGTATAATGTTTAAAAGATGTTTTTTAATGAGCTTAACAGGAAGAAATTAAAAACGAGATAAAGCTCCTTGGAGAAAACTGCACAGTGGTTAAGGAAATTATGCAACGCTAAATGGGCATTTAGGAGAAAGGAGAGGAGAGCTGAAAGTCACACCAGAGACTGACAAAGGAATGAGGCTCTGGAACTGAAGACTCTCACCAGAGGAAAGACAGAAACCTAAATTTGTGAGCACTGGAGACGTGATCACCAGCTTAGCTTTGGGCATTGAAGTTAAATTAGAGCAAAACAAGATGCTTCATGAGGTCTTAGTTTCCTGTTCATTGAGGAAAGTTACAGGACAAAGCTTTAAGGAAAGCTGCCCATTGATTCCCGGGGACTTGGAAATCCATCTGGATACGTATCTTTGAAATCATCTCCGAGGTTTGGCATCAATGCAATGCACACAATTGCAATGTATAGAAACAAAATTCTACATAGGACATGGAGAGGTTAAGATAACCTTAAACTAGTCATTCATAAGCATATTAACATCGTATTAGGTGGCCCCTGTGTTTGCAATGTGTCCCTGAATAGGCATACTAGAACCTATGTAACAGCCAAACATTTACACAGCTAGTTTGTATCTAAGTATTTATATCTATACTCATCCGGGGGTATTATTCAACTTTGCTCTGAAGGATACAAAGGAACTTTGAATCCCATTTTTTCAAAATGCCAAATGGTTTAGTCGAAGGCAACTCTCCATGGAATAACTGGGGAGTTTCAAGTGGATTTCTGTACAATTTCCATGCACACTACTCCTCTGAGGAATTTACATCTTTCATCAGATTTGCAGTATTGTGCATTTCCCCAGTTATGTCCCTCTAAACATTTAGCCTGGCTGAGATCATACATGTCTGTTTTCACTTATATGTCATGTGTATACCTTGGATCAACATATTTTTTCACTACTCCTAGATATCTGAAACTCAATTCAAAATCTTCAAATCAAGCTGAAATCCCTGTCTCTCTCTTCAAACAATGTCTTCTGGTAAAAAGCTAGAAAACAGCTTTTTCTTTTGCTCTCTCCTTTCTCCTTCAAAACTTTTGTCGACATGATGACCAAGTCCATTGGATCACCCACTTAAATGTGTCTCAAATTCCTCCTCTCCTCAGCATTGGTCCAGACTCTCATCAACTGTTGCTCTTGTGATCCAAGCAGTGTGCTTCATTGCTGCCAGAATAATTAGCATTATTATTCCTTTGCATAATCTACATGGCATTTTAGTTTTATATCCATCCCTTTTCCTGATGTTAACAATGCCCATACATTTTCCTTCTTGTCTCATAATCCCTGCTTCAAACCCTGAGGTCCAGCCATACCAAACAGAACTCATTTCCTTTGTTTTCCTACCTGGAGAACTCTTATATAATTTTCTCTTTCCTGATCCACTTACATCTGAAGAGTTTACCATTTGATGGTTTGGACTTCAATTAGTAATTATAGTATGAATGTTATTGCACCATTGTCCAATTATAGGTGGGTATGGAACATGCATGTCAACATACATATGTGTGTGCATACATATATGAGCATGTATACTTATAACTACACATCCGTACATACACATAACCTATATCTATGTGCAAAAACAAGCAAGAAAAGAAGTAAAGAAGACATGGGTGTGAGATAAACTATAAAGGTGTGTGTGTGTGTGTGTGTGTGTGTGTGTGAGAGAGAGAGAGAGAGAGGACACAGGAAAGGGAGAGTTTGTGTCCATACCCTTCAAAATACAAACCATTTGTGGATGTATCCTGTCTCTTGTATCTCTCTTTATTAATTTATTATTATTTACTAGCATAGTTCCTGCCCACACTGTATGACTTCATTCAACATTTTATAAATCAAGGAATGCTTTTACAACACCATTTCTTTGTAATTATTATAAACTGTAGACATTGGAACCATAGGGAAGAATCCTATAAATATTTTGGTGGTCACAGTAAAAATCATAGTTATCTCTAACCAATAAAAATTATAGAACAGTTCTAAGGAATATAAAGGTATTTTTTTCCTAGACAATGAAAAAGGGAAAAAGAGATATTTTAAATTTAATTCCTTCTTTCTCAGGCTAAAGCATCTTCCTTGGGACATACCTGACTGTTGCTCTAGTTGAAATGTGCTTGATAATTTTAAAATATGCAGATCAGCCTGAGGCCTACATTACCTTAGAATCCCCAGTAGAGAAGAGGTTGACTCTATTTACAAAGGAAAAATCAGCACTTATTAAATCAAATCTCTCTTGTACCAGGCAGGGATTACGGTAGTCTCACAGCTCACTGAATGTACAGGTCTTAAATCCCTACGTATATCATAGAGACATTTCCTTGAAAGACCTTGTCTGATGCAAACCTGTTTATTTATCTGTCCAAGGAGTATAAGGATCCCACCAAAAAACAAAACAAAACAAAACAAAACAGCCAGTCATGTTTGGTCCCTGGGAATTGCAAAAGCACCAACCTATAAAGGTTTCATTTCCCTATTTGTAGCAAATGCATAGACATTTCAAGAATTTAGTATACCTTATCTAAAGTTATCTGTGTAATCTACATACAAGTAGTGAATCATGGAATTAATGAAAAGCAAAATGATCCAGGGAAGATAAAGAAGAGAGTCTTTCATGTACCAATTTCTTTCTTGGTGTAGTGGTTAGAAGTGTAGATTTTTGAGCCAAAGAACCTTGATCCCCAATCTGACTTTAATTTATTTCCAGTTATAGAACTTTGAACAAGTAACTTAAGTTTACACATATCTGTTTTTTTTAACTAATAAAAAGGAGGAGGCAATTATGTTATAATGTTATATAGATATTGTGAAGACTTAATGAGTTTTTTTTTGTATTTTATAGTTCTCAGTACATGCTATAACACTGTGCTTATTAATATTATTTTTATACTGCTTTTTTGAAATTTAGGCAAACTGGATAACCCATATTTATGTAATTTAATGGGCTAAATAAAGTCAGTCAGTGTCCAATCTAGGTCATTTAGATAAAACACATAAATATACATATGATATCTTTTTAGGGCTCTGAGTGATTCTAGAATTGTTTGCTATTATTTCTCAATTGGCTACAGTTTTGTATAATCTTTAGATACAATTTGAGAGAATATAAAGAGATGTATTAAAACATTCAGAAAATTAGAGTCTTATTAAGTTTATTTGTGCACTGAAAGTGTCTTATTACCTATTATTTATCTTAATAAAAAACTTTCCCATAAGGGAGAAATTCTGTATCAATTTTCAGAACTAACAACCCAATGAACTGATTTTTGTTACTGTCCTTAATAATTCATGGCAAAAAATATAGTGGACAAATATAAATTCACTCTTTGTACTTGGGATAGATCTGGAAACTGACATAATAAACATCATATCAAATTCTCATAGATTTGATGATTATCTACACACATAATGCCCTAAAACTTATCTTAAGAGAATCAAGAATAAATACAAATAAAACTATCACCCAATTTGTTTGCATTTTATAAAATTTTCCCCTTCATAGAATTTCAGCTCATTCAACATTGCGTAAATGTACTAGTTACTGGTTCCTGACTCCCACTTGTCCACCTAAGCTTGGTGCAAACATGTCTGCGACTCAATGTTAAGTAGACTAGAGGCATGGTTCCGTGAGAGCTGGTTTTCTTAGGAGCTCACACCTCCAGTTAGGAGATGCGAAAATAATCTACTCTCTCTGTCTTTTGTTGTCTGTGATAGGATGTGTGGGAAAGCAGCTAAATGTGAAAAAAGAGCTGTGGTCTTGAGCTGTGCCCTAGACTTGTCTCATTTGTGGTTTGGAGTTTTTGCCAGGGTCTCAGAGGTTTAGCTGCCTTCCTTCTTCCTGAGTTCTAGTGAACTACTGTCCCATTCAAAAACTAGATCCAAGTCCCCAGCACCAGCTGGCTGGCTGGGACCCTGACCATCTGCATAAGTGCTTTTTGTAAATGCTTTTCCCTAATCCTGAACTTACCTTCTAGATGTTTATTTTGTTTTGTTTTATTCTTGTTTTTAATGGATTTGAGAGTCTTATGATATAACATTCTCTGCTATATCAAGGCAAAGATACTGGGTTCTGCAGATCAGATATTTCTTAATCATTTACTCTGGTCAGGATGAAAATCAGTTATTGTAACATTTTCCCAGAGATTTTTTTTAAAGTCATTGGACATAAATCTTATTGTCCCAGTTGATTTTTCCAACTCCCACAGAGATCAAGTTGCAGTAATTTAATATTTTTAATAGACCTTTTCCATGGAGTCTATTTTGTTTTTCTTATTTTAGGGAAAGAAAAAAGGATATGGAATGAAAAAGACTAAAGTATTCAAGCAGGATACCAGGAGCTTAGATTTCAGGTGAGGAAGTGTTATATGTTCTGGGTTAGCACAATGAAACAGCACCATACAAGGACCACTGAACATCTGACTGGTTGGAGAGCAGAAAAACAGGCTCTGGAGTCCTCATTCATGAAAGTATTCATTCGTTTGTATGAGGTACGCACATTCATTTTGTTCTGGCCATTGAGGTTACAGGTCTCTCCAGGCTTAAGGCACTTCTATTTAATCTTTGGTTGGCCACAAAAGAACAGCAGCACAACATCAGAGACAGGAAAGGAATAAGATCAGAAACATTAGATACACTCATGAAGAAGGAAAAGGGAAGAGGAGGAAATCGAGTTTTATCAAGAACTTACTATATATTGCAGTTACCATTGAAGACATTTTACATATGTGACTGTATTTATTTATTTATTTTTATCATTTTTTAAATTATTTACTTTTATTTTAGAGACAGAGATTGAAAGCATGAGCAGGGGAGAGGAGTAGAGGGAGGGGAAGAGAGAGAAGCACGTTCCATGCTCAGCACAGAGCCCGACATGGGGCTCAATCCCATGACCCTGGGATCATGACCTTGGCCTAAATCAAGAGTCAGATGCTCAACTGACTGAGCCACCTGTGGGCCCCTGACCTTATTTATTAACTGTTAACCTTCTAAGTATTGTATATGTAGGACCTATGATTAGGGAAGCTAAATTGTCTAATTGTATGCATTTTCAGTTCCTAAAATTACTCAGGTCTCCTTAGAAAAGCCTCCTCTACTCATCCTTCCTAAAATAGCACCCCTGCCATTATCTAGCCCCTTACCTGCTTTACGTTCTTCATAACACTTACCACACAACCAGACATCACATTATGTTCCTGTAGCTATCACTTTATTGTCTGCATCTTCAACTAGGAGCTCAGGTCCTTTGTTGGCCATTGTGACCTAATTCCCACTTTGTGCCTGGGCCATAGGAAACTTTAAGAAATTACCTACTAAATCACATTGAATTCAAGATTTCTTTCTAACTACTATATTGTTTGTCTATTTTATTTTCTTATTCATCTTACTTCTTAAAGTACAGGCATTATTTCTTCAGTCTTCTTCCTGTTCTTCTTTTATTCCTCAACTTAATATCCTCCAGCTTCTTACAAAATAATTTCAATGAAAACCAATTGGGAAAGATCATCTGCAATTATTCCCATTATGTAAATTCCAATAGCTGCTATCCAGTGCTGATTTAATTGGACTTTTTGGAAGTAATTGTCACTTTTGTCCTTTCCATTGTTATTCTGTTTTGTTTTGGCATTATCAAGTTACAAAAACATATAAAAATAGAAGCTACAGAAAAGCAAACATTAAAAGCATCTACTATTTCAGGGGTGCCTGTGTGGCTCAGTCGGTTAATCGTCCAACTTTGGCTCAGGTCATGATCTCACAGTTGGTGAGTTCGAGCCCCACGCTGGACTCTGTGCTGACAGCTCGAAGCCTGGAGCCTGCTTTGGATTCTGTGTCTCCCTCTCTCTCTCTGCCCCTACCCCACTCACACTCTGTCTCTCTTTCCCTCTCTCTCTCTCTCTCAAAAATAAATAAACATCAAAAATATATATTTAAAAAAAAGCATCTATCATTTTTATCACCAAAGAATCTTCATCACCACTTTGAAGCATGTCCTTTATCATTTGTTTTTCCTGCACAGAATATGCCCTTTCATAAATTAGATTTTGCTAATTCCCAACTTTGTGAACTCTTCATCTTTTGCTATCTTTATGACATACAGTAGTTTTAAGAAAAGACTTAGATCAAGAGATAAATTCCCCCAAAAAGCTTCCACGGTAAATGATGTACTCATACCTTCACCCCCCCCCCAATTTGGATAAGTGCTACTATTCTGTATGCCCATTGCATTCTGTGCATAGTTCCTTCATTACACATGATTTCCTATTGATATATTCTCTCTATTGCTAGACAATATATGACTCATAATCAAGAGTCAAGACATTAATGTTCATACGCTTAGGTACAAACATAGTACCTGTCAGTGAAAGGTAAGCAATAGATTTTTTTCCCTTATTATTTTAAAAATTATGTCACTTGATATAACACAGGATTGTGAAAATATTCAATAGAGTATCTTTTTGAGACTGAAAAATACAAGTTAGTATCTAGAGCAAAAGAGCAGAAAATACTTTTAGAACTCAGTTTTCAGGTGCCCCCTAACCTTCTAATCCATTGCCTCTCTTTTAGAATCACACTAAGCTGGGCACCCATATTATATTAATGTTCACCTACCTGTATACTTCTAAAAGCACAGGACCGTGATGATAACTTAGGTCAGGAACACAGTTATATGTTTGTTAATACCGATAAAAATTTGCTATTGTCAATGCTCCTGGGAGTGTAGAGTTTTTAATCTAATCTCCCACCAACCTATTCCTGTTTGGTATGATCCAGCTACACCATCTTTGGTTCTTGACATAATCACTCATTTTCCAATCTCAGGGTCTCACACATGGTGTTAACTCTGCTTGGTGGATTTTCACATCTCTTTATATGGCTAAGTTTATTTCATCTTGCCATGTTTGGATAAAATATCCCCTCCTGAATGAGATCTTCCCCTACTCTCCCTTTGGCACACACATATTCCTCTTCTTATCCATGACTGAGTCAATGCCTTGCATATATATATTTTTACTTATGTCTGATAAGTTATGACCTCACCTACTGTAATGAAAGGTCATAGGGATAAAAACCAGGACCCTTTGTTGACAACATTCATATATCTAATTTCTAAAATAGTGTTTGGTACATGCATTTTTTTTAATGTTTATTTACTTTGAGGGAGAGAGCACATGAGCATGTGCCTGCACAAGTGGGGCAGGGGCAGAGAGAGAAGGCGAGAGAGAGAATCCCAAGAAGGCTCTGAGGTGGGGGCTCCATCTCACAACTGTGAGATCACGACCTGCGCCAAAATCAAAAGTTGGCCGCTTAACCAACTGAGCCACCCAGGCGCCACACGGTGTGTTTTCAATAAATATTGTCAGATAAATAAATTTATTATTTCACTTGAACAGATCCTCATATAACACATCAAAGTTTCCTAACTGCAGCACTGTTGGCATTTGGGGCCAAATTATTCTCTGTCATATGAATTGTAAGGATGTTCAGAGCATTCTTATCTTCTACCCAATAGATGCTGGTAGAAGCCACCAGCTGAGACAAGCAAAAATGTCTCAAAACATTGCCAAATGTTCTCTGGGGTGGCAAAATTGTCCCTGATGGGGAATGACTGTTATAGATCCACACAATAAAATAAGCTAAACAATGAAGCAGGACATCTGAGTTTTCATCTTTCACTGTCCCTTCCAAATGACTGAGAGTTTTATCTTTCACAGATGGACCATATTGGGAAATACGGAATTTGGATCAGCCCATCTGCATGCAAGTTTAAGTTCTGAGGCCACTTTTATAATATTGACTAATAATAGTAATAGAGCAGCACTTGAACAAATCAACATTACTGAACACATAAATACGCTAGTGCCAGCCACTGGGTCAAGTGTTTCATAGGTGTTGAATTATTTAGTCTTACACTCTACCATGGAGTATGCACTGCTATCCAAGTTTATTCGTTGTCACTGAAAAACAGAAGGGTTGGTTTAACTGACCAACATGAAAAAGCTACTAAGTGAGGAAACAGCACTGGGACTCATGCAGAATCACTCTATGCAGTGATCGAGTGGAAATGTGGTTAGTCTGAATTGAGACTTGATGCAACTGGAAAATACATTATCTAAGTGGGTATTCCAAAGAATTATGGTAACAAAGAATATAAAATACTTGAATTAAGTTTTATATTGACATATCTAAAGGACACTATTAGGCTAAAGAAAATATATGGTTAAAATATATTCTCCTGTTTCTTTTAACTTTTTTAGATGGCTGATAAAAATTATGATTACGTACGTGGCGCACAATTTTGGTTTGCATTATATTTCAATTAGGCAGCATTGGCTTGTTGTCTTTATCATTGCCACTGTGAATCTCCTTTACTTTTTCCATGCATTGAGTATAATAATACTAACAAGGGATCTACATAGGTTAGTTCTGAGTTCTCAATGCTATGCCACATATGAAAGACTTCATAAACTGTGGAACTGTCTCCAAATCTTAGCTATTTAATGAAATGATATTGGAAATTAAAAACTAGTTTTCTGGATATTAGATGACTGAGGTTATCAAGTGGTATTCTAATTGCCATGACTGAATGTTCCCAATAGTAAGATATGGTTGCAAATATTCATTGCAGAAAATATAATTGAGAAAATAAAAATCCACAAATTATGTTTCTAGCTATAAATAAAAAATAATGAGGCAAGATACAAGGTGCTCTACAATTCCTCTAAATGTGTTGTGCTATACATCTGGATTTGGACATGGATTTCAACCCTACTCTGCATTACTCGGAGTTTCGTCTTAACATCTAGAACTTTTGTTTTCTCATTTGTAAAATGGGGATCATAATATTGACCTAAATGAGTTATTGTGATCAAATAACAGTAGGGCAATCAATAACTTGGTACAGTGTCCAAAAAACATGTTATTCAGAAAATGTGTTATGTTGCTGCTTCTTTTTATTATCAATATTTCATCATCATCATCATCATCACTACTATTATAATTATATCAGGGCTTGTGTAATGTATCTGTCAGATGCCAATCATAAATTCTGACTCAACAAAAGCAAAGGAAAAAAATTATCAAATGAATTAATAAAGGTATCATAGTAGATGAAAAAATAATAAAATGAATTTTCATTGGACATTATTATCTTTCAAATATCTGATTTTTGTGCTTAATTAGAATCTATTAATTTCCTTTATTGGATTATCATTTTTAAATGAACTGCATTTTTGACATGTGTATATATGTTCCTGAGCATTTAAAATATAATAGTCCTCTTAGTGGTCATTTATTATTGACTTAAAAAATACTTTTTTAAAGGAATATTTTTGCCTCTTGTGGATAATGTGATTAATTAGTTATGGTTTATTCTACTGGATTTGCATGTTAATTCTCCTGGTAACAAGTTCAGGTTAAGAGGTGGTCAGAAATATATACAAAATGTGAAATTTGAATTTTAATGCCACTAAGCATGTCTTCAGGTTTGTTTGAGAAGAAATAATAGGGATTATTATTTTCCTTTCTCCTGCTGATGCTACAGGTAATTGGAGCTGTAGTCTGACTGTTTGAAAAAAGCATAAAGAAATACCCTTTTCTCTGTTTGGAGCCAAACACCACAATGGCAGACCTAATGGGGACATTCTTTAATATTTAGCAAAAGAATCATCATGAATAATAAACAAGTGATTACTGTGCTCAAAAAATATTCTATGTGAATGTTACAATTTTTCTACACACAAGATTTTAGACAAATCAATTCAAATCATACACTATTTTTACTCATCAAAGTTAGATAAAAATAACATGGAAAAGAGGTAAATTTCTTTGAAACAGTCAAAATAATGCAACAAATTCTTAGACCATGATTCCTTCTGCATTATAGTCTTTAGTGTAAAAATATAAATATCACAAAAAACTACATTTTAATAATTTCTCCCAAAAGTATGTAAGCCAAAAATCAAACTAGAATTGGGAGGTCAACTTAGAAGTGAACACACAAAAAATGCTAAAAAATAATGACAAAGATACTACAACCTGCATTTTATGCCACATTTCTAACAACATAAAATTCCATCTTAAAGTACAGATTTTTCCAATGAGCAGGAAATTGTCTGATACTTGGGGGTGCCCATTCAGATCTAACATCACCCACTCTAATTGCATGTCTATACAAATTTGTATAAAAAAGGGATTCATGTGTATAACACATGAATAAATACATGTGTTATATGGTCAGAAGCTAACGGTTCTTAACCTATTCTTGATCTATTTTGAGAACTTGAAGAGCTCATTTTAAAACAAAAATAGATCCAAATATATGACATTATCACTAAATAGATTTAGTGTTTTATAACTAAATAGGTCAGGAATACAAAATGTTTTAGAATGATTACCATTCCAAACACAAGAGAGAGTAACTGTAAGTCTGACACAGCAATATTAAATGTAAGTCTGAATAGTTTGTTATGTTCTGGCTATGTAGCCCTTTCTGACTAAGTCCTCATAATATGGCAAATTAGATATTTTATTGAAAAATGTTACCCTCAAGTTAAGATCCTTCTTATTAAATTCTAGGTGGAAGTAAACACATTCATTGTAGAAGTATGACTTTGTTTTCCAATAAAACATCATTTCTTTTTGCGAACTGAAAGAAATAGTTCTTGGATTGTAGTCACGGATGCAGAGCATATTTATGGACAGGTTTTGTGATCACCCATAGATCCCTATTTCTAAATGAAATATATCCGAAATATATTTTTTTTTTTACATTTCAGTAACAGTGAATGCATCAGCATACGGACCTTTTTTTTTCTTCACTTTTGTAGCACATTTTCAATGTTTTTAAAATTAAATGATTGACAACTACCTTTTCCATATCTTTTCTCTTTTTAGTCTAAAGCTTTTGCCATGTGGAAAGACCATTAAAGGCAGCTTACTCTGGGGGAAGCGAGGTGGGTTGTCATTTACATCTGTCAGTGTGATGTTCACCGTTGTGGTCCCTGATAAGCCTCCCATCTGGCCGCCCATATCTTTGGCCTGGATTACCACTTGGTACTGCTCCCTGTTTTCTCTGTTCATGTTTGGTAAAGCAGTCCTGATGATACCTGGAAGAAAAAAAAAAAACTTTTGTTATCCTCATTAAAGTTTCAAATATTAGTTGATTAAGACCGCATATTATACATCTAGGGTGTTTTGAAAGACAGAATATATTTTTGCTATTAATTTTTATTGTCTAGAAATCATGAAAGTGATTCAGTGGAAATATTTTACAATTTGTGCGGTTTTTCTGTTACCTAAAAATGCCATATTGACTATACAGTGACCTAAACCCATATGCAAAAAACATAAAGCCAGGTCTCTTTCCGTTAGCTCACTCAATCGTTTCACTTAAATTCTCAAGTCTTTAAGTGTGATATCATCCCTCTTCTGTAAGAAGTAATGTTAATGCTTGTCTTATTGTTCCCACCTTTTTTCTACTTGAAAAGATCATAATGACTTAAAGTAACAACTGATTCACGATTCCTGACCTGTTTCAGGCTCCACAGAGAAATATGGCTGCCCTTGAAGTATGCTGTAAATAACTCTGGCACTGTTCCCATAGGAAGGATCATCCGCATCTGTAGCTGTGACTTGCACCACGGAAGTACCTGAAGTATCCAAATTCAGCTTAGTTCTGCACAGCACCAGAAGGAGGAGCAAAAGCACTGGTTTTCATGGAAGACTTGAATGATTTTTGGCTTTAATAATGACCTCTTAAAGAAACATTTCTATATAATTGACATGAAAATCATACATATAGTGTTAATACAGGAAAACTCTGAATTCAGTTACATATTTAATTAGCCAACAGGTATATTTTTATGCACCTGTAGATAATGCTACAATGTATCAGACTATAATAAATGCAGTTACTTTACATATGATGAGGTTTGACATTAAAATTCATTTTCACATAATAGATTTGTTTCATGTAAAGGGCATATCTGATCACAAAGGAGTAAGTGTGCTCCTCTTTCCTCCTCTCCACTAATTGACTATAAAAATAATTAACATCTGCTCTAGAATACAATTTTATGAATAGATTAAATTCTAAATTTAGAAACAATCCAAGAGGATCCCAAGTTCCATGAACTATTAAAAGCTATTTAATAAAGTTCAAGATATAAAAAAAGAGCTTTATCATAAAGCAATTGCCAAAGTCCTCGGGATTTAGTGAAGTAAATATTAAATAATAATCCCAGAACAATGCTTTTGAGAAATGCAGAGTTGAAGATGTGCCATTGTAACTTAAAAGAAAAGAATCAGAATTATTGCATTGGTTTATATGACTTCTCCCATGCTTGAGGAATAAATTTATTCTACCAAATCTAAATATCTATCTCCAAAAATATGTTACCTTTGTTTCCTGATGTTTGTTTTTTGTCATTCTCTATTTAATAAAAAAATAAGGCAATCTTAACTTTTTTTGCTTACAAATAACAACTTCTGTTTATTTCCATTGAAAAAGAAAGTTCCATTATCTTGAGTGTTATACTTGTAGCTTTTTCATGCCTTCCATCTTATAGATTCTACAGCCTAAATCTGTATTTGTATATCAGTATGTGATTGTGGATTTCTACTAGTTTGTTTGAATAAGAGATTTATATCAGCAGGATTATGCTTATAAGAAAAATATGTTTTAAAATAATATGAATTAGATAATCTAATCATTTCCACCTTTTGTATCATTTAGATAAACCAGACAAAGTCTTTAGGCGAATTATAACTAGAGAATGTATATGAAGACTATATTACATCTATACTTACCTAAATGTGCTTACAATATATTTGGGATCAGAATTTTACCTAGCTGTTACACAAATCCATGTGACAAAGATATTATATTTTCATAATTTTCTACTAAATTTTAATGATATTTTCATTGGCTTTTAAAGGAAATATCTACTTATTTGCAAAGATTTACAAATCCATGGCATGTAAAAAATTCTTCTTCTTTTTTTTCTAACTCATTTCCGACATGAGGAAATTAAATAAGTACTGTTTGGAGGGACTCAAAAATGTCAATTAACTGATCATAGCATTTTAAAAATTTCTGGTAATTATTTTGTATACTTTTTACATACCATGATAACTCCTATAAATGAACTTACCTACAACAGACATTTCCGGAACACTCGCTGTATAAATTTCTTCTGGGAACGTTGGCTCATTGTCATTGATATCATGGATTTTGATCACAAACTCAGATTCTGGTTCTACTGGTCTCAAAGTTCTTCTGTTAATAGCTTGTGCACGCAGAGTATAAAAGGCTTTTTCTTCCCTATCAATTCTTCTTGTGGCATGAATGTCACCTGTTTTTTCATCAATAATAAAAAGAGTACCTGCTCCATCTCCAGATAAAATATATTTGAGTGATCCGTCTCCTTTATCTTGGTCTGAATGAAGCTAAGGGAAATAAAAAAGAGCATATCCATGATAATGCCTAAAAGTACATAATGCTGAAAGAATTCAAACAGTCTCTCATGTCCCATCACTGAATAATGGGGTCAGTTATCTTAGTTCTTGAAATGTGACTTGAATAAGTATGAACACACTCACCTGTATATCTTAAACAGCAAGGCTAGCCTTTCACATACCAGTGTGATTTTTACTTTAAATGGGAAAAAGTAATAAAAATAAACCAAACACAGTTCCCCCCTTCACTTTGCTTTGCAAATAACCATTTTCATAGGCAATTAAATTCTGACAGAGCTATGTCATTGGTCTTGATATGCTTCTGTAAACATTTCTTCTCGCATTTCTTTCTTGAGCGGAAAATTCTCTTATTCTCCTATTATTTAGGAAATTCTTATAAACTTACTATTAGTTATTGCATTTCCACTGGAGAATTAGTGATAGCTTAACTGTAAGAAAGGCAAAGGTGTACGAGGTATAGCTCCTATGTTAGAAGCACTATGCATTATTTTTTGGTTCATACAAAAAGAGAGAGAGAGAGACTGCCCACAGATATTTTTGAAACTCAGAAAAAGAATACAAATAGATACTTATGTATTCTAATATTATAAACCAAGTTAATAAATTCTACAATCATATATGTCTTATATAGTCTCCTACCTTGCCAAATGTATCTTCCTAAAAACCTCAAACAAGTTTTGTGCAGGAACAAGACAATGCTAAGCAAGTCTGTTTCTTTGCCCATGCCCACAACATTAATCATCCAGAATCCACTCACGTCAAAGAGCTTTGCAGGCATTCATGTGGGCATCTCAGCCCAGTGCATAACCCATCCCAGTGTAAATGCTACCTAGGATTCCAGGTTTTCGTGGGCAAATTCCATCTATATTGTATTTTATCAGATACTCCCTAGGACTGCCCCCAGAGGTTAGGGATGCATATAACAGTTGGTAAGTTTGGTCTTTGGGTGACTGACATGGAGGAGAGAGCTTCCCTGGACCTAGAAGCAAGCTCAGGGATGTTTGGGCAGGAAATAATGGGTCCCAAGTACCTTGAGTATTACCTGGGAATAGATGTGCAGGTTCTAGATGTGAATATCCCCTGCTCTCCATGGAATTCTCACCCTGCATCCTGGGCTAACATGTAGGAGGGACCAAGCATGGCTTTGTACAACACAAGGATTATAAGTTTTTCTTTAATTGAACCACCCAACCAATAATCAGTTTGTATGCTGGGCTCACAGTTGGATTATTTGCAATAAGAGATTATGTTTACAATTTTTATTTTGTTCTTTTAGCAGATAAGAAATATGAAAACAATGTGCAGATTTTCTAAACTTCTAGAAGGCATTTATTATAATTTAGGAATCATCATAAACATTTTTTTAAGTATTCATATAAAATGTAGTCGTAAGATAGAATAGACACACTGATGTGCAGCCTAAAAATTAAAAACTGGAGACAATATCTTTCAATTACACAAAAATTAGAGTTAGATGTTTATCTAAATAATGTTTGATATTTATTTACATCAACAGACATTTTCATCTAATTTCATTTAGAAATATTAAACTGATTATTTTCTATTTAAAGCAGGCTTATATTATTTGAGAGGCTTTTTTTTTTCTTTTTCAGAGCTTATGTCAATGACTTGGCTGTGACAACATTTTTACATGAACATAAAACAGTTAGGTTAAATATATGTTTTAAAACACACACATACAGATAATATATTGTATTACTGGTATTATTGGGTAGACAAAAGCAGTCTGCTCTTGGGGCGCACATGTGCCTGGTCAGTTTAGTGTCCAGCTCTTGATTTCAGCTCAGGTCATAATCTCCTGAGGTCGAGCCCCATGTGTGGCTCTACGTTGACAGCATGGAGCCTGCTTGGGATTTTCTCTCTCCCTCTCTCTCTGCCCCTCCCCCACTCTCAGGTGCTCGTTCTCTAAATAAATAAATTAAATAAATAAATAAATAAATAAATAAATAAAGGCAGTCTTCCCTTTAGTTAATGGTTTTTAGTAATTACCCTTTAGCCATCAAATTTGGATCAAAGTCATTTTTTTCTGATTCCTGGACAAATAACTCATTATTATAGATATATCGGGAAAGAAACCCAAATGGATATGTACTTTAAAGAAAGAGAGAAGCCGGATGACAAATATTTTTTTACTGCATTTTTAGCTATTCACAAACAATAAGGTAAGGTTGAAAAACTCAAGAAATGTCTGCTTTTAACTAAAAAGCCCTCAGAAGTAACATATGACTGTGTTGTCCAGGGAACCACTCTCAATAAGTTGCAAGATTGATGCTTTTTAGTAATTGGAAACACACATAGCTTCCACAAAACTTTCCAATGACATGAATGTGCAACAGTGGCAATTTTCCACACAGCACACAAGCAGTGCATAGTTCTTATTCTGCCTGGGAATCGAAAGAATTCAAGAAAAAATTATGATATTATCAATCATTTGTTCAGATAACTTTGTGATTTGTAGTAAACAGTTGTGATTTTTACTGTCTATCCATTCAACAATTTTAATTGAGGAATATGTGTTTACTCTCATAGGAATCAAGTACTTCTAAAAGTAAATCAATGATTCCATTCTATTGCTACGGAAAATCCAAATGCTGTGTGTAAGAGAAATTCACAGGCCCACTGCTGTGTGTGAAGATTTCCTACAGCATCTAACACCTAAACTACCAAATAAAGAATGACTAGAGGTATAAACTTGGATTTTTTTTTTTTTTGCATTTTACGAAGTGTACAGAACACTAGATGAATATAGAATGTAGATTCGGAGTGGGAAAGGATATACAGCAAGATGGGAATCATTAACACCAGTTCTGCCACTCTAATCAGTTAGACATGCAAAAGAAAATGCTAGAATGGGGATCTCTTAATTATTCTGAAGTTCAGTTTTAGAATATGAATCACAGCAGGATTTTTACCTTAACTTATACTACAGAAAGAGAACATAAATCCTGGAATTGGATCACATACTGTGGGAGTTTCCATTGGATTAGGAAATCTAACATGGTAGAATGAGATCAAAGAGATGAGGGTTAGAAGCTGGACAGTGATTTGGAGAATCAAAATGAAAAGGATTTCTAATTTTCTCATATTTAACAGAAAAAAATCAGACCTATGCATTTATAAGTTTTGGTCTTAAGAAGCCAGGTTTACAATGCATTTTTTCTTAAACCATTAGAGAGATTGCATTTAAAAAAAAGTATCTTTTCTTCAAAAATGTTTTAAGTTTATTCATTTTTCAGGGACAGAGTGCAAGCAGGGGAGGGACAAAGAGAGAGACACAGAATCCAAAGCAGGCTCCAGGTTCTGAGCTATCGGCACAGAGCCTCACTCAGGGCTTGAACCCACGAACTGTGAGATCACGACCTGAGCCAAAGTTGGTGCTAAGCCAACTGAGCCACCCAGGCTCTGCAAAGTATCTTCTTTTTTAAGGAATGTTGACATTAGAATAAAGGGCCAAAATGATCATATTTGGGGGCTTAAAATTGGCCTATGTTTACCAAAACATTATTTAACCAAACATATTTGGCAACTGGACCAGTAAAGAAACTACAACAAATATTTACTATAAGGCAGAGAGATACATTTCTAGACCTCCTGAAAACTGAGTGATTGAAACGCTGGTTTGAAACCCTTGAGAGACAAGAGTTAACTTACAGCAGGTATGCTGTTGTTACTGATTCCTTAGCAGTTACAGAACAAGACGAGTGGACAAAATTCTTTAATTATATCATCCTGTTTAAGTGCCCTCTCTTCTCTTAAATTTCTCCTTTTTATTCTAATTACCTCTTCTTTTGTATATTTTCCCCACCCTTTCCCTGGCATAATGTCTCTGTTTCTTATTTCTTGTGTGGGATAAAATTCTATTTCAGACTACAACTCATTTACTAAATAAAAATCAGACCAGGATTAGTTAGTCCTGACAATGATAGCTTTCTCATTACTCTTCCCTTTTTTATTTGGATGTTAGGTATCAATACTTGGATCAATTAAATATTTAATTGAACAAAATTAGTGGTTTTTGTTACTGAGAAATAGGATTACGGATCATGTGCCAAGTAACTTACAGCATCCACTTTGAAATAACTTTTGTATTGATTTGACCTTGTGTTATTTTATTATGTGAAACATTAAGTTTTCTTTAAACATAGAAAGAATGTCAGATTATTGTGGCTTTAGTTCCTCTGTAACACCTGTTCTCCTGTGTGAAACATTTGTGCCACAAATCTTTAAGAAGAATTTTATGTTAATGCTGACCTTTTCTTTCCTTGAGGAAAGCCTATTAAAAATTCACAACCTGCTGTGTTCCTTGTAAATTCACAAGCAGATAAAGGACGTGGCACGATACATGACAATTAATGAAACTAGAACAACTGCTACTGTGTTGCACATTTAAAAGTCATTCTCCTATTATTTAACTTTTCTGTTTAGATGTGGTGAATTATATAACCCATTTGCTTGTATTGAGTAGCTTAGTAATTAAAACTAAGCAATCCATTGATTTTAAAGAAATATTTTAACCAAAAATTATTTACTGAAAGCCTGTTCATTTTAAATGTGGCAGGTTTCTGATAATTTTTTAATATTTCATGTAAAGCATCATCTTAAGATATTTGTCTAAAACAGTCTGTAAGCTAAAAGGGGACTTGCAGCTTTTCTAGTTTAAGGTCATCTATTTTTTTTTTTTTAAGAGGAAGAAACTGAGATATGATCAGTTATTTTCTTTATGACACAGAAGTTAAATTAAGATTACACTTTTGGTTAGGTGCTATGTTCACGGAATCTTTATCTCTTACTATGTTCATTTTTATTTTTCAGTTCCTCACATTAAATAAAGAAATAAAAAAAATAATCAAAGTGTCTATAAAGTTCAGGGAATTTAAGTAATTTATTACCAAAAGAATAACTGATAAAAGGTTTTTACCTATAGTTTCACCCTTGTCTGGAGGAAAATGAAGAGTAGGTTTTAAAAAGCAAAAAACCGTATCTGTCAACACCGCCAGGAAACCTATGATTCCTGCCAGATAAGGGAAATGTATATTGTTATGTGAGATTCTTTCTCATTCCGAATATTGATACCTTTTTGGATACTGGTAGTTGTTGGTATTTGGTTCTATTTCAAAAACTGAAAAAACATAGTAGAGAAAATTTGAATTTTCTTTGTAAAATTATATTAGAATTATATTTATATCAGTTAGACTAGTTCTTTGAAGGATACATTTTGATGAATTTATAGGACTGTAACGTTTGTTATATGAGTTTAACAATTTTGTGTGTGTGTGTGTGCATTAACTTAAAAGTATCAGAAGTTATTGAATATATTTTCTAATGAATAGTGATAATTTTATGGCTGTTAGTCCTTCAAACAGCTAATATATTCTATATTTGTTTTTAAAAAATACAGGATGTGGCAAATTCGTTGTGCTATTCTGGTAGTAACATTATTAGCATTTTGCTTTAATTGTTCTCATGAGTAGTATAGTATCAAATGGAAAATAAGACATTGGATCAAATACTTCAAATTTGCATCAAAAAAATAGTAGTAGTAAAGATGGGCTAGCATCAGAAAATAGCCAAAAACATGTTAAAGCAAGTAAATACAATCTGGTCAGAAATAAATACATAGTTACTCATTTTGTCGAGAATGGGTAAAAAAAGGGAAGAGGAGTGACAATCTTATTTGGATTATGTGGGGTTTACAGAGTAAAACTGGGCATTATTTTAATATTTGTGATGTAGGAAAAATATGGCCAATTTTTACTAATCCCAATGAAACAGTTTTTCCTTCAAAAATAGAAATGGAGAGGAGAAATTAAAGCTTATCAATGAATGGATTATAAAAACAATTATAATTTAAAAATACACCAAATATATGATTTATATTAGTTAATATTTTTTGAACAATCTCATTCTTGGACCAGAGGCAAGTATAGAGGATTAAATGATGGATGGATAATGATGTCTGCATAGCTTCTTAAAGTGTTTTAACTTGGGTACATTCCTTTGCTAGTACTGTAAAGATACCAAGATGACACTGAAGGGATTCAGTTAAGTTTTCCATAGACACGTTTACAGAACATTAGTTGCTTCAAGAACTTAAATGATATGTATAATAAACCGTAGTCACATTCTGTCTGACGTATTAGTTTATTCTTTCTTTTTTTAAGTAAAAATGTTCATTTATTTTGAGAGAAACAGAGAAATAGAGAACAAGTGGGTGAGGGGCAAAGAGAGAGGGAGACAGTAGATGCAGGACTCGAACTCAGGAACTGTGAGATCATGACCTAAGCCAAAACCAAGAGTCAGATGCTCAAACAACTGAGCCACCCTGGTCCCCCAGTTTATCTTTTTCAAAGAGAGTTGTTGGGGAAATACTTTAGAGGAGGTTCATATTCTTTTAGAAGCCTGACATTTTCCTTGTTATAGTTATGAAAATCACCTAATTATGTAAAGTAGCCCCTTGTGGTGTGAACATGAAATCAACATTTTATACCTCATTCCTCCCCACCACTTGGAGAAGTCTTCTTAAGCATCTTGGATTTATAATACAGGATTTTTGTAAACACATGTCTAAATTGTTAAGTAAATGCAAAATGATTAAAACCAAGAGATTTTCATTTCTATTCAATAAGGTGAAAAGAATTAAAACCAATGGTCACTTATGCATGGGCACATGGGCAGCTGAGAATCCTTCCTCCTTCCTTTTCACCAACAAAGGCTGACAATAGGAGATGGGAAAGGTAGGAAAGGGCTAAAGGATAGCTATGCCTTGAAGGAATTTATTTAAATAAGTATATTCTGAACTGGATTGATCTACTGTAAACTGAAGAAAGTGATGAGAATTTTAAGCGTGGTATTTTAGGATTTCAAAGTTTTGGAGATTTTGCTGTGCAGGCAGTATTTGAAGCTGTTGGGTTCCTCAGACTTGTAAAGGTGCTTTCATCTTGAAAGCAGAGAGTAACAAGTACATGATTGGGAGCCCAGAGGAGAAGGACCAGGGAGCTGCCTGCCGTCTCTAAGGGGCTCTGGTCAAGAAAAATGAAAAGGGGTTTGGATCTTCACATGCATTGGATATTTTGAGGCATGGGCTTAAATAAGAATCAAAAAAGGGCTATGAATGCTATCTTATAAAAGAAATTACATAAGTAAGTGTGTGTGTGTGTGTGTGTGTGTGTGTAAAATACAAAAAAACAATGTTATATATACACAGTATCCAAGAGTGCAAATAGCCTCAGAAATATGGCCACAGACCATTAGGTTAAAAACTCCTATTCTAGGTCAGCTTTCTGTGTTTTCCCACACACACAAAAAGGAACTGAGAAATCAAGATAGATGTTCTCTTCAGAAAAGGGTTTGCTCATTTGACTGAGAGACTGTTACATCTTCATTAAATGAAGAAACTTAGTTCCCAGACAATATCATGCCTCTATAACTTGTCTCCTTCCCCACTACACTAATTTATCCACCCTGAAAATCCATAATCATTTCAAACTCCTTTGTAAGGCTGAATTACCCTCTCTTTCTTGGTGCCCAATTATAATGTGTGTGTGTGTGTGTGTGTGTGTGTGTGTGTGTGTGTTTGCGTGTATAAAATTTCATAGCATCTGTATTAATTTTGAACTATTATTTTTATAAGTCCTTATGGAACTACAAATATATTTCCTTTGAGGATAAGAACCAAGTTTCCATTCTTTTGGATTCAACATTTCACAGTACATAATACACAGTTATTTATCTGAGGAAGGAAATAAACAAATATCAACATCAAATGCCACAGATATGAGGCATAGAGAGTTCATTTTGTAGTACTTTCTTAGCAAGGATGAATATTCTGAATGGAGTGAAATGAAGTTAGAAGTCCATAATGAAAAGTCTACATTATAAGTGTGTGTAAAGAAAATATTATTCTTTGTACTGAAAAAGATGGGGCTGTAAGTTAGTACAAATTCCATTTAACTATAAGGTTGCATCAGTGAAATACATATACATAGATTACCAGGGGACAAATTTAAATTTTTCAGTGAAGACCTAGGGATAGAAATGCAAATCCAAATTTGTCTCTGAAACTGTAAGGTAAGTCATTGTAAACATCTGTAATTTAACTTAAATTAGGATAAGGTAGCTAGGCAATAATAACAGTACAACATTCCCACTGACAAAATCTAGAACAACCATAGATGACAAGGAAAACGTATTGCCAAGACCAAATTGCTGTGTGAACAAGAACTGAATGGACTAAAACTTGGGAGGAGAGAATGGTAAAAAAAATGAACTGGGGACTGGAAGCTCTTTTTCCCTGTGGGCATGTGCCTGTTCTGGGCATGTGCCTGTTCTGGGCTAGGTTTGGAGGCAAAAATCTGTGACTGTCAAAAGAGGGTAAGAAGAGGGGCGCCTGGGTGGCGCAGTCAGTTAAACGTCCGACTTCAGCCAGGTCATGATCTCGCGCTCTGTGAGTTCGAGCCCCGCGTCGGGCTCTGGGCTGATGGCTCAGAGCCTGGAGCCTGTTTCCGATTCTGTGTCTCCCTCTCTCTCTGCCCCTCCCCCGTTCATGCTCTGTCTCTCTCTGTCCCAAAAATAAATAAACGTTGAAAAAAAAAAAAAAAGAGGGTAAGAAGAAAACAGGAGAGGTTTTAGAGCTCACATGGTGACGGAGTGAAAATATTAGAGAAATGAAGGTCCTCAAATGCCTTCTCATAAGACATTTGTTGAATTATAGGTCTGTAGATGGCTAAAGGTCCAGGCTAAAAGCCTTTGAAAGCCAGAATAGAATTGTCCACATTCCTAGAGACTTGATGTTCTCAGACTCAAATGGAAAAACAATGGCAAATAGGTGAACTTTGAAACCCTTCCAGGGAATGTCAAATTGAATCTGAGGGAATGCAGGGATATTTTTTTTTATTTAGGGACATACAGTTATTCTCAGTGCCTCTAAGGGCTATAAGTACAAGCTTGATCCCTTGACAAATGGGGAGAAATAAGGCAGGACATGCATTGTTCTTCATGCAAAGCTGAAGTGGCAAAACACCCCACTCATTCTCTCCTGGAGATTTCTGTCAATGGGTGAAGCAGCTTCAAGAAACTGATTAATTTTTGAAGAGTAGAACTATGGAATCTGGGGGCAGAGGAGTCAGGAAACACTCTTATTTGAATTGTTCACCCTCTCAGAAAAGGAATAAGCAGTGGTAAACATAGTCTTACTAAATGGCTACTTACCCTTATCTTCCTCAATCCCTGATTGAATTGTGGTAATGTATTAGTTAGGGTTCTCCAAAGAAAGAGAACCAATAGGAAACGTATATCCATATATCTCCTTCTTTCTATCTATCCATCTAGAGAGAGAATGATAAGGAATTGGCTAATGAGATTGTGAAAGCTAAAAAGTCTGAAATTGGTAGTGAAAGAAAGAAACCTTAGAAATGAAGTAACAATTGATGTTGTAATGTTGGGTCAGGCCAACAGTCTAGAAACTCGGGCAAGGTTTCTATATTACAGTTTTAAGTTTCTCTTAAAAGCTTTGGTTTTTACTCTTAAGGCCTTTAGCTGGTTGCATGAAGCCTGCCCACATTATGAAGAATAGTTTGATTTAATTATAGCTTGTGGATTATAAATATTAATTACATTAAAAATACTTTCATAGAAACATCTAGACTAGTGTCTGACCAAATAAATGAGCACCATGTTTTAGTCAAGTTGATACATAAAATGAATGATCATCCATGGTGACCAAATAACCCAATAAATGAAGAAGACTTTCTAGTGAAAACTGAACCATTCTGGGGGTTTTAAGTTCTTTATACATGAGATGTGATAAGAATAAAAAGTTACTATACATGCAAAAAGGTAAGATCATGTGACTTATACAAGGGTAAAAACAGAATAACAGGAGATGGCAGATAATAAACATATTGTATTTAAGGGAAAAAAATCGAAAAGTAATAATGTATATTTGAAAATGTAAGGAAAAATGGAAAAAGCAGGTAAAAAATGGAAATAAAAATAATCAAAAGAGCATTCTAAAATGAAAAATACAATGTCTGGCTTTCATAAATCAATAGAAAGTTTTTACAGCAGATTGCGTATAGTAAAACACAAGATTAGTCTTTCAGAAAGTAAAAATAGGTTGCCAACTTGAAGTTAGGTATATAGCAACTGAAATGCAGAGAGAAAATATATGAGAAAAAATAGATAAGATCATTGGATGCTTGTGAAATCAAATCAAAAGTTGCAACACACATGAAATTGGATTCCCAGAAAGAGAGAAAAGAGAGAATGCAGCACAAATTATATCTGAAGGGAAAATGGGGAAGAATTTTTTAAAACTGGTATAAGATATCAACCAACAGATATAATAAGATCTGAGAAGCTCCAGAAGGACAAATAAAAGTAAAAGCAAACGAATCCCATCATAGTCACATTTTTAAATGAAGACATATAGAGAAAACTAGAAAAGTATTTAGGGAAAAAAAGATGCATGAACTTCAAAGCAACAAGTTTTAATCCCGATTGCTGTTTTCTCAATAGAAATGATGGATGTCAAAATACAATGAAATGACATCTTAAAGCAGTAACAGAAAATAGCAACCTAGAGTTCTACACTGTGCTTAAAAACAGGTTTCACAGAGGAAAGTAAAATAAGTATGATTTCAGACAAAAACAAAGGGTATTTACCCCAGTGAGCATTCAGTAAATGGAACATGAAACTAGTGTTTTCAAGATGGAAGATAATAATCTCAAATAAAGTTTCTGAAGAGAATGAAAGAACCAGAACTGTAATTATGTAATAAATATAAAAATGATTACTGAATATATACAAAGAAATAATAGTAATGTCTTTGGATGTGTAGAAATAAAGTACATGACAATAACATCATAGAAAAAAAGAAGAGGGGATAGAAGTTTAACGTATTCTAAATTTAGGGGCACCTGGGTGGCTCAATCAGTTAAGCATCCAACTTTGGCTCAGGTCATGATCTCACAGTTCATGGGTTCTGGCCCCACATCGGGCTCTGTGCTACCAGCTCAGACCCTAGAGCCTGCTTCAGATTCTGTTTGTGTCTCTCTCTCTTTGCTCCTCCCCCACTCACACTCTCTCTTTCTCTCAAAAATAAATAAATATGGAAAAAATAAAAAAAAAATAAAGTATTCTAAATTTAAACTGGTTTGTGCAATACACTGAAGTGTGAAGTTCTGATATGCACATTTTTTCTGCATGATTATCATATGTCAATACAAAGTTAGCATAATTTATCTTCCCTGTCTTCCCACCTAGCATCTTGACCCGTTCATGCACCATCAACTCCAGGATTATAAATCTGCCTATAATCCCCCCCACCCAAAATGGATGCCACCATAATGGGATATGAAGAAAAACATAGAGAATAATAAACCAAACAACTGAGTACCAGGATTCCATCAACATCAATATTTTGCCAAATTGATGTCAGATCCTTTTCGCTTTAAGCAAAACAATCATGAAAATAAAACATAGTTCATATAAATGAAGCCTTCTCTGTCCCTTCACTCCTTTCCTTACATCTTTACCCATGTCAGCACTCTGAAGAATCTTTTTCTTCCATATATTATATATTTACAATTTGAGTAATAGTGCTCGTCCTAAACAGAATGCTTCATTTCCACCCTCCCCACAAAGCAACTCCTCTCAGTTTAGTAAACTTCATAATAATCAAGCCAGTTTTTCAGACTAAAAACCTAGAGGGTCATTGATTTTCCTTCTAACTCTACCCGTTTATTCCATAAGCAAATCCCTTCTGACTTCAAAATATATTTCCAATTGCTTCTTGCTGCCTCCACTGCTGCCATCCCAACAAAAATAAGCATCATCTGTGGTGAGTCTTCCACACAGTGTCCCACCTCCATTTCCATCATTTTGTGGTTCCCACTCTCCACACACTAGCCAGTGATTATTTAAAAATGCCAATTGACACATCACCACTACTGGGCTCAAAATTGAGCAATGGCTTCCCGTCCCATTTACAACACTAACTCACCCTAATTTACAACATTCCCAGTGATGTAGCCCTTGCCTGTCAACGTTGATCTCATCTCTTTCCATTCTCCCTTTAACCACTTGAACTCATACTGACCTCCCTATTTCTTGAACATGTTGCAAATATTTCTACCTCAGTCTTCAGCACTTGCTGTCACTTTGAATGAGATACACCTCCTCACTTAAGTTTTATAGGCCTTTCAGTTTATCTCTTGTGTATCCTTATCTTTTGTCCTGCATGTTTCTCCCACAGTTTGCCATAATCTTCTTAATTTGCAAGAAATTCTGTATATATCTGAATATTAGTAATTTGTTCTTATGCCATCACAAATGTCTTCTTCATGTCTGTTTCTTTTAACATTGATAATAGTTTCTTTTGTCCCAGAAAATGTTTAATTTTAATGTCAAATTTATCAGTCGTCCCTTCTATGATAATTTCTTTTTATCTTTTACTCAAAAGATATTTTCCTAAATCAAAGTCATATATATGGCCTCAGATAGTCTCTTCACTTTTAATATTTTTAAAGCTTTTCTTTGGACAGTTAGCTCACTGTTATCATTTGAATGCTGTGCGTGTCTGTGTGTGTGTGTGTGTGTGTGTGTGTGATATTAGCAACAGATCTTTTTTTTCTTTTCTTAAGGATTTACAATAGATATGGTTAAACCGTTGATTTTAATTCCAACTCTGTCACCTAAAGTTATTCTATGTAATCACAGGCATTTTTTTTTAATTTATTTTTGACCATTGCTCCAATAAGCAGAGCAGCGCCCAGGACATGCTGGATATCAAGATGCTAAGGGCCAACGCCTTCCAACTGAAGACCTTGGCTTTGCCTTTTTGACCCCTGGTGGTCCTCATCTCCAGCTCCTCATGCTGCACAACTGCATGGGGGTACTGCTTACCTTCCCGGTGAAGTACAACCTCAGTAACCCTCCCCAAACGCCCAGCTGGACGCAGTCAGGCCACGCTGGCCAGTGCGGGGCTCACTCGAGTCCTTGGCTGCCGCATTCTCCTGGACCGTGGGGCGGCGAGGCCCACGAAGCGGAGCTGGGGAGCCCGGGACAAGGATCTTGCCCACCTACGGACAAGGGGCAGGCCCAGTGATGGACTGATGAGGGGCCAGGCCCAGCCTCAATCTCAGAACAGTTCCAGAGGCCGGACAAGACGCCCCTCCCTCTGCCAAAGCAGTACCTAGCCAGGCCTCTCTTGCAGTCCACCCTGGGTGACCCGTGGTCTCTGCTGTTTCCCGACCTGGGATGATGGACTCTCAGAACCCCCGCCATCGTTGCTAGGGGAGGTCTCACACCTGCTCTTGAAAATCGCGAGAGAGCTGGCTGGCTTGGTTTGGGACCCTGCATAAGCCCTCCACCAGCAGTGACTGGGGAAGAGACCACAGAACCCTCCTCAGGTGTCCAAGCCCCCACTTTTCTAAGCACAAAAGACCAATAAAGCTGATGCTTCTCTGAAAACGTTTCCTTTTCTACATAATCACAAGTGTTTTTAGAACCTTCTATTTTGTTCCATTTGACTATTGGCACCATTATAGTATAAATACTAAAACACATTCAATTTCCGGAGCTTCATGATTGATAGGTGTTTAAATAAGTACCCTTTATTAACCATATTAAAAAAATTATCTTTCAATTATTGGTCTTCACCATATGTATTTTTTGCATTAGCATGTTGCTTCTAGTAAAAATACAAAACAAAGAACAAAAGAACCTTGCTAAGTATTTTATTGGGATTGCAATTTATAGGTTAAATTGGAGAAAGTATAATCTTAAACGTAAGACCACTTCCTATTCTCAAATATTGTTTTTATTTCCATACATTAAGGACATATTAATCCCCTTTAAGATAATTTTGCATTTGGTTTTGATATTTAGCTCAATTTTACCATCTGAATTCATTAGATTTTGTTTTAGGTTTCTAGAGACTGTGCTATCAAGTAGGATCATTTTACATACTTTTTTAATTAGTATAGTTGCTTCTAGTGTGCAAAAATGATATTTTGAATTATAGTAATATGAAGAAAATCATTATACATGCAGATCAACATCAATCAATTATAATCAATGTAAGTTTTCCACTGAACCCTACTTCATAATTTTCTTGTGAGTTTTTCTATAAACTGATAGAATCATCTCACTATATTTTAGCCGTTCTTTTTTCTGTTATCATATTGCAAATCATTCTTTACTTTTGTTAGTATTTGTACATGCATTAGTTTCAAACTTTCTTTGTTCATATAATTAAGGTGAACTCTTAAAACAGAGATGATTTGAGTTCTATTTCTCCAGCCCACAATGATTACTTTTACTTTTGAACATATTATCTTTATTACCGTTAGTAGTTTCTCTTTTCCTCACAAATAGTATTTGCCTAAATCCTTAGTTTTCTCCCTCTCTCTCTCTCTCTTCCTTTTTCAACCACAAACTCTTCCACAACTGTGTGAATTTCCTCCCAAGCTGCTGAGGCTAAAACAATTTCCATCTTTCAGAAGACAAACTCCCAGAGCCCCTACCATGTTCCAAAAGGAACTCGTTGAGATTCAGACTTTATAGCTGCTATCCTCTGATCTTTCTTCACCAGAATCCTTTGCCTCTCCAATCTCTAGTATGTTTCTTTCTTTCTTTCTTTCTTTCTTTCTTTCTTTCTTTCTTGTTACTCTTCAATTTTGAGGTGACATCCAAAATACTGGATGTACATGTATTTTCTCATTGGGCAAAGAAGTCAAAGCTGGATATTATTTTTCCTGAGAATCTGAACTACACTACTCCATCATCTTCTTATTAGTAGTATTGCTGTTCAGAAATCTGAAGTGTTTCTGATGTCTGATCTTTGTATAAGATCCAGGGATTTATTTTTCTCTGGAAACTTAAAAAATCTTCTGTTTGTCTAGATTTCTGAAAATGAATGGTATTGTTCATTGGC
Source organism: Lynx canadensis (assembly GCF_007474595.2). Taxonomy (NCBI): domain Eukaryota; kingdom Metazoa; phylum Chordata; class Mammalia; order Carnivora; family Felidae; genus Lynx; species Lynx canadensis. Next base: position 220,437,331 of record NC_044303.2, on the reverse strand, counting down.
GTTTGTACATTTCTTTCAAAATTTCAGGATTGTAACCAAGTGCTTTCATTCTGCTATCTCTGTTCTGGGACATTCTAATAAAATTTTCATTGATATCCCCTCTCCACCATTTTCCCTGTTCTGGAACTCTTATTATTCAGATATTGGTCTGCACTGTTTTTCATTTTAATTTTATTGTCACTTAGCTCTGATTTTCCATCTCTAGGCTTATTGCTTTACTTTCTAGGTTATGTTCCTAATATTATTTTCCATGTTATCTGTTGAGATTTTTATATTTGATATCGTATCTTTATATTCCAAAGACAACTCTTTTTTCTATTTGAATTCACTTCTTAAAATCATATACATGTAGCACATAATATTCCTACACATGACTGCAACATTATTTCTACCCTATCCCCTTCTGATATTCAAGAAGAATAGCTCCATACTCCTCTTTGGAATCCCTATCAAGAGATGTAACCTAATTCCTTTTCCCTTGCAACAAACAGAATGTAGCTAAGGTGAGGCTGCATAATTTTCTCGGCTGTGTCAGGAAAAGTGGGGAAAAAAGTGAAAAAGTTACAGCCTTCTGTGTAACACTTGGACTACAGCCCTGAGCCACTGTGTAAGCAATCTAGCTGTTGTGAAGCTATCGGGCTTTAAGGAATCCCAATTATGCATGGAGAGACCACAGGGAGAAGTGCAGAGACAGAGAGAAAGAGACAGATAGACCGACAGACAGAGACAGGAACTATGGCAAGTAAGATCATTGTTGTTGTGACAAGTCATTACATTTTGTGGTACTAGGCAGCAATGGCTAACCAGAGAGTACTCTTTCATTTTTTGAGTGTAACATATATGCACTTCTATGTATGAACATTGCATTGTATATTAATGTATGGTAATATTATATAGCTGTAGAAGTTGTTTTATTAGTTTTTCTGTACATATTCTCTAATTCCTTCAAATTGTTTTTTCTATTTGTTTTTTTTTTCTGCTATGGTTTATAATAACAGCTTTATTCAATATTTTGATCGGTAGTTTAACTAGATATATGTCATGGGCCGCAAAATTTTTTCCTCAGAAAATTTTATAAATTGTGCCATGTTACTCTACCATCCAATTTTTCTGTTGAAAAGTGTAGTCAGAATGTGTTTTTTATTTAATGGTAGTAAAAAAATAAAAAGATATTCTGGGTATACTTAATCCAAAGATCTTGTCCTTTTGGTTTTGAAATCTTGTGATAATAGTTTTAGAAATTAAATAACTTCATTTTACTTCTTTAAGGAGTCCCTTCGATTTAATCATTGGTGTCTGACATCAGCTTTGGGTGATAAATATGTTGTTTAATATTTTATTATGTCTGCATTTTCTGATCTTTGTTTTCATTCTGTGTGTGTGTGTGTGTGTGTGTGTGTGTTTTCCCTCTCTCTCCTTTACCTCTTCCTCTTTTTCTAGATTTGTAATAGCTTATTAGACCTTCTGGATTTATTCTTGACTGCTTTATCCATATCACCCCTTTTAAAATTTGCTTTATTATTTGAAATAAAATTGTTTCAAATGATCCTTTTTATAAAAATTTCCTACATTTTTCCATTCTCTTAGAAAATACAATTTAATTATTCTAAAGTTCTTTACTGTTCTTGACTTATTTCTTGTTTCCTCAGAGATTGATGCTCTATTTATTAAATGAGGGTCTTTTTTTGTGTGCTACAGGATTTCCTAAAGTGTTAGTGACAGTTTGTTATTCTTTTACATTTGTGTAAAAGGTTCATTAGAGGCTTAAATGACTTTTCTCCTTCCTTAAAAGCCTGACCGTTAAATGAGCATGAGGACAACACACAGCCCAAACAGTATCATCAAGCAGCCAAGCAGTTCCTAAGCAGGGCTTGGTAGCAGCTGGTAGGTTGGCTTGCCATGCTTCTGTAGATTTGGCTGCTAAAGACAACCAAGCCCAACAGATTTAGACACTGTATTACTCTAAGCAAAGCAGGCTGCCTAAACTTAATGTTTGTACTTGTTTCCCTTACTCCCCAAGTCCTAAGGGGATGATGCAGAATCATACAGTGGGTCTATGCTATAGCTGAAAGACACTGAACCCAGGAATCCCAAAGGAATTTCTAGTATTATACTTATTTCCCTGGACTAAGCAAATCCTTACTGGGGAGACAGAGAAAGAGAGAGAGAGTTTTTTATCTACTATTCTGAAATACCACTGGGGAGGGAGCTATTTTCCATTTGTACTGTTCTGTAATGTAAATTAATCTAAGCAAATTGGCTGTTAATATCTAGAAGTGAAGAGATGTATGAAAAGTTGTCTTCCAACAAGGATAGAATATGTCTATCGGGATTGAGAACTTCAAAATAAACTGTGCAGATGGGAAACATGAAGTGAAGCTCCCACCTCCACTACCAGGCACAAATATTAGTTATTAGTAGTTAGTAATACCCAATTTGAGAGCCATAATCGCTGCTAGGAAGATATCTGATTGAATGTTTTGCTCATGCTGTTAGTAGAGGTGGGAAGTGGGGCAGTAGGAAGGAAAAGCCAATCCATGCATCTAACTGTTGCGGAGCAATTTAAATAATCACTGAGTCCAAATTAAGGTGGAAAGTAACACTTCCATCTCAGCTTTCTTCTCTACCACTCTTGCATGTTTACTTTTGTTCTGGTGATTGGTGTAGCTATCAATGTGACCTTTCCACTTTTAGTGGCCCATAAAATATTCATAATTTTTTTTCAGTTGAAATCTCTTCTATTCTCTCTGTTTGTAATGTGGGCATATCATTTCATTTTCTTCTTTTTCAGGTGGGAAAGGAAATAACCAAGAGTGAGTAGATTGCCAAGTTGAAGGAAAACTACCTGTAAAAAGGAGGGGACACCTGGATGGCTCAGTCGATTAAGCGCCTGATTTTGGCTCAGGTCATGATCTCAAGGTTTGTGGGTTTGGCTCAGGTCATGATCTCACAGTTTGTGGGTTCGAGCCCTGCGTCAGGCTCTGTGCTGACAGCTTGGAGCCTGGAGCCTGCTTAGGATTCTGTGTCTCCCTCCCTCTCTGTCCCATTTGTACTCTCTCTCTCTCTCTTTCTCTCTCTCAAAAATAAGTAAACATTATTTTTTTTGAAACAGTGCAATTGTATTGGATCAAACTGAAAGTATTTGCTCTAAATGCTCTACAAATAAGTGTGGTTTAGGTTACATTATTAAATAAAACAATGCATTCATTAAATATTAATATAATACAATATATAATAAAATATAACAGGTTGTCAAGGTTGTGTTAACTTTAATTTTTTTGCTGTATAGAATGTTCAGATTTCTAGCACATTTAAAAATCTATAAAATCTTCCTCTTTGCTTGTTTGTTTTGTTTCTTAAATTCCACATACGACTGAAATCATATGGTATTTGTTTTTCTCTGACTTATTTTGCTTAGCATAATACTATTTAGCTCCATCCATGTTGCTGTAAATGGCAAAATTTTATTTCCTTTTATGGCTGAGTAACAGTCCATTGTATAAATACCACTTTTTCTTTATCCGTTCATCATCAGTCAATGGACAATTGGGCTGTTCCTACAGTTTGGTTGTTGTAGATATTGCTGCTATAAACATTGGGGTACCTGTATCCCTTTGATTTAATACTTTTGCATTCTTTGGGTAAATACCTAGTAGTGTGACACAGGCAAACCACAAACAGATTCTTAACTATAGACAACAAACTGGTGGTAGGTGGGGGGATTCGTGAAATAGGTCATGGGGATTAAGGAGTGCACTTGCTGTGATGAGCCTAGGATGATGTATGAAGTATGAATTCTTACATTGTATGCCTGAAACTAACATAACACTGTAAGTTAACTAAGTTGAATTAAAATAAAAACTTAAAATAAATAAAGTCTATAAAATGTAGTTATTTTCTGGGATTAGCTCAACAAGCCTTCTGCATAAGGTTTAAATAAAATCACTAAGTCAGGCTCCATCCTTACTGAAAAATCTATTAAAGGTTCTTTTACCTCTAATGATTAAACAAAATTTTTGATCGAACTAGCCATTAAATAGTAATTTCTTGGATGATTTTTTTAACTTAATGACTAGAAAATTACAAAGAATAGATGTAAAATATTAATAAAATTTAATAAAATAGTTAATACACCTTTATTAAAAAGCAGCCCACTGGTCTATAATAGTGAACAATGTATGATAGTTTATATGGCAGCATATATAGTGGAAACTAACTGAGCAGAATTTATTCTTGTGTTACACACTGATGATGATTACACATTCACTTCTGTTCTAGAGTTGTTCATAAAAATATTTTTACATATACTCTCATATATGAAATGATTTAAAGCCAAGTTAATAATTTTTTTTTAATTTTTTTTCAACGTTTATTTATTTTTGGGACAGAGAGAGACAGAGCATGAACGGGGGAGGGGCAGAGAGAGAGGGAGACACAGAATCGGAAACAGGCTCCAGGCTCTGAGCCATCAGCCCAGAGCCTGACGCGGGGCTCGAACTCACGGACCGCGAGATCGTGACCCGGCTGAAGTCGGACGCTTAACCGACTGCGCCACCCAGGCGCCCCTGAAAGTCTTCATATTTTTTCTGTTTTAATATTCCTAGATACTCATCCTTATATCCCACCGTGTTCTCATTTATTTGTATCTCTTCTGTTTTTAGCAAAATAGAACTGATTGCTGGCTGAAAAAAAAAGGGTTCAATATATTTCCATATAATTTCATGCTTAAGTTCAATTGTGATCCTCTCCACATAAAAATAAAGATAACACACCATTAACATTTCATAGCTTAATTTACATATTCAACGAAGTTGTTTGCTTCAATCCTTTAGTCATTAGTCAAGGGAAAAGAAAATGAGATGAATTTCTAGTCAGTTTAAAAAAAAAAAAAAAAAAAAAGAAAGGAAGAAGAAGGCCTGAGGTTGCAGGAGGTATCTCCATCCAAAAGAACAAATTACTACTTCAGGCTCTGCAAGCAACTGATGATATTTCAAAATTCTCCCTGCTGAATTTAACAATTATTTAAAAATTGGTATAGTCACCAAACAAAATAAGATTAATGGAATGGATTAAAGATGTAACTAATGATGCATATCAGTTTTCTCAAGCAAGAACTGAATTTAATTGTTTTTAACTCCTTTGAGAAATTATGACAGAAAACTTATATTTTGCTTAAAATGTTTAACCACCCCAGAATACAAGTTATTTGAAACAAGATGCGATGTATAAAAGTACTTTTTGTGCCTATTATAATTTTATGTAATATTAAACAAAATAAGCTTGGGGAAAAGACTGTATTCTTTAAATTGAGAATAATAAAATAAGTATATTTTAAAACAAAGACCATTTAAGTGTTGAAAATCTGTAAGACTTTCAGTAAGTAACGTTGAAAATTACTGTGTTTTGGAGCATTTTCTGTAACTTACCTAGGTTAATACAATGCTAGTATATTTTATCATCTCAGAACATTTGGTTATACAGAGATTACATACAGAATTTATATAATTATATTTATATAGTAGTTCATTATAAGCTATGATCAGGATTCCAAATTTTCCAGAACAATCATAGTTTCAAATATTCTTCCAAACTATTATGTATGTTTAGCAAGCAAAGTCACTATGACAGAATAATTATAAGAAATTAAGTAACTAATAAAGTTTATTCAGATGAAAATCTTAAAGATCATAATTAATTTGGAGAACTAATTTAGAAAACTACATTTTTTAAATTTTAGATGACCACACTTTATATTGAAAAGTATTCAGTCTTCAAATGGAGTTAGTATATATTTTAAGAGATACTAAAATTCATGCCCTTTCTCAGAGTATGCTTTTCAGACTGAACAAACAAAACAGTCAAAGTCAAGAAATGAATATATCAGCATAGAAATCCAAAGAGGAGAAGGAACAGAGAAGGAAAAAAAAAATCAAATAGTATAAGTAAGGGTATCCAAATTATTATAATTTATAGAAGTTTGGTTCAATACACAATTACAAATATGTACACAATGTTAGAATCTGGGTTCAATATTGGAGAAGCCTTCGTTTTTACACCGCTGTGACCTGCTAATATGAAATGTAATATATCACATTAGTTATGGGACTATTTTACATTAATGTGTTTTAAGATCTGGTATCTTTTCTCATGTGCCTGGTCCTATCTAATTCAGTGTCCTGATTTTATTTATTTTTTATTTTTTTAGTGATTTTTCTTTTGTACCTTATCCTTTTTAACAAGCATTTTACTTAGGGTGGCTTAGTGGGGCAGAGGGCTGGTGGGGACTACTGCATGGTGTGAATTATTTGTTTTAACTTATCCCTTTGGTAGGACAATTATTCTCATAAAAACATTCACTTGATTCCCTACTTTGCTTTATTAGTGCACACAAATAAACATACTGTTAGGAAATAGGTATCATAGGAATCATTTTCCCCTTGTTAGTGTAAATAAACAGATAAAGAAAATAGGCTGTGGTTGGTTATTTTACTCTTCAAGCAAATCATCCTACAAAAACTCAGGTTAGCCAAGTTGTATATCACAGCCAATTTTAGTAACGAATAGACATCTGTTGAAATTTATTATTTGGTTGTGACATTTTTTAGTTACAAATCTGTGTATACAAATGTATATCTCGGCACATAAAAGAAACATTCTTAATGAATTACTTTTTTTAACCAATGAATGCATAGTTACAATATGCATAAATTGACCCTAGATCAATATCCAATCAACACTTCTTTCAGACATTTCACTATTGGACTGATTTACACTGCAATATTCTATCTTGAGAAACGTGTTTATTGGAAGGGTAAATTCAAAAGGTTTCCGGTCAATTGAAAACATATCATGGGCAGGGAAGAGAAAAATAGTGTATTGTAATAAAAGAAAATCTGTGGTAAAAATATTACCAGAAACAGATATATCTGACAATGAAACAGTTTACAACAATAATTGCTGTATTTTAAAGAAAAAAAATCTGCTTGCAAAATGATGCTTTGAGAACACAGTCTAAATTTCCTAAGAGAGAAATGTGATCTAGTTTAAAAGCACTATTCAAAAAACAAAGATTGAAAATTTTCTTTGGGAACTGTTTAGCTGATAAAGTGGAAAAAAAATTCTGTTTATTTTATAGGCCAGATTTCAGTAGCAATATCACTTTTGGCTAGAGAATAAATTGTATTTTCCATGATTTAAAGTGTGATTTTTAAAAATATTTTGTTACTTTCCTATCATTGCTCTTAAGTGACTTACCAGTTTTCATTATTATATCTCCAAATTGTGACCATCTAACCATTTGTGTCTTTAACTTAACATCTTTTGACGATTTTACTTTAGCAACCCATGATTGCAGCCGCTCAGCTAAAAGCAAGATTTTCTTAAGGGCACCTCATTGGCTCAGTTGGTGGAGCATGCAACTCTTGATCTCGGGATTGTGAGTTCGAGGCCCATGCAGAGATTACTTAAAAGTAAAATCTTTGAAAAAAAAAATAGAAGCAAGAGTTTCTTTACCTTTGCTGATTATAATAAAATAAAGAAATTCTGTTTTATTTGGAACTAATTCCAGTTCTCTGTGTGTGCGTATATCTCTGTGCAATATTCTACACAGTTCCTTTGGCTTAGATGTTTCTGGCATATTAAACAGGCCACTAGGAAAATATGCTGGGAAAGAAGCACATGGCCAATATATAATTTTTACTTAGGCTGCTACTTCCATTTCTTAATATTTTCTTTAGACTCTTCTTTTCATTTATATAATTAAAATTGCACTGAATTAAATATCCTGTTTGTCACAAACTATTGTGTTTTTTTTCACTGATGTGCCCTAAATTGTATTAACACTGGATATTTGGATGGGGTGTGATGGATTTTTCAAAGGTTGCATATTCATTATCTAATTTTGACTTTCAAAATTACAACTTGCATAAAGAGATGTTATTTTTCCTTTCAAAAATATGAAATCTAGGAGATTAGATCATGTTTTCAAGGAATCTTGACTGCTGATGTGCATTGAAGTTGAAACTCAGAATTCTTTCGTCTATAAATAGTTGTATTTTAAGAGTAAAGTAATTTCAGGTTGAAAATTTCAGGCTGATAAATTTAAGTATTCGATAAAAACCCTACCCATAAAAATAAAGTTGCATTTTCTCTGTGATTTTTTGTACATTTTACTAATATACTAATATACTATAGTTAAATAATCTAAGTTTCCCGGTAATATAGTCTTAGATTTGGATCCTAGCTATATAACTTACTAGCTAAATAAGTAGCTTTAACCTAGCTCCTCTAAGCCTCAGTTTCTGGTTGGTAAATAGAAATAGGAATCCTTGGGTCACAAAGCATTGTAAATTTTAGCATCTAAAGTGGCATAGCAGTAACTGGTATGCACTATGGCCCCAATAAATGGTAACTAGTATTACTTTTATCATTTAATGTCCAAAAGTACTATGTGTGTGTGTATATATATATATATATATTGTATGTAAAGGTAATGCTAATATTATATATATAGTAAAATATTTATATAGAATATCTATAGTAAAAATATGAATGCAACAAAATATATGGAATTTGAAAGCAGAAATATCGGGGTGGTTAACATAAATTTCATATTATGTCTTTTTCACTTCATAAATATGTGTTTGGTATAAATTTTTATTCATTTCACAATCAAAAACTTTTTTTAAATTATTATTAGAGAGAGAGAGAGAGAGAGAGAGAGCACAGTGGGGGGGGGAAGGGCCGAAGGACAGAGATGGAAAATCCCAGCAGGCTCCAGGCTTAGTGTGGGCCTCAACTTGGGGCTCAATTCCATGACCCTGGAATCATGACCTGAATCCAACTCGAATTGGATGCTCAATCGACTGAGCCACCAGGCACTCATCAAAAAGCTTTTATTTTTTTTTGAATATATGAAATTTATTGTCAAATTGGTTTCCATACAACACCCAGTGCTCATCCCAAAAGGTGCCCTCCTCAATACCCATCCCTCACCCTCCCCTCAGTTTGTTCTCAGTTTTTAAGAGTCTCTTATAAAAAGCTTTTAAATATAAATAAATAAATAAATAAATAAATAAGAAAAACTTCTTGTTTCCAGTTCAGCCTATGAAAATCTTAGAAGTTCCCTCAATCTTAACTTCAACAAGAAAGCTCAAAAGATTGAAGGATCAACAGCTCTTCTTGGGTCCCAAAGAGAGGGTAAGACACAGGGTAGGGCAAACTACTGCCCTCAAGATTGGAGACAGAAAGGCAATCACAGGGAATCAGCTTAATGAATCAGAGATTCATGAACTGAAACCAACAAAGGAACCTGTGCCAGGGTGGCCACCGCAACTGTAATGGATGAGTGGATGGAAGTGCAGTGAGGACGACTCTGAGTTAAAACACCAAGAGGACGTAGTTATGGGGGAGTTTCTCACAGAACTGTGAGATTTTCCTCCAGGAGCTCCGGCAGGTTTCCACAGTAATTATCTGAGAAAAATCCCCTACGGCTCCCAGCAGAGGAAGAAGAAAAAGAACCATTTTGACATATGCCCGTGTACTGCATTCTTCTTAATAAGGCCTGCCCGCAGGGGAAACTAGTTAACAAGAGACCAAGTCGTTGGGGTATTAACAGGATCTAAGTGTCCCGGGAAGTGGAGATGCCCAACTCCAGTCAGCTCTAACCGTCCACTTGGGAGAATATAATCACTCAACACCAAGATATTCTAGCCATTCTGACCGAAGTGGGGGAGAAAAAAACCGGGAAACATTTGGGAGGTCCAAAGTCCAGAGGTACAGGATCACTTATAGAATGCTTCCCTTCCCCTCACACTTCATCATCACGTTAACAAAGGACTATGTATCCAGTGAATCACGTCCAGCTATGAAGAAAACAAACAAACAAACAAACAGAAATGCAAGGCATACTCAAATGCGAAAAAAACAAAAACAAAAACAAAACCACAGTTTGAAGAGACAGAGCAGGCATCAGAACTAGACATATTAGAGATGTTAGAATAATCAAAATGGGAATTTAGAACAACTATGATTAATAGACTAAAGGATCTAATGAAGAAAGTAGACAGCAAGCAAGAACAGATGGGCAATGTAAGCAGAGAGATAGAAATCCCAAGAAAGAACCAAAAAGAAATGCTAGAGATAACAACAACAAAAAATGTCACAAAACTGAAGTTGCCTCTGATGGGATCATTAGCAGACTGCGCATGGCTGAGGAGAAAATCTCTGAGCCAGTATATATGAACAGAATCCTCAAAAATTGGAAAGCAAACACGAAAAGATTGGAAGGAACAGAACAAAATTATCCAAGGACTGTGAAGCAACTACAAAAGGTGTAACATGTGTTTAATTGGAATACCAAAAAAGGAAGGAATCTGACCTATGGAGGACTAAAGATAAGTATTATGTCGGCTTCTCCTCAAAAATTATGCAAGAAAGAAGTTAGTGGAGGGGAATATTTAAAGTGCTGACAGGAAAAAAAAAAAAAAACTACCACGTAGAATTCTGTACCCTGAAATTATTCACTTCAAAAGTGAAGGAGAAATAAAGATATTCTCAAACAAAAATTGAGGGAATTTGTTGCCAGTAGACCTGCCTGACTGGCAAGAAATGTTTAAAGAAGATCTTTAGAAAAAAGGAAAATAGTATCGGTTAGAAACTCAGATCTACATAAAGTAAACAACAGCACTGGAGAAGGAATGGGTGAAGGTAAAATAAAAACTTTTTGTTTTTCTTATTCTTTTTTTTTTTAATTTTTTTTTCAATGTTTATTTATTTTTGGGACAGAGAGAGACAGAGCATGAACGGGGGAGGGGCAGAGAGAGAGGGAGACACAGAATCGGTAACAGGCTCCAGGCTCTGAGCCATCATCAGCCCAGAGCCCGACGCGGGGCTCGAACTCCCGGACCGCGAGATCGTGACCTGGTTGAAGTCGGACGCTTAACCGACTGCGCCACCCAGGCGCCCCTGTTTTTCTTATTCTTAATTGATCTAATAGATAACTTTTTTTCGAAATAATAATACCAATAATGTATTTGAATGTCTACGATTTTGCATATAATTCATGTAAATGTTTATGTGGGCTTATATATAAGTAAAATGAATGACAGTGATTATACAAAAGATGCAAGGAGAAAGAGAATTATTTTGTTATAAAAATCTCATTATTTGGAAAGTGATACAGTATTACTTTTTTAAATTTGTTTTCAATGTTTATTTTTGAGAGACAGAGACAGAGTGTGAGTGGGGGAGGGGCAGACAGAGAGGGAGACACAGAATCCGAAGCAGGCTCCAGGCTCTGAGCAGTCAGCACAGAGCCCTATGTGGGGCTTGAAATCACAAACCATGAGATCATGGCTTGAGCTGTAGTCAGATGCTTAACTGACTGGGCCACCCAGGTGCCCCTGGTACAGTGTTATTTGAAAGTGAACTTGGATTAGCTGTAAGTATATATTGCAAACTTTAGGGCAACCACTAAAGAAAAAAAAAAAAAAAAGAAGTATAACCAATATGCTAAGAAAAGACAGAAAATGGAATTATATACAGTGCTCAATTAAGACCAGAAAAAGTCAGAAGAGTGGAAGACTAAAATAGGAACAAAGAAAAATGGCAGCAAATAGAAAACAGTAAGTAATATGGTAGTATTAATCCGTCAATATCAATAATCAGTTTGAACATAAATGGTCTAAATCTGCCAATTAAAAGACAGAGACTGCCACAGTGGATCAGAAAACAAAACCTAGGTATATGTTGTCTATAAGACACTAATTTTAAATATAAAGACACATATAGATTAAAGGTAAATGGATGCAGAAAAATATACCATGCTTAAGCTAATCAAAAGAAAGCACTTTTAGTTAATATTAGAAAGCAGTAGCCATATTAATTTCAGATAGAGCAGACTTAAAAGCAATGGTGGTTATCAGTGATAAAATAGGGCATTACATAATGATAGAAGTGTCAGTGCTCCAAGAAGACAGAACGATTCATAATGTGTGTGAGCCTAACAAGAGAGCATCAGACTACATGAGGCAAAAACTAATAGAACTGCAAGGAGAAATAGATGAATCCACTATCATAGAGACTTCAATATCCCTCTACCAGAAATGGACAGGACCAGCAGGCAGAAAACCAGTAAAGACAAAGTGAACTCAACAGCACAAGCAATCACCTGGATATAACTGATATCTATAGATATTTTATCCAGCAACAGCTGAATATACATTCTCTTCAGGCTAACATGGAACATTCATCAAAATAAACCACAATTTGGGCCATAAAAAAAACATTTAACATTTTTAATAGAATAGAATCATACAACACCTGTTCTCAGATCACATTGGAATCAAACTAGAAATCAATAATAGGAATATAACTGGGATATTCCCAAAAATGTGGAGATTAAACAACCTACTTCTAAATAACACATATGTATAAGAATATTATGGTAAACTTAATGAAATGAAAACATATTAAAATGTGTGGGATGCAGTGAAAGCAGAGCTTGGAAATTTACAGCATTGAAAGTATACAGTAGAAAAGAAAAAAAATATCTAAAATCAATTATCTAACTTTCCACCTTAGGAACGTAAAAAAAGAAGAGCAAATTAATTATAAAGTAAACAGAAGAGAAAAAGCAGAAGTCAGTGATACTTAAAACAAGAAGTCAATACAGAAAATCAATGCAAAAAAAAGCTGGTTTTATGACAAATTTCAATAAAATTCATAAGCTCCCACCCAGGCTAAGGAAAAAGAACCAAACGACACAAATTACTAGCATCATAAATGAAGAGGGGACATCATACCAATCCCATGGTCATAAAAAGTATACTAAAGGATACTATGAATAATTTTGCCTACAAATTTGATAACCTAAATGTAATGGATCAATTCCTTGAGAGACACAATCTGTTAAACCTCACACAAGAAGCAAAAGAGAATCTCAATAGGCACATATATATTAAAGAAATTAAATAATTAATCACCTTACAGAACAGAAAGCTTTGTGATTTGGTGATTCAGCCATCTGGCTCAAATGGCTCTACCAACCATTTAAAGTAGAAATTACACCAATTCTTTACAATCTCTTTCAGAAGACAGAAGCAGAGGCAATACTTTGTAATTCATCTATGAAACCAGTATTACCTTAACACCAAAACCAGACAGAGGCATTATAAAAAAAATGGGGGGTCATATTTCAAAAAAATAGATGTAAGGGGCATCTGGGTCGCTCAGTTGGTTGGGCATCCAACTCTTGATTTCGGTTCATGTCATGATCTCCTGGTTCATGAGATTGAGGCCAGCATTGAGCTCTGCATTGACAGAGTGGTGCCTGTTGGGATTCTTTCTCTGCCCTTCTCTCTGCCCTGCCACTGCTTGCTCTCCTTCTCTCTCTCTCTCTCTCTCTCTCTCTCTCTCTCTCTCTCAAAAGAAAGAAAGAAAGAAAGAAAGAAAGAAAGAAAGAAAGAAAGAAACTTAAAAAAATAGATGTAATATCCCTCAACAAAATATTATTAATCAAGTAAACAATGAATAAAAAGAATTATATACCACAACCAAGTGAAATCTGTACCTCCCAGGTACGCAAGGCTGATCTAAAATTCAAAAATTTATTAAATAAAAAATGTCACATAATGATATCAATAGATAGACAAAAGCATTTGGCAAATCCAATACCCATTCATGTTAAAAACTCTCAGTAAACAAGGAGGAGGGGAAATGTTTTCAACTTGTTAAAGAATATCTACAAAAAACTACAGTTAATGTAACATTTTATTTATAATACAAAACTCAAAGCTTTCCTCCTAGAAAGGATAATCCCATTCACCATTCCTTTTCAGCTTCATACTGGAATTTCTAGCTAATTCAATACACAAGAAAGGGAAAAGGAAATAAAAGTATACAGATTAGGGAGGGAAAAATTGTCTTTGTTCACAGGTAACATGATTATCTACATAGAAAACTTGAAAGAATCAACAACAAAAATGGAACCAAGAAGCAATTATAGTGAAGTTACAAGACATAAGGTTAATATATAAAAGTCAAATGTTTTCCTATTAATATCAGTAAACAAGTAGAATTAGTAACTAAAAACATAATACCATTTACATCGGCACCCCCCAAAATAAAATACTTAGGCATAAATCTAGCACAATATATACAAGATCTATCCATGTTCATGGACAGAAATATTGTTTATATGTTAGTTCTTCCCAACTTGATCTATAGATTCACTGTAATCCTTAATATTTATCCTTATTTAATAAATTCTGCTTGTAACAAATCTCCCATATCTGTCACCATCACCTCTCTCTCAGTAGAATGCATTTCCTTTCCCAGGCTCTGATACCTCAAACTGGTCCGTCCACAGCACAGATGGCATCCTTCTTCTGCTTACTCTGGTGTGCGTGCTGGGTCACTGTACATATGCCCACCTCACTCATCTTTGAGTCTGTCTGCCCACATCAGTTCAACTCCCTATATATGTTTCCTTACCTTGCACAGCCTCTGACATTCTACTTCTGGCTGCCATAAGAAAGGATGCTTGCTTACCCTGATTTGGTTCTGAAACATCATTCTGTGCAACTAAGACCTTTTCAATCCTGGGAGTGAATGTCTACTTTGCTCTGTCTCAGATTTAAATGAATTGTCCAGGAAGGGAATGGAAGGGAAGGAAAAGAGAAGAGATGGGAGGTAAAATCATCTTTACTCAGACAACCTAATTGTGTAGAAAAACCTAAGCAATCTATTTTTAAAATGCTAGATGTGCCAAATACACTAATCAAGGCCACAGTATACAAGGTCAAATACAAAACAACTTGTACTTTTACATACTGGCAAAATACACCTGGAAAATTGACTAAAATTGCATACCTTTTATAATAACATTAAAGAACATAAAACAGGGGAAATTGTAACAGTATCTATCTAAAATCTCTATACTTAAATATGCAAAACATTATTGACATAATTTAAAAAGTCCTAAATACATGGAAAAATATAACTTGTTAATAGACTGGAAGTCTCAATGTTAAGATGTGTTTTGGACTGAATGTTTATGTCCCCTTCAAATTCATATGCTAAAGCACCCAGTTTGGCTGTACTTGGCAATGGGGCCTCTAAAGAGTAATTAAGCTTAAATAAGGTCATAAGTATGGGGCTCTGATCCTGTAAAATTAGTGTCTCAAAAAGAGAGCTCACTCTTCTTGCCTCCATGATGCACACCCTGAAGAATGGCCATGTGAGAACATAGTGAAAAAGCAAGTATCTGCAAGCCAGGAAAAGAGAGCTTTCAACAGAAACCAAATCTGCTGGACCTTGATTTGGGACTTTCAGCCTCCAGAACAGTGAGAAAATACATTTCTGTTGTCTAAGCCAACAGTCTATGCTATTTAGCTATGATAGCCCTAAGCAGATTAATGTAAGATGTGAATTCTACACAACTTGATTTATAAATCCAATGAAATCCAAATAATAGTATATTTTAAATATATATTTTTTGTGAGGGTAAGATATATATATATATATATATATAAGGGTAAGATATATATATATATATATATATATATATATATATATATATATATATATATATATATACATATATAAATAAAAGTAACATGGGAGGCACCTGGGTGGCTTAGTCGGTTAGGCATCTGACTTTGGCTCCATTCATGATTTTGTGGTCCGTGAGTTCGAGTCCCGCATCGGGCTCTGTGCTGATAGCTCAGAGCCTGGAGCCTGCTTCAGATTCTCTATCTCCCCTCTCTCTTCCCTCCCCTGCTCCCACTCTGTCTCTCTGTCTCTATCTCTCTCTGTCTCTCTCTCAAAAATAAATATTCAAAAAATTAAATAAAAAAAAGAAAGTAACATGGAATTGTCAAAAATACTTAAAATAAAATCAAAGTTGGTGCACTTATTTGATTTCAAAACCTACTTTAAAGCTATAGTAAGCAAGACAACATCAGAATGGCATAATGATATACAAATAGATCAATGGAGTGGATTGATCATTCATTATTAGACTACAATGATAAGGTCAACTGATTTTTGACTAAGGCATGACAGGACTGCAATGAGAACAGGAAAATATTTTCACCAATTATTCTAGAACAAATGGTTCTCTATATGGAAAAACAACAGCAACAATAACAGCGGCAACAACAATAACAACAATAACGACAAAACCTCTTATTCATAAATTACACGATACACACAAATATATGCAAATCTAAACAGAAAATACAAAACCATAAATTTTCCAGAAGCAAATATAGAAGAAAAACCTTATGACCTTACAGTAACCAAAAAATCTGTTAGATGGGAGGAAGTACTCAGTAAGCACTAACTATAAAAGGGAAAATATATATATGTAGAATATATAGAATATAGAATATATATATAGAATATTCTATAGGATATTTAAATATATAATATTATATATAATGGACTTTATTAAAATTAAAACCTTTACTTCAACATAAAGAAAATGAATGGGCCAACCCATTCATTGGAGAAAAAAAATCATTTGCAGTAACTATATATCTGATAAAGAACCTACATCCACAATATTAAAAAAAAAAACTCCTAGGAGTCATTTATAAAATTCCTGAAACCCAATAAAATATTAGGCAAAATTCATAAAGATACTGCATAAAGGTTTACCTATAATGGCTATTTTCCATTTTATTAAGTCATATTAAAGATACTCAATGTCATCAGTCATTAGGGAAATGCAAAGTTGTTCTACCACTATGCATTCTATGGAATGGCTCAATTTTTAAGACATTAGCTGCCAATTTTATGGCAGCTCTCATATATTAGTATTAAGAGTATAAAATGGTACATAAAACCCCTTCAGAAAAGTAGAATTTTCTCATTTACTATGTACCTAGCTCATGACCCAGAAATTTCACTTCTATGCCTTTACAGGAAGAAGAAAGAAAGAAGAAAGAAAGAAAGAAAGAAAGAAAGAAAGAAAGAAAGAAAGAAAAGATGGAAGGAAGGAAGGAAAACAAAAAATGGATGTACACAAAAGGTCCCAAATGCCCATCAACTGAAACCCAGATAAACAAATTGTGGTATGCTAATCCAACGAAACACCGCTCACCAATAACTAGGGATGATTCACTGATAAATACAATAGCACACGAAATTCTCAAAAAATGCTCTGAGAAAAACACACACACACACACACACACACACACAAAAGAGTACCTGTTATAAATTCATTTGTATGAAATTCTAAATGAGGAAATACTAATCTCTGTTGGAATAAATCAGAACAGTGGTTGACTGTTGCTAACTGAGAAGGAACACAGAGAACTTTCTAGGGTGATGAAAATGTTTTATACTTCATGTGATTGCAGAGGCAAATGCATTTTTCAAAACTCATTAGACTACAGCTAAGGTGGTGTGATTTGCAAAAAAACAAAAACAAAAACAAAAACAAATCAGTGTGATTTGCTATAGGCTACTTATAGCAGAAAATTTGAAAACACCTTACTTGAAGAGATTTATTGAGAAAGTTTAAATATGCCACAAACAGTATCTCCCCTTTCTCTAACTCTGTATGTGTGCATTTCTTTCCTTTGGTTTTTATTTTATCAGCTATGTTAGTATAGTATAGAATTATAGAATGTAATGGTATGTCAGATTTGGTCTCACCCACATACTCCATTTTTGGTAATAGTCAAACCAGAAACCCAAAGAATTAAATGTTTCTCCATAATCATAAAGAAAATTAGAATCAGAGCATGGTATTCAATACAAATCTTGTGATCTACTCTCCAGAAAAATAGCTACTGTTTGCCTTACCTATGAATTTTTAGTTTTAGATTTTAGTGTAAGCCACTTAAAAACATTTTTTAATGTAGGCTTATTATAAAAAGAAATAAATATAGAATAGAAATCAAAGAGAAAAACATTGATGTATTGAACATATTACCTCTATAAAGGAATATTGGGTATAGAGAATGTATTCTCAGTTAACATTTAAAAAATAATTTAAAATGAATAAAATTTTAAATAAACACTCCAATTAAAAGATGAACAAAGCTTTTGGTATTCATTTTTCCAAAGATATACAGATAGCCAATAAGCCCATGAAAAGATGCTATTACTAGTCCTGAGGGGCCTACAAATCTAGGGCCACAATGAGACCCCTCCATTAGGATGCCTATTAACAAACAGGAAAAAGAAAGTTTCAGTAAGGATGTGGAGAAATTGAAATACTTTTGCATTGCTGGTGGGAATGTATAAAATAAATAATTTTAGGAACTTTATTAGCAGACTAATTTTTTTAATGTTTATTTCTTTTTGAGAGAGACAGAGAGACAGAGAGAGAGAGCTTGAGCGGGGAAGGGCAGAGAAAGAGAGACATGATCTGAAGCCGGCTCTGTGTTGACAACAGCCTGATGCAGGGCTCGAAATCATGAACAGTGAGATCATGACCTGAGCCAAAGTCAGATGCTTAACCGGCTGAGTCAAGCAGGCACCCAAACATACTAATTTTAATATTCATGATGTTCAATGCTTTTTATACATATGCTAAAAGGTAACACATCCATGCCTCTGAACACTCATGGAGAAATTCTCAAAATAATTTCTATTGTCAAAAACAGATTTTCCTTAGAACCATTAATGTCATTCTAAAGTATTTGTGCACATTTATATTTAAAATGACTATACATTTTCCCAATTTAAATTATTTGTTGCTTTTATAAAAATTTAGTAGGCCTAATGATTTGCTAGTGTTTTAGTGTTTTTTTTTCCCCCAAATCTTTATTCTTCACTGGGAGACACTGTCACCTCCGTGTTTGTTTGTGTGAGCAACTGTATGCTTTCCTTGACATTTTTCTCTCAAAATGTTCCAATTTTCTGTTGCATAGGAATCTGTTATTTTCTTAGAGACATTCATTTGTAGAAACTTCTGCATATGATTTTAATAGTGATAAAATATTTCTATTCAATTTTGTTTTAACTGAAAACAATAAGGGTTACACATTGCTCTGTGGTCTGTGCATTGAGTTGCCAGCCCCAGTTCTGCCATGAAGGACAGAATGTGGTTCCAGCTGTATGACATCTCCTTTGTGGATGGTCTCAACTTCAGAGAGCTACCCAACCCAGTTCACCATTTCTGAGGGAAACCCACATCCAGAATCTGATAGAGGTAACAGTATAAGGATATGGCCATTCCACTTTAATGAAGGAAGATTCTGGTAGAATATTTAAGCTCCTGAGACCCCATGAGGTGGGCTAAGGCTGTGGGGTGTGTATCAGTGACCAACTCTCAGTTCAATTCTAATTATTTTTTTCTAATATTTACTTAGTTACTTTGAGAGAAGGAGAGAGCACGGGGCGGGGGGGCAGAGAGAGAGGGAGAGAGAGACTACCAAGCAGGCTCCAGGCTCAGCACAGAGTGTGACATGGCATTTGATCTGACAAACTGTGAGATCATGACTTAACACTGAAATCAAGAGTCAGATGGTCAACCAAAGGCACCACAAAGGTGCCCTGTTCAGATCTAATTCTTACATCTCCCTTCACAAGTGTTCATGCCAAGGAACTCCCTAATACACATTCCAAAAGGCTACATCATGCAACCCTCAAAATAGATACTACTTGGTTTGTTATCTGACTCCTGCAAATAATTTATACTACTTAAATGCTCTTGCATTTTATCTAATCAAATCTCAAAATTTAAAACTGTCTAGAGAAATCTAGAAAATTTTGCTCATAATGTATTTGTGCTTCAGAGTTTTTACTTAATGTGCTTTGAGGCAATTTAAATTTTTACCAATTTTACAAGCTTACTTTTGTGAATGCTTTGAAATTATTTCTTTTTTTCCAAAGAAAATTATGACCTGGCTAGGCTCACTGTCGTGTAAGATGAAGAGTATGTTAGTAGCTGCTCGTTGGAATTCCTGTTGGCTTATTACCCATTTTAATGAGGACTTGCTCCTGATACTTTCTTTCAGAATTTGATGTGAAGAATGAAAAGAAACAGGGTCCATTAACTCAGTCCTCTTTTAGACATTGAGTATTACTCAAAATGGAATTTTGCATCAGTAAAAATCCAATTTAGGAGTTTTTAGGGAGAACCAATCCTCTTTCACTTTATGTAGCATCCATCATAATCAGCATCTTTGGTAGTTAGTAGTGGATGTATGTATATACATACATGGGTGTGTATTTGGAGATATATATATATATATATATATATACATATGGATAACATGGATATATATATATATATATATATGGATGTAACATATATATATGCATATAACATATATATATTAATTTTTTATGCTTCAGTGCATTTTAGTAGTGAGAGTCATGATGAGCCTTGAAGATTCTAGAGACAAAAGGAACGATTTTAAGAAGTTAGAAAAGAAAAGATGTAAGAAATAATAGAAACAATTTAATTATACCAAGAGAATAAACAGACAAACTAAGAAGAGATTTGCTAATGCTAAAACCTGCAGGGGTCAGCAGAAAGAAAGTGCCTCAGAGAAAGGAATATACGAGGAATTATGTGTCAGGAAAATAAATGAAGTCAGAGGCCAGAAAAGCATTATTATTCAATTCTGAGTCAACATCAGTATAAGAACAATAAAGCAATTAAGAAATTCCATGAGAACTAAAGACAGTGGTGAGGGTAAAGTAGCAGGAAGGCAAGAAGGGGAAGAGATTACTAACATGTACTGAGTATTTACAATATGCCACAAAACATACTTAATGTATTGCATTAATTATTACATTCAGTTCCAATGATATCTTTGTGGGGAAAAAATGCTTCTATGTAATGGTGAATTGGCAAATCTTCAACGACCAGCTTTTCAGTGTCAGGAGGCCTGGTCTACAGTGCCTGCCAATTTCAGTTGCGTAATACTACATGACACTTAATTTGAATTTATCACGGTGGCATCACCTGGCACGTACACATCCTGAAACATTAAAAATGGGCTCTGCAGGAAGGCGTGTGCTGGCTCTACACCACTGCTGCTATGTCCAGTCTGAAAACAAGACACTAATACATATAATAAATCCAGGAAAAGGTAGACTCACACTTATATAAACTTTCCTGGTTTAAAAATTCATATTTTT
Source organism: Lynx canadensis (assembly GCF_007474595.2). Lineage (NCBI taxonomy): Eukaryota > Metazoa > Chordata > Mammalia > Carnivora > Felidae > Lynx > Lynx canadensis. The sequence goes on along the minus strand of NC_044303.2, from coordinate 220,416,223 downwards.
ACCAAACCAGACTTAAGGAAAAACAAAAAAGCAAAACAAAAAACCCATTGTCTGGATGCTATGGAGGAATCACTACTATTCCAGAGCTCTGGCTGGGCCAGCAGTTAAATTCATTTGGAGCTTCAAAGGACCCAAGGGGTAGAGCTGGAGGAATGGAGCGAACCCTTCTCTGCACATCCAGAATGGAGTTTTTGACACTTGCCTTACCACTCCAATTAAAAAATAACAATATGTAGAGAAAGTCTCCCTCTTCTTTTTCAAAACACCTAAAGGAATTGAGGAGATCTAGAAGGCAAAACACCAGCCCCATCTTTGAAGAAACCAAGTGATACCCTAAGGCTAGCGATATGCAGTGAATTGTGAATGGCAGGAGAAAAAACACCAAGAGAGGATGCCCGGAGCTGAGGAGCTAGGGGAACACTGGTAGACTTCAGTTTGACAAAATATTTGATATTACATGACAAGAAAAAAAAATCAACACCCTCTTATTTACAAAAAAAAAGGAATGGCTATGTGGGTTGATGGCAAGAGTAAAGAAGCTCTGTTTTGACACATGCAAGACAGGGTAAAATGAATGAAACAGAATAGTCATGTTTGCAGGAAGTTATGTTAATATGAGAGTGAAAGAGAAGAGAAATCTACATTTTGACCACCAACATGAGTTGGCTGCAAAGAAGTAAAATCTAACAAACAAACAAAAACCTTGCCTCTGACTCACACCACATCTGGATCTAGCTCGCATCATATTCACATAATCAGAGAATTCCTTGCACTCTTGCCTCTGCTTCATTTATTTCATAACAATAACTGGACCAGAAAAATATATATATATTTAGTGATAGTTCAAAGGGACCAGCTCAGAATCTATAGAATTATACTAGAATAAGAAAAATAAGGAACAAAGACAAAACAAAACAAAAAAATCAGGAACAAAAGATACATACAGAAAAAAAGGTCATCAGAAAATTATGATGAAATAGGCATGAATATTTTTTACAAGGTAAGAACAATTTATACGGAATTACCAAATATCATGCAGGTACTAGTAATAGTGTTTGCATTACTAGTAATGCAGGTAATGTAATAGTGTTTTTTTAAGCCACATAAAAATGATAAGCCCAACACGCATGATAACAGGCATGGATTGTTAAAAACTGTCACAAGAAAATGTGTTTCTCTATAACAGAAGTCCAAGTCTCGACACAAAAGTTGATAGAAGATATTCCAATAACACAGAAATTTAAAATATAAACAGAATTCAGGGAAAATGAGAAAAGTAAAATGAAACAAAAAGGAAGGAACAGAGGAAGCAACAAAAAGAGAGTAGAACTTTTTATTAATGTAGTAAACAAAAGAGAAATCTTGACCAAGAAAAGCAAGCAAAATGAATTAGAAAGATTAAATAGACATACCTGATTAAGGCCTGATATCCAAAATATACAGAGAAATATGAAAATTCAACAACAAGAAAACAAACAACCTAAATAAAAAAAAAGGCGAAAAAGAATTTAAAAGACACCTCACTAAAGAAGATAAACAGATGGCAAATAAGTATATGAAAATATTCTCTACATCATATGTCATCAGGGAAATGCAAATTAAAATAGCAATGAGATACCACTACGCATCTATTGGAATGGCCAAAACCCAGAACACTGACAACACCCAAGGATGTGAAACAAAAAGAACTCTCATACATGTTGGTGGGAATACAAAATGTTAGAGCCACTTTGGAAGTCCATTTGGTGGCTTCTTACAACAGGCTCTTCCTGTGATATTCCAGCAGTTGTGTTCCTTGGTATTTACCCAAAGAAGCTGAACTTATGTCCACCCAATACCCACTCAGGATATTTCCAGTAGCTTTTTTTAAAATCACCAAAACTTGGAATAAGCCACAATGTCCTTCCATAGATGAATGGATAAATCAACTGTGCAACATTCAGACAATGCAATATAATTCAGTGCTAAAAAAAATGAACTATAAAGCTATAAAAAGACATGGAGAAACCTTAAAATGCATATTACTAAATAAAATAAGCCAATTTGGAAAAACTACATATTGTTTTATTTCAACTATATAGCATTTGAAGAGGTACACTATAGTACAAAGATCCTTGGTTACCAGTGTTAGAGAATGGGGAGAAATAAATAGGTGAAGTACAGGGGATTTTTAGAGCAATGAAATAGTCCTTCTGATTCTGTAAGAGTGGATACATATTATTACATACATTGTCCAAACCCATAGGATGTACAATGTCACGAGTAAACTATAAGGTAAGCTCTGAACTTTGGGTGATTACAATGTACTGACATGGGTTCATCAAGTGTAAGATATATACCATTCTGATAATGGGGAGACTATGCATGTGTGAAGGCAGAGGTATATAAGAAATATCTGTGATTTGGCTGTGAATCTGAAATTGCTCTTAAAAATAAAGTCTTAAAAAATTAAAATACAAAAGGGAATAAATAACAAGAGTAACTTTACAGTGGAGATGCCATTTTAATCCAATCCTCATACTTATCACCAGTATAATAGGCCAAATGGGCCCATGGAAATGAGCCAAATGGAAATCTTGCCCCACAGGACGGGATACAATGACAGCAGCATCGCTTGAGATTTCCTGCCAAAGATGCCTAAGTGTAGTCATGAAAAAACATCAGACAAACCCAAATTGAAGGACATTTTACAAAGGACCTGGCCTGTCATCTCCAAAAGTGTCAAGGTCATGAGGTCAAAGAAAGATTGAGAACTATATCAGAAGATAGAAGGAAAGCAAAAAAGCATGACAACTAAATGCAATGTGTAACTGTGGGGTGCATCATTTTGTTATAAAGGGCTTACTGGGACTACTGGCAAGATCTGAATGTGGTCTGAAATAGATGTTTGTAATGTATTAGTGTTAATCACAACAGAACCATTAAAATAAGGAAATTGTGTAAGAGAATGGCTTTGTTTGAAGAAAATAAATGCTAAATTACTTGGATGTGGAATAAAAAGATGTTAAGAGAAAAAAAAGGAAAAAACAAGTTGTTTCCAAGAAGAGAATCAGAGAGAAAATTCACACAACAAAAGAAATACACACTTTAACTTCACAAAAATAATCAAATAGTCTTATGTAGGAATATATATTCAAATGGATAAATACAACATACACTGGTAAAAATATATTGCAACTCATTAAAACTCTTAGAGACACCATTTTCAAACACAGTAGAGAAGTTGCTTGGAAAAACTTAGGTTGAAACAATTTAGAGTGCTGGAGAGAATATAAACAATACTTTAATAAAAGTAATAAATACAAGACAAGAAGGGCCCCTAGGTGGCTCAGTTGGTTAAGCGTCCGACTTTGGTTGAGGTCATGATCTCACACATGGTTTGAGCCCCGCATCGGCTCTGTGCTGACATCTCAGAGCCTGCAGCCTGCTTTGGATTCTGTGTCTCCCTCTCTCTCTCTGTCCCTTCCCCACTCATTCTCTGTCTCTCTGCCTCTCAAGAATGAATAAACATTAAAAAAAAAATTTTTAAAAGAGACAAGATTCAGCAACAAAATATAATGGAAAATAAAAACCTAGACCAGTGAGTAGAACAACAGATCACAAAACTATTTTTCTATGAAAATATGTCTATATGAGAAAACTCACTTTTCAGTTTTGTGGCCCATGTTGGGTATACAACTCAAGACCAAAATTATAGATTTAACACCCAAAATTAAACATTTAAAGGCAGATGCTCACATCATGGAACCGAAGAAAAAATCATCTTAAGCAAAACTTGAGGAATAAAGGAAAGTCAATGCATAAACAGTAAAGGTGAAGAAAAAACAACTGATGATGAGAGGCTCTGACCACAGGCTGACCTTCACCGATATCTTGAGCCAGATTAAACTGTGCAGGTAGGGCGACTGTGTGGCTCAGTCGGTTAAGCATCTGACTTCAGCTGAGGTCAAGATCTCATGGTTTGTGAGCTCGAGTCAGGTATTGGGTGAGCTCGATCCCACTCCAGGTGAATTCCTGCCTTGCTTCAGGTGAGCCCTGCTTCTCTCTTTCTCTGTCCATTGTGGGATTTTCTCTCCCTGCCTCTCTCTCTCTCTCTCTCTCTGCCCCTTGCTCACTTGTATCCTCTCTGTCAAAAAAAATAAAAATAATATGAAAATAAATAAAATAAAATAAAAATGTGCAAATAAACCAGAGAACTCTAAGATAAAAAACTTGAAAGCAGTCAGATAAAAATAGTCTTATTATCTTCAAAGGGGAAGCGACTGTCAGCTGATTTCTCAACAGCAACAATTCATTAATAATGCAGGAGGCAGAGAAATGTTACCTGAAGTGGTTGCCATTCTCAAATTCTATACCCACATAAATTGACTTTTTAACGCAAGGCCAGAAATATCATCAGATAAACAAAGCCGAAGATATCATCACCAGTGTATATATTAATAAATATTAAGGCAACTGATTCTTAAATGACTGTCTGAGATGTAAGAAGAAATGGTGAAGAGAAAGCAAAACATGTAAGTAAATCTAAAGAAACAAGGAATATAAAAGACAAAGATGGCATAATTCATGTTGGAGATGAACAGCAGTAATGTATTCTGTGATACTTGTACAATCCAGCCTCTAGTTCCCTTTGTAGAGAAACTCTTGAAGATATTTTACAACAAGGAGAAAAGAGTGTGAGAACTTGTCAAGGCATTAAAAAAGATGCTCACTGTGTATCAAGTTTATGATGACAAGAATGCAAGCACTATTCAAGCTACTTTTTCTTAAAATAAAGAAATACAACTCTTTAATTCTCAGGATTTCTAATCTTTTAAATTACAGCATACTCAATAATATTAGCTTTATCTTTTTTTCATTTCCTATAAATTTATATCAAATATTAGATGAACGTTTTAAAGCTTTGACAAAAATATAGCAACTCTAAAGTAATAGAAGTGTTGTAATTTTCCTCAATGATTATTAAGATCACACTACATGGTTTCATCTTGCATAGACATTTTTATGGTCCCATACTACCATGCAAAAAAAAGGACTTTCTACATTAGTATCCTAAAGAAAACATGGACACAAGATCAACATACTTTGTGTGTGTATGTTAAGGGACAGATAATAAATATTTTCAACTTTGAAAACCACATAGAGTACCTACACCATATTTTTCCTCTTCTTTCTCTCTCTTTTTTTAAAAAAACATAGCCTTAAAAACTTGCATAAATTAAGTTATGAGCTAAAAGACTACCACTTGGTTCAATTTATCCCACCAACCACAGTTTACCAACCTCTGCACTAAGACAACAAAATGAAGAGTTACGGCTAATAAGCAGAAACAAAAAGTAATAATATACAATTAGAAAAATTCAATTTGTTCAAAAGGAAGTCTAAAAAGAGAAAACGGCAACAAAACCAGATGGTACAGATCGAAAACAAAGAGCAGGATGATAGACTCAAACCGAAAGATATCAATAATCATATTAAATGTAAATAATTTGAAAACCTCAATATAGAACTTAGAAGTGAAATTAATCATTTTGAACTTCTGCCAATAAAGTCTCTCCACCAGAATGAAGGATAATTGTAAAACAGGAGACTATTTTCAAGTAAATTTTTAATAGTTATTCAAACTGACCTGAGACAAAGAGATAAATTTCACCCTCAATGTATTCTCATTCTCAATCTGAAAATTTACAGCAGTCTTTTGCTACATTTCTAAGAATCAATTTAAGATATGTCCATGTGCTTTCATAGTCTGCATATTTGTTAAGACTCGAGCAAACTTTACGTTGTTTTAACAAATCTTGATTGCTTATTCATTATCCTGTTGCTGGGAGTTTGAATTTTCCATTTGTTGTTTTACAAATATATTTCTATAAACATTTTTTATTTTTTTGTAGAATTAATGCTTTCTAAATTATACAAACTGGAATTGTTGGGTTGAAAATATAAAAACTTGTAATTTATTATATATTGCTTAAAATATTGATTTCTGATCATTTCAATCAAATTATAGAGCTATCATTCACATGCATCTGTTTTGTATTAATCTGCCAATAATATTTTTACTTATATTTTCAACTTCATTTCTAAGATATTATCTCTCTTGTTTCTAAGGACAATTTTCACTTTTCTTTGTGATGACCTGTCGTCTCCATTTCTTTAATTATATCAGTTATAATTGAATTTAATTTCCCTATGTTGTTATCCAGTAGCTCCAATAACAAGTTAGAGTGAGGATGATTTTTCTATTACTGAGTTGTTCCTGATGTGTATTACATGTAATTTTCATGAGAGTTTCCTTCACCTTTCAGAATTTCTCTTAATTCATTGATTTTTTTTTTTCCTTTTTGTTGTCAGAGCCATGTGCTTTTTTGGGATTATGATATTATTTGACTTAAACTCTGGAAGATGAAAGCTTCTCACTGTTTTCATATTTTAAAAAAAATGTCCCCTTTGAACAGTATCTTGTTTTAGTGCTGGGGCAGAAAATACAGATTAACCTGGAATATTTTATGGTACTAGAAAACAAAAAAGTGCTCAAAAAACAAAATGATGGGGTATGTCAAAGGGCACAGGAGCCAATCTGAAAGAGCTCCCAGTGGACAAATCTGAATGAATTCAAGCAACAAATTAAGTAACATTAGCTTGTAATCAAATACATAAAAATAAATACCCACATATCTGTCTGACTATAAATAAACTATTACATAAAACAACAAGAAAGAAGAGGCACATTTCTCACACAAAACAATTTCAAATAATTTTGTAGATTCTACGTCTCAAGGATTTGGAACATAAGTGTTTGTCCCTTGAGTGTGGGCTATGCTTTAGTGACTCATTTCTAGAGTACAATATGGAAAGTGATGTTACACTGGAGATCTTAGGAAGATTTCAAATCAACATTCACATTATCAGTGATAAGTAATACTGAAAGCAAGTGCCCAGGCTATGACATGATGCTGAGACTGACACTTTACCTCCATCGTCTCGAAATCCCCAAAGCCCATAACCACAATCTACACTTGAGAAAAATATCAGGATAGTCCAAGTGACAGACATTCTACAAAATATCCGATTAGTACACCTCAAAAATGTCAAGGTCATCAACAAAAAGAAATACAAGAAACCTTCACAGGCAGAAGAGCATAAGAATATATGACAGCTAAATGCAGGATCGTCTCCTATTGGGATTCTGGAAGAGAAAATGGTCATTAGGAAAGATACAATGAAATCCTAATGAAGTATAGAGTGTAATTAATAATAACATAGGGGCTCCTGGGTGGCTCAGTGGGTTAAGCGTCTGACTTCGGCTCAGGTCACGATCTCACGGTTCATGGGTTTGAGCCCCGTGTTGGGCTCTGTGCTGACAGTTCAGACCTTGGAGACTGTTTTAGATTTTGTGTTTCCCTCTCTCTCTGCCTCTCCTGCTCTCTCTCTCTTCTCTCTCTCTCTCAAAATAAAAAAAAATTAAAAAATTAAAAAAAAATAATTATCTATACACATACCATTCATTATTTGTGACAAACATATTATAGTAATTTAAAATCTTAATAATAAGGAAAACTGGGTGTGGAGTTAATAGAAACTCTCTATGCCTTTGCAACTCTTCTGTAAAAATAAAATAAATGTTAAATAAAATAGTGTATTTTAAAAAGTCTTTTTGGGACTCCTTTCTGCATTATCATTTTATTTTATTTTATTATCATTATCATTTTATTTCTTTCAAAGAAATATTTAATAGATGCAAAAAAATGCAATTTACAGAAACTAAGAAGGAAAGAGAATCTGAGTATCCTTATGACTGTTAAAGAAAATAAGTCAACAGCCCAAGTTTTCTTACAATAAAACTGCTGCATCCTAGGGTATTTTTAGTGAATTTTTAGTGAATTTAGCTAACATTCATGAAAGCAATAATTCAATCACACACAAATTATTTAAGGTTATATGAATTGGTAACATTTTCTATTTCATTTTATGTGATTATCATAATTTTGATATCTAAATATGATAGGAATAGACCTAAAGAAATTTCACAGGGTGATATCTTGGATAAAAACACATGATTTCATAACAGTACAATTTTAAACAAAGTAAGAACAAATGGAATACAATAATAGAAAGCTATTATATCATTACCAAACATGAATTTTTTCAACTCTACAAGTTTAGTTCAAACAAGAAAAACCATTTAAGTCAATCCCTAGACTAACATACCAATGGGAAAATAAACAGTTCCATAGATACATAAATATATTTGATAACACTTCATATTCATTTATGATTTAAAAACAGAGCACATTAGGATGAAAAGGCCATTTTTAGTATAATAAAAATATTTTTTAAAACAACCCTAAGAAACTTCACAATTAATAACAAAATGTTGAACTCTTTTTAAAAAAATCATGAGCAAAATAAAGATGTTCTCTCTCAAATCATCTATTCAGTATTGCATCAGAGCTTACTTCAGTGCAGAAAGACAAGTAAAAAAAGGTGTGTTTATTTTTTCCCCTTGATCCCACTAACATTCTCTTCTGCCAGGTACTGCTGCATACATTACTCCCTTCCATAGCAAGACTCTCTAAAGTTTCTGGCATGTACTTTCTCTAATTTCTCTCCCTTCATTCCTTTTTAAATCACTGTAATAAGAATTCTGGATGACCGTATCATTGAAAGCCGAGCATCAAGTTCACCTATAATCTCTGAGAAACTAAAGTTAGTATTCAAAAGTCCCAACATACTTGACTTTCCAGCAGCGTCTGGCACAGTTAATCCACACTCTTCTCTAAACATTTTCTTTACCTGTATTCTAAGACACTCCAGGCTCTTAGTGTTCCCTGCAGTTCAAGGAATGTTTATGTTCCATTTCATTTATCATGTGTTTCATCTCTCCCCCCACATCCTCGTCTATCTCACACATGTTTCAATATGCGTCTGCCCCTGAACCCGGCCCTGTGTCCTCTTCTCTCAGAACACTCAATTTCTTGATATCTTACAGTCCCGAATAAAAGCAAATCCATCTTTCCAGTTGCTTGGGCCAAATTTTTTTTTTTTAATGTTTATTTATTGCGAGAGAGGGAGAAGGAGAATGTGCCCTTGAGTTGGGGGAGGGGAAGAGAAAGAAGGAGAGAGAGAATCCCAAGCAGGCTCCACGCTCTCAGCACAGAGCTGGATCTCAAGAACCTTGAGATCATGACCTGAGCTGAAATCTAGAGTTGGATGCTTAACTGAGCCGCCCTGGTGCCCCTAAATTTTTTGAGTCGTACACAACAACCCCAACACTCCATGTGTACTACTGCAGAAATTTATGTTGTATCGACGTTAAAGCCAGAAGCCAGAATGAGATTTTTAAAACGTAATTCAGGTAATGCCACTCTTCTGCCAAAAATTCTACAGAACTTCTTATTTCGCTCAGAGTACAAGTCAGACTACTTAAGAGGTCCTGTCTACATACTGTTCCCTATTGCTGCTGCAACAAATTATCACAAACTCAGTGGCTCAAAACACCGCAAATTAATTGTCCTATAGTTCTGGAAGTCAGAATAAAATCCAAGTGTCAGCAGTGCTCCTCTCTTACTGGAGGCTTCAGGACCTCCTCACAGTTTCCAGATTCCAGAGGCTCTTTGCATTCATTGGCTTGCATCCCTTCCCTCCATCTTCACAGTTTATCACCCTAATCCCAAGTTCCACTGTTAGGTCCCTTTACTGACTTGCGCCCTCTTGCATCTGTCCCACGTAGGTACAGTGGGATCACCTGAATAAAGCAGGCTAATCTTCCAATTTCAGTGTCCTTTATTTCATTACAGCTGCACAGTCGTGTTTTACTATTTAAAATAACATATTCATTGGGGCGCCTGGGTGGTTCAGTTGGTAAACGTCAGGGTGTTGACTTAGGTCATGACCTTTCAGTTTTTCGGTGGGTGGTTTCGAGTCCCACATCAGGCTCTGCACTGTCAGTCACTGACAGTGCAGAGCCTGATTGGTTTTCTCTCTCTCTCCCTGTGCCCCTCCCCTGCTCACATGCTCTGTCTCTCTCTCTCAAAATAAATAAATAAACTTATTTTTTTTTCATGTCTATCCATCTTTGAGAGAGAGACAGAGTACAAGCAGGTGAGGGGCAGAGAGAGCAGGAGACACAGAATCAGATGCAGGCTGCAGGCTCTGAAATGTCAGCACAGAGCCCAACTGGGGGCCCGAACCCACAGCGGTGAGATCATGACCTGAGCCGAAGTTGGTGCCTAACCAACTCAGCCACAAATTCTGAGAATTAGGATGCGGATATCTTTGAGGGCCACTATTCTGCCTACTATTCTTTATGAGATCTGGGCATCCCGTTACCTCTCAGACCTCCCCTTCTACCACCTGTTTATTGATTCCTTTTTTCCACACTCACTTCCTTGCTCTTCTTGGAATATTCACAAGGAACCTCCTGATTTGGAGAGTTTTCAGCATATATATATATATGTATATATATATATATATATATATATACGTATATAATATATATATACGTATATATATATATATATACACATATATATATATATATATATATAACTTAGGTAACTAAGCAGCTATCAGTGGAATATATATATATATATATACACACATATGTGTGTGTATATATATATATATATATATATTCCACTGATAGCTGCTTAGTTACCTCTTTAACTTCCTCCAAATCCTTTGCTCAAATACCACCTTATCAATGAGGAAATATCTCACCACCACCACCCACTATGTCTCATTTCCCAATATTCCTCCCCTTGTTTTTCCTTTTTTTTTTCTTTTTTTTTTTTTTTTGAGAGAGTGAGAGAGAGAGTGGAGGAGAGGGGCAGAAGGAGAGAGAGAATCTTAAGCAGGCTCTACACTTAGTACAGAGCCTGACTGGGGGCTTAGTTCCACGACCCTGGGATCATGCCTTGAGCCAAAAATCAAGAGTTGGACACTCAACTGACTGAGCACCCCAGGCACCCCATCTCTTCTTTTCTAATAGCTCTCTTCATCTTCTGACATATTGTAATAGTAATATATTTATTATGTTTCTTTTTAATTTCCTGAATTTCCTACTAAAAACATGAGCTTCATGACATAGGATATGTTGTTAAGTTATGTGAACTAGTGAAATAACAGGTGCCTGCTCCATAACTATTATGGATTTGGAGATGAAGCAATCAATAGGAAAAAAAAAAAAAAAAGATGACCTAAAGAAACAATTGGTAAAATACTCGAAAAATGTTTTCACAAAAATGAAAGCTCACTGCTAATTAGGATAATGCTAAGTAAAATACCGGACTGGGGGCTGGGGGTGTTAAATAACAAAGTTGGGTATCCAAAGTAACAGAACTCTCATATACTGCTAGTGAGAATATGTATTGGTTAACATTTAGGAAGCTAATATGGAACTCTCTGGAAAAATTAAAGCTAGGCACACACTATATATATCAGCAGTTTTACTCCTAATTATATACTCTAAACTTATTCAGTATACATACATATCAGAATGCATATTTAGATGTTCATAAGGGCATTATTAATAATAGCCAAAGCTAGGGGAAGGGACACTATTGTATATTCATTATTAATATTATCTCACTAAATCCAAACACCATCATATAAAGAAATCCTTTACAAAATGGGTTAATTTTATAAACCTATTTGAACAAAGGAAAAAAGACACAAAATAATATATGAACTATAATTATACCTGATTTCGGAAACATTAAAAAACTCTAGTATCTTGTTTAGCAAGGGCTACATACAAGTTCAAAGTATAAAGAAAAGCAAGGCATTATTAACACAACATGAAGCCTATCGACACCTTCATAAAGGAGAAATGTTGTTAACATACCCACAGAGAAAGTTTCATAAGGCTAGCAATTTTCCATTTCCATTGATTTATATTTATTCATTAAAGTGTATATACATGTTTTATTCAACTTTCAGTATGAATTACATTTGAAAATAAAAAAAAAACTTAAAGGTCAGTTAATAGGAAGTTAAGGGTAAAAAACCTATCCTGCCAGTATAAAAATTGTTAAAGGATATAAACACTGATTTAAAGAAATGGAAAACACTTTAATAAGCACATGAAGAAATGCTTATCATCACTTAAAATAACAGAAATATGTTTTCATTCATAAGACTGGAAGAATTAAAAGATGATGATGATATAGAGATACGATAAAATGGTGAAGAAGCACTCTCATCCACCATTGATGAACCATTTAGCAATACTAATTAAAGTATAAAATCGCTCAAGACTGCTTCAGCATCTCCACCTTTCATCTTATTCCTGAAGATATGCCAGCAGTGTGTGAAATAACAGTTCATGTTATTATTAAATTATTTTTAATAACTAAATGCTTGCAAGAGGAAAATGATAAACAAATTATGATATATCCACAGGAAACTATACAGAAACTAAATTTTTAAATAAATCCTTATTTACTGAAACTGAGAGTTCTCAAATTATTTTTTAAGTTAAAAAATGACATTATATAAGATTGCATAAAGTACATCACCATTTATGTAAAAGCAAATCGTACATGTGTGGTTATATAGTTCTATAATGTCTCTTGAAATATATACCCACTGCCAAAAACCACCTGGTAAATGCAATTATTTCTTAGGAAGAGAACTAGGAAGGACTGAGGATCATGGTGGGAGTCTTAGTTTTAACTGCATACTCTGTCTTGCCCTTCAAATTTTATACAAAGTAAATGTATTATCAATTCCATATATAAATTAAATAATAAACACACAACAAAATAAGTTTGACGCTTCTATGATGTAATAGAAATATACCTGTTACCCATGCAGTTTTAGTTTTCTATTGATATCATTCTGAAAAGACAGTTAACATACTTATCATTATATTTTTTAATGTTTATTTATTTTTGAGACAGAGAGAGACAGAGCATGAGCAAGGGAGGGAGGGGCAGAAAGAGAGGGAGACACAGAATCTGAAGCAGGCTCCAGGCTCTGAGCTGCCGGCACAGAGCCTGACATGGCGCTCGAACTCGTCAACTGCGAGATCCTGACTTGAGATGAAGTCAGACGCTCAACCGACTGAGCCACCCAAGCGCCCCATCATTATACTTCTTAAATAAGAATATAATTGTTTTCAGTGAGGTAACATACAGAATATTAACAAGAATATCATTATTAATAATGGTGTAATGAGGTGTAATGTTGGCTATTATATACTCTGGAGTCATCTCTTCTGGGTTAGAACTCCAGCTCTACAAGTTACTTGATTTGTGCCTTTAGAACACTTATTTAGACAATAAGGACATATTTTTCTTAATTATAAATGAGAGATAATAATAAAAATATCTTATGAGGTTACTGTGATATTAAGTAATAAATAAATCAAATTTTACAGTTATTATCAGGATATATCAGTGTGTTTCAGATTATTATAAACTATATCTTATTTAATTCTCACATAAAACCATGTGTAATAATATTTACATCAATTTTTTTTTTGCTTTCAGAAGTGTGTAAGTATTAGCGGCAAGAAAAGTGTTGTTTTTTTAATTGTTTTACTTCTCTTGGTGATTTACACGGCAGTATTCTTTTTGTTTAGTGATTATGATTATGTGTGGTGCTCACTGTCACCTTGATAGATATTTTCAATTCCAATTTTTAATAAGTAAAGAGAGCTCATCTGTTTTTGCACATTCACATCCTCTTTTTCCACATCATAATGTCCTATCACTTGCTCTTCATCAGTTCAAAATATCTCTCATTCTCCACTTATTTTGTCTAATTGATAATATGCCTATGAGAAACTGCCCAACACAAAACTAACTGACTCCCATTTGCCTCAGATGATTACAGTAACTCTCTCCTTGGTCCACACTGATTTTTAAATTGTCACGCCTGTCTTTTGATTGAGTTTGCATTACACAACAAAATTAGTCACTTACTCTTTGCAGTTTTTTTTTCCCTCCCTTGTCTTCTATAATAATGCTAGTCTTGCCCTTCTTCCCCACCACCCCGCTTCTCCTTGGATGTTCTCTGCCTCTACCTGTATGCTATTTGATTTTTAATCAAAAGTCATGTCCTTGATATTTGCTTTATCTATTTATTGTTTCCCTTCAGAAACTCAGACATCAAGGATGAAGAAACTGGGTCTGTTCATGATTCACAACTCTATCCTTCTGTTCTGCTAGACTCAGAATAGTCAAACACATATGTACAAACTAAATTTGTTGCTAGATTTGATGTAGGTTTGTGGCGAAATTGGTGTCAAGGAAAATTGCAAAACTCAGTGGTCTTGGAGTGTTTTTGGGTATTTAGAAGACATAATACTGAACTGAGAAGTTCACCGATGGAATTTAAGCTAAACAGCCACCAAAATAGGAAATATTCCTTTAGAAAAAGGTCTATAATAGTATATGCTCTTACTTTGTAAAATTTCATACTTCATAAAATAATTTTAGTACTGGACTGAGAGTTAACATCTGAATTTAAAATTCTAAATTTAATACTTTTATGTAATCCATAAACACATACAGTGTAGTTTTAAATGTGAAGTTAAAGAAGTGAAAGAATTTTACTGAAAGAGGGAATCTGAAATTTACATAAAATGCCCTTTGCCTATTGTAGATTAGGGTTCTAAGGAGAGAACCAAAGGAGAGAACTATATTCCAACAGAATTACTGCTCCCTTCTCTAAATTTAGCCCATCTATATAGGAACTTACATGTTCATACTGTTCTTTATTTTTGCTTTTAGTTGCAATTATGAGAAGCCATGGGACAGTTACCCAATTAGCATCACAATAATAATAATGGCAATAGTAATAATAATATTAATAAAATATTAAGGTTAAATAATATTGTTTACTAAAAAATGTAGAAATTTAACTATGAATATTTAGGAACTCACTTCAGAACATTTATTAAAGTATTCACTCCTTTTCATGCTTTCATAAAAGGTAACTGAGAATCTGAATATATGAACATATACCAAGTGTGAAACATTGATGAGCAAACACAATAACATACATCCCACTTTTTCATTTTCTTTCCTGAAGAGAACATTATTCTTCAGTACAATGGGGACAGAATTTAATTGAATATATAATTATGTATTGTCTCCAAGAAAGAAAATGAGAGGGCTTTGGTAGAAATTCATAATACAATAATAATAATTTCCCATGCTTCATGACCATTACACATGCACCTGTTACTGATAAATTACGCTGAGATACTTTCCGCTGAGCAAATTTATGTGAGATTTAATACATTTTTCATCTACAGAGATTTCTCCCGAGTTTTTGTTAAAAATCTACTCAATTTTCACATAATCTTCATTATAAAGTAATCATGTTTCTTAAAAGTTTATATTTGAAAAAATGATGGGTTAAATTATAGTTTTAAATTTTTATTTGAATTTGAATATTTTGAGATAATAGGTAAGTTTTCCAAAACGTATTTGGCACAGAAAAAAAAATTTAATCATTTTTTATTGTCATCAGTCTACTATTATTTTGAATGCCCTTCTATCTACTTCCAACTATTACTAGTCTTTGTGAATTCATTGGCCTAAAATCACAGAAAAAAAAAACCTTTAGAAAATAAACCCATAATTATCTTTTTTCTAAAATATATTCCAATAAAAGTAACTTCAAGGGATGTGACAAAGGGAGGTAGATTTTAAGAGGTGCTATGTGGCTAACTGAAGAAACAGGAAAAGAGAAGAGGTTTCTGTGGGGAAGGGCTAATAAATTAGTAAACATGAAACAGGAATATACAAAAGTCAGGCTGTGGTAGGAAAGAAAAGATGACAACATTTACAGCCTCTCTGGGATAGTAACTCAAGGGGAAAAAATGGGAGAATGAAAGGGTAGACTTTCCATAAATCCTTTAAGGACAATATGGGCAGTGGAGTGTGGTAAATATGTTTAGGTGGGGTGCGTGTGTGTGTGTGTGTGTGTGTGTGTGTGTGTGTGTCTGTGTGTGTGTGTGTGTGAGTTGTTTCATGAAGGTTATAAAATGAAGTTGTCACACGTATTTATGAATAATCTTTTTTTTATTTTTTTAATTTTTTTAATGTTTATTTTGAGAGAGAGACAGTGTGAGCAGGAAAGGAGCAGAGAGAGAGGGAAACACAGAATTTGAAGCAGGCTCCAGGCTCTGAGCTGTCAGCACAGAGCCCGATGTGGGGCTCAAACCCTCCAACTGTGAGATCATGACCTGAGCTGAAGTCGGACGCTTAACCAACTGAGCCACCCAGGCGCCCCTATATGAATAATCTTGATATTTGGTAGTATGTTATGCAAATAACTTCATGGAAGACTATAGAAAACATGTTATCACTAATACCAGTAAAACTTGTAAGTAAAAAGATGATTGTGGTTGTTATTTATATATGAGCATTCCATACTTAATTCCATTTATCTCGTAAATAAATGTCATTTATTTTTAACATGCAACATTTACCATTTGATGTTTTTCTTGAAAATGCTAAAAAGGACCCTATTTCCTAATATTTTAAATGAGAAAAAATATAATGCTCACACATTACATCTAAGCTCAAAACCAATTCTAAAATTTAGTAACCAAAGTACAGTAAAATCTGTATAATATGAATAACGTGCTATAATGTTAATATGTAAAATGCTTAAATCCGTGTTACCTGATCACCTAAGGTTAATATGAATTAGTATGGCTTCTCTATGTTATAAAACTTGGATACACATTCTTTTTGACAGCCTTTGATATCTTCAAATCATCTATGCCTGGTTTTGAAGTTTCATCCTCAATGCAAATGCATCTGGAATGCAACTCAACTACCTTCCTAAATATTGCTTTGTTAAAATATAGTGAGCTTTGAGGATGCAAGCATATTTTCCCTATATAACTTCTGGCTGAAATATCATTGTATTGAAAGATATAAATATTGTATGAATTTTGAGAATTAAAAACCAAGAGGTGGTCTGCCTGGAAAACATTATCAATGTTCCGCAGGCCAGGCTTCTATTTAAAAATGCTTTTATTACCTCTTGCTTGAGGATTAGTATAAGAAGATCTTAAGCACTCTAATTCAGATTTGTCTTATTTTGTGGTCTTTGCATATCAGATAAATAATGTCCTGATCCATCCAAAAGTCCAAATGTCCCCTCATCAGGAAGGTCTAGAACCACCTAACCTAAAGGAGTCTCTGCCAATATCTGTCACATCATCCTCATTTACTTTCTTCCAGGACTTTTTCTATCTAAAATTGTCTACTGTGTTATTTGTTTCATGCCTCATTCTTTTAGTGGCTGCAATTAATAGGGTTCAAATAGAAAATAACCATATACCAACACTCTGCCTGCCCCCGCCCACTAAAATCAGATCTCTATATATTAAACAGTTAAAGGGTTTTCTGTTGTTGTCATTTGTTTGTTTGTTTAATGTAGGTCTTTTTTGGTCATATTTGGATTGTTTTTAAGAAATATTCACCTGGAATTTTTAGTGTCAAGAACGGTATTATTACAGTCGTTAAAATATCCAACTCTCTGAAGATAATATTTAACATCCATTAAAATGTTTGCAATTTCTGAACTCTTATGTAGCATTTTCTCCACGTGCTCGACTCAGATCTGTTCACCCCCGGAAGACTGCAGTGGGAAGGTCAGGGCAGCTTCCTCTCTCTATCCTAGTTGGAACTACTCTTTCTCCCGTTACCAGGTTTGACTTGATTGTACCTACATTATTAAGGGTGAAAGGAACCTGGTCTAATATGGTGGGCACAGTTGGTATTTCTGGCATTCTGTTTAAGGTTAGGTTATTCTTTCATGGATCATGTTTTTTCAGTTTTTGGAAGATCTTTCTTCTAGAAATTTACAGTGATCACTTTTTATGAGGCATTGTACATCAAAAGAGCTCCGAAGAAATACAGATAAGTAAAAAATAAAAGCATATACCTTGGCTCTCCAATCTTGACTTTTTAATAACATTGATTTATGTGATGCAAATCCCAAAATTTCATTTCCACTTTACTTACAATTACTGCAGAAATAGAACAGGGGGATAGTTGGCACTTATTTTTTTGTTGGTGGCTCTTGGGTTCTGTGCTCTCTCAGAGATTAAAAGAGTCCCATAACTTCCTGTTAGCTTTACTTATTATTTTCTCCTTCTCTTAAAGGCAGATACTTCGTGAGCAGAGAAATTATATTTTCTCTACTATATGCTTAATAGGAGTAATTAATACCTGAGTAGTGGGTCTTCTAGATATTTACTGAAAGAATGAATGCATACTTCATTTTTAGGGGGTTTGTGGAGACCATAAGTCTACAGAAAAGGATGATTAAGAGGCTGGAACCAAATGCATGACTTCAAGATTAGATAGGGCATGAAGGAGAGGAGATCTTAAGAGAAGTCCATTTCAGAAAGTGAATACTAGATACTAGCCCTTTGTCCGATATGTCATTTGCAAATATCTTTTCCCATTCCGTTGGTTGCCTTTTAGTTTTGTTGGTTGTTTCCTTTGCTGTGCAGAAGCTTTTTATCTTCATAAGGTCCCAGTAATTCACTTTTGCTTTTAATTCCCTTGCCTTTGGGGATGTGTCGAGTAAGAGATTGCTACGGCTGAGGTCAGAGAGGTCTTTTCCTGCTTTCAAACTCCACACCCGAAAAACAAATAACCCAGTGAAGAAATGGGCAGAAAACATGAATAGACACTTCTCTAAAGAAGACATCCAGATGGCCAACAGGCACATGAAAAGATGTTCAGCGTCGCTCCTTATCAGGGAAATACAAATCAAAACCACACTCAGGTATCACCTCACGCCAGTCAGAGTGGCCAAAATGAACAAATCAGGAGACTATAGATGCTGGAGAGGATGTGGAGAAACGGGAACCCTCTTGCACTGTTGGTGGGAATGCAAATTGGTGCAGCCGCTCTGGAAAGCAGTGTGGAGGTTCCTCAGAAAATTAAAAATAGACCTACCCTATGACCCAGCAATAGCACTGCTAGGAATCTACCCAAGGGATACAGGAGTACTGATGCATAGGGGCACTTGTACCCCAATGTTCATAGCAGCACTCTCAACAATAGCCAAATTATGGAAAGAGCCTAAATGTCCATCAACTGATGAATGGATAAAGAAATTGTGGTTTATATACACAATGGAATACTACGTGGCAATGAGAAAAAATGAAATACGGCCTTTTGTAGCAACGTGGATGGAACTGGAGAGTGTGATGCTAAGTGAAATAAGCCATACAGAGAAAGACAGATACCATATGGTTTCACTCTTATGTGGATCCTGAGAAACTTAACAGGAACCCAGGGGGGGGGGGAAGGAAAAAAAAAAAAAAAAAAAAGGACGTTAGAGTGGGAGAGAGCCAAAGCATAAGAGACTGTTAGAAACTGAGAACAAACTGAGGGTTGATGGGGGGTGGGAGGGAGGGGCGGGTGGGTGATGGGTATTGAGGAGGGCACCTTTTGGGATGAGCACTGGGTGTTGTATGGAAACCAATTTGTCAATAAACTTCATATAAAAAAAAAAAAAAAAATAAAAAAAAAAAAAAAAAAAAAAAAAAAAAAAAAAATAAAATTGCCATTCATAAATAGGCACATATTGAAAAAAAAAAAAAAAAAAAAAAAAAAAAAAAAAAAAAAAAAAAAGAAAGTGAATACTAATGGCAACTCTGGAAGGAAGAAATGAAATTACAAACGGGAGCAGGTTCAGAAGCAAGAACCCAAAAAGAACTAAAATAAAGATTGAGTTATTTAGGAAAATGTAAAAAAACTGGCAAACTAGGACAGTATTTCTTGATCTTAGCACACTTGATGTTTGGAACTAGAAAATTTTATGGAGGTCTGTTCTATGCATTGCGGGTTTTAGCAGTAAACTTGGATTCTGCCAACTAGATCCCAGTAGCAGCCCCTTTACTGCCACCACCTGATGGTTTTATTGTACCAAAAAATGTAGACAGTTACCCTAATTATTTTTAAAGTATTATTATATTTTCACTTCCTGGAGTGAATTGTCTTACTATGCTCACTCAAAATCAGGTTATTATTACCCAAATATGTTATTAATTTTTTGGTGTGTTAGGGGTTTTTCTCAGTATCTGGTTTTGATTAAAAGTCTAATTTTAACATGCTCTTCCCCACTTGAGAGTAATTATTATATAAAATGAATACAAAATTTTTGTAGTAAATAAAATTAGTATTTCTTTGACCACTGTTTATCTGTTACAGCTTAAACTAAATTCAAGAGTATCTAGGTTTTTTTTTTGTAGTTTAAATTCATGTTAATTAATAGACAGTGTAGTATAGATAAGAGTATCTAGTTTAATGTCATTATGTATATTGTTTGAATATTTGGAACCTAGATATTTGAAATTATTTGTCCAGGGTGACTGAATCAGGCAATAAGAAACCGAGATTAAAAGGTATACTTAAATAAAAATAGTTTATAGTTATAATGATTCTCAAATCTTAAATTGGAAAAATGTAATATGTGTATAGAAAGATGCAAAATGAAAGCAGCATAGTACAAAAATAGATTACTTGAATTTCAAATATAAACCCCTTGCTATGGAAGTTAAAGTGAGGTGACATGGTGTTATCCTATAAAGGAAACTTCTTAAAGGCAAATTTTGTTATTATCTCACTGAAAAGAAAAAATAACGACAATTATATTTTGATTCAGGATGTATTTGATTGAATGGTTAGAGGAAAATGTGTTTTGATCATCAAGAGCTGAACAAAGAAATGCTTTGGGTGAGTTCATTATTGGCTGGCTTCGTTGTTTTTTGATTGTTTGTTTAATTTTAGAGAGAAAGAGCCAGGACGGGGGTGGGAAGGGGTGGAGAGAGAGAGAGAGAGAGAGAGAGAGAGAGAGAGAGAATATTAAGCAAACTCAGTATGGAGACTGATGCAGGGCTGAATCCCACGACTCTGGGATCATGACCTGAGCCGAAATCTAGAGTCAGACGCTCAAGCAACTGAGCCACCCGAGTGCCTCTTGGCTTGGTTTCTTAGTAACAGTCATGTCAATGACAAATGGGCGACTGATCTATCTCTTTTTCTCTTTCTTTCTCTCTGTTTATTTCTTCTTTTTTTTCTAAATGGATTTTAAAATTCTCACATACTTTATAATGCAAAATATTATTAAATTAAAAATGAATATATAGTAAGATGAATATATTAAAATTAATGTGGATAAAACTAACATATACAATTACATAACATGAATATATAAATTAAACCATTCACATAATCATAGTTGATTTCATACATGAAGGAATGAAGGCTAAGAGAAGTAGGTTGATTTAACCACTATGTGAAAAATAGTAGTAGAAACAAGGTTATATCCTAAGTCTTCTGATCATTGATTACATGCTTTTCCTTCTTTTTTAAGTGTATTTATTTATTTATTTATTTATTTATTTATTTTTGAGAGGGAGACAGAGTGTGGGAGTGAGGAGGGACAGAGAGAGAGGGAGTAGAGAATCTCAAGCAGCTCCACACTGTCAATGCACAGCCGGACACAGGGCTGGAACCCACAAACCATGAGATCATGACCTGAGCCAAAACCAAGAGCCTGTTGCTTAACCAACTGAGCTACAGAGGCTCCACAATTATATGATTTTCCTAAGCTTCCCTCAGCTTTTACCCAATGAGAAGCAATAGGTTTTTCCCTCTGTTTCCCTTAATCAGTAATGGGCTTTTATCTGAGAAATTATATACCAATCCATTCTTTATAGGATTTGGTTGGCAAATTGTTTGGTATTAAAAAAAAAAAAAAAAAAAGATTCCCTCTTCACGCATGTGCTTTCAGTCTTGTCCTCACCCTATCAGTGTAATTCTCTCCATTTTCTTATTCTGAGCTTCTCAAATATTTCCCACTACAATGGGGTGTCTATCATTATCTTCCATATGTCAAGGAATTAGAACATGTATTACTAATATATCTAAACCAACATAGATACATCATTAAGCATCAATGTTACATTCCTACTTTAAAGGTAGTAAAAACTGGAAGTGAAATTTCTGAAAGAAAGGATAAATATGTATTAGATTTACTGTAAGTACTTTTAGAAAGAATATTTAAGAATTTAAAATGTTTTATATCCATTGTAGTATATGTGTATTAAAATATTCTATATTGCACATTACCTTTTTGACATCTGCAAATCTGTTTATATCTAAATAAGGTTTTTAATTGTATAAGTAACTAATGCAATATAAATAATAAGTAATTAATGCAAGTACTATACTATAGAAAAGGAAAATGTTTAAATAGTTATTTCACAGGTCATGACATGAATAAATGATTCAAACTACAAAGTGGTCCTGAAATATAAACCAAAAATTAGATACTCTGGGCATTAGAAGTAAGCTTATAGCTACAGAATCTAATAAATTTCTGTTGATCTAGTAATTCAGCACATATTACATAGAAAGGAACTAGTGGACACATCCCATAAATTCCTTATGTTTGTTCTTATTGAAGAGTTTTCTGACTTGCCTTGTTCAAGCAGAGTAAATAAGAATAAAATTTGGTTTGTATATCAAGATGCATATACAAGTATTACCAGTTTTAATTACCCATAGGGATTTAAATTCTAGACTAGTCCCCCCTCCCCCCAAAGAACCGAGCAGGACCAGATGATTCTGGGAATTCAATCCAGTGCAACTCAGGTCAATTCAATCAATGAAATATTAAGCTCTATTCAAAGAGCCAAAGACAAAGTGAGGTGTGAAGTATAGGACTTGATCTCAAGGTGTTGACACTCTTCTGGGAGAGAACAAATGAAAGTGCATAAGAAGTCACTTGACTATCATGAGAGAGTATACAATGCAATGGTAACTTAATTTACCAACACTTATCAAATCCTTATTAAAATGGACTAGGTAAAAGAAAGCACAGGCAAATAACCCAAATAAGCTCTTTGTTCAGGAAGAACCAAAGGAAATTATTTACTGTATAGTTTCTTTGGTGTAGATTTCTGTTATTATATTTTCATGTGGTTGCTTTCATTAACTAAATGTTGCCTATCACAACAACCATAAAATGTACCTTAACCCACTGATCTTGGACACCCAATCAGATGCGACCTGTGATAAGTCTGCTACTGTGTGCTTTCTGGTAATATTGCTCAGATTGCTGCCACTTTTCCTTCTCCTTATAATTGATATAACATTTAACCTTTAATGTCATCTATGCCATATTGCCAGACATTTAAAGATGACTGAAATGATTGGAACATGAAAAAACATATCAAAGTGTTTTAAAATCAATGAAAAAATACTTTACATAACTTTTAAAAATAGTTTTTTCTTAGAGGATTAAAAATTATTAGCACATTTTAATTGTTTGGATGAAGCTATTAAAGTTTAGGTTAACACAAAATTCTCCATCACGGTAATGTATCTATCATAACTTTATAGTGTTAACATAGGATGTATTAACATGTGATTATATTTACTTTTATCTTGCTAGTGTTTCCCTTCCTTCTTTGATATATTTCCATACTGTCCATAAAAATAATAACCATGCCTATTAACACAAAACCTTTCTTAAGACACTAACTTCTACTACATTCAGATAGTGCCAAAAAAAGAACACTCAAAATGAATAGAAGATAGTTCACACAAGCATTCATTGTTACTTTTCATTCGACTCCCAACCACAACTAATTTTCCTCACTTTTATAAGTGAATAGAGTAGAAACTTGTCTGTCCACATATCACAATAAGTAAACCACTTCTACCTGCTTGTCTTCTATGTATTTTCCTTTATATAAATGTGCCCACAGTGAGACTTAAGAAAAGTAAATAACATTCATATCTGAAATAAGTTTTCTTATAAAAAAGCTATTTTTTTTGGCCTTAGGTCATATTTTTTATGACATTTGCTTTCTCATTCTATAGAATATTAAATTACTTTTAAATGTCTTTTCTTCCCTGTGAAAATCAAGAGTGATGGGAACCATTGCATATGTATGTATGTATCTATCTATCTATCTAGTCATTTCAAGTAGCCAGATTGACGTATAGTTTTCTCACTATCATTGATTTCTGACTACAAATTCTAAAAGCGTGATTTTAGTACTTCTTTAATCCATGAGGAAATGGACAGAACTAATTCTATCCAGTGAATTTCTACCTTTACCATGCTGTATTTATTTATTCTGTGGTTTTTCAAATTATAATTTCTATTCCATAAACAAAAATTGCTTTATGGATATTTAGAGAATGAAATTTATAAGAATGATGATCTTGATAACCTTCAAATTTTCTTAAGACATGTAAAGAAAGAATGTAAATATTTGCCATGTCAGTGCAAACTTACCTTGCCCACGTATTGGTAATCAGATCC
Source organism: Lynx canadensis (assembly GCF_007474595.2). Classification (NCBI taxonomy): domain Eukaryota; kingdom Metazoa; phylum Chordata; class Mammalia; order Carnivora; family Felidae; genus Lynx; species Lynx canadensis. Next base: position 220,391,890 of record NC_044303.2, on the reverse strand, counting down.
TGTGTATTCCTCCAGTAAGAAAAATTGATTCCACATCCACCCACGTTTTTGACGATGCAGAATTTTGCCATCACTCCTAGGTACACGTGCACCTAAAATTCTTTGCTGGGGTACAGGAGTCCTTCTGAACATTATCTCTGGAGAACAGAAATGTGGCAGGCATACCCAGAGTAGAAACAGTAGCAAAAATTGGTATATTGTCATAGTTCACTTCTTGAAAATTTCCAACGTGGATGAAGAGAAAGCAGTCCTGTTTTATTGAGTTGAATTTTACTGTGTTTCAACTGGTTTCCAACATCTCATCAATGTTTTGGACATGTTTCCAAAAGCTTCAAACAAAAAAACAAACAAATAAAAAAGAGTCAGTTGAAAACATTATGAATGTTACCTGTTACCTTAAATATGAAATTGATAAAGATTAGTAGCAAACAAAATACCTACTTTCCTGCTGTTTTATAAAATAATGATTACTTTTGGAAGATATTGCTTGTCTAGTAACATGTCAGCAATTTATGAAAAGATCATGGTAAATAGTGTCTTTCAGACAAATTTTAAGGAAGGGGCATATTAAGCTTTGTTTCTTCTTTTGTGATTATAACAGTTTTCAGGAATTATGATCCCTATATGGAGTAGGGATGAAGTTAATTTTGCACATCAATTTTTTCAGAGTAACTTAACATAAATTAAAAAACTGAAAACAAAATATTGATTTAATTAAAGCTACAGAAAACATGCATCTGTTGTGCGATACAATGATATTTGAATGTTTTTAAACAGCAGCAGTTTCTTCCAATTTAATTCTGCTCAAAGGTAAAAGCAATATAAGAACAAATAAAACACTTGAAGTGCCTTTGGCTGAAGAGTTCTCTCTTCCCTCTTAAAGTGGAAAAAAATCACTACTAAAGTAGATCCATTTGTAATATAATTCATACTACTGTGTAGAGGGAGTGAATGACATTGTCAGCTGTACTCCCACTACAAAAGTTCTGAGTCTAGAACTCCACACTGCCCCAGCCTGACGAGGGAGGGCCATAGATTCCAGGCTGCTCTCCACCTCCCTCCCTCTGCTTGCTTCCTCAACCCAGGTAACCCTATTAAATATAAATCAGATTATGTCACTTATCTGAACAAAAAACTCACATGAAGTCTCCTCTCACTTTGATTAAAACCCATGCCTTACAAAAACCTACAATTCTGTACTTGATTTCATGACTACTGGTCACTTCTCTGACCTCATATTTTACCCCAATCCCCCATGTCACTTCCTAAAACTGACTCCTTTCCAGCCAAAGTGTCCTTCTTCTTTCACCTTGCAATACACTTCATATTCTCCTCTCCTAAACTAGAACTTTCTACTTTTTCCTTCTATTTGTAATGTTTTTCCACATAGAGGTCCACTTGGTTAGACTTCTTGCCTCCTTCAGGTCTTTCTTGAATCCTCCCCTAATATTCCATATATACCCATATACTATAAGTGCTTTATTTTATTCGGGATGCATTCTTTCTCCCTGCTGTAATCCCATGGGTTGTTTTGCTACTGTATAACAGACTCTTACACACAGCAGATGATCAATAAACATTTTAATTGAATAAATGAATATATTGTAAGTTGATTAAAAAATCTGAGTACCATTCCTTTTTCTATGTAGTTATGCTCCAACACTTATGTATGGAAATACATTTTTGAAATCATAATTACTTTATTTTATTCTTTGTTTATATTATTGTTAATCCTCACAATCTTGTTTTTATTTTAAAATCTCCTCTATAGATTGTTCTTTGTTTGTTTCCTGTTAGGTAAGGATTTCATTTCAGAATAGGATAAAACATTTCTTATAAAAAAGTAGTTTTGGTACCGAAGGATTGAGTTCCTTTTCTCTAATATGGCAAGCATTCTAAGTCCTCCAGAATTGACACTGACATTTATGCTTTCATCCACAATAATCTGTTAGCAATCTGCTTATTCTTTTCGGTTTTCTTTTATTAAGAAGATTTAAAAGTTAATGCAAACATGTTTTACAAATAAGATTAATGGTGAAGCAGTATTCCCTTGAGTGTATTAAATGACAGTGGAGTTCTCTACAGCATGTGAAGCATTCAAAATGACAGATGTAAACTGTATTAAAAAATCATGTATTGCTACACTTGGAGTATAGAAATTATCTGATACATAAAATGATTTTACCTTACAAAGCACTGACATTACAGAAACTTAAATTGATTGGATTGTAAGTAATAGGAACATTTACCAACCAATGTTTGTCTTTTTATGTAACAGGGCATGATAGATAATATTTCCAGAAACTTTCACTGTTCCTAAAAATTAGAGGACAGTGTGTATAATTTACTGTATCTACTTTCTGTGAAAGCTTTAACACTTATTGAAGCAACATTCTCATTTCATCTCTTTTTTTTCATTTTAAAAATATATTCCAGCAACTATAAGATATATTGGCAATCATTTTCAATGCAATTATAACTATCTATAATTTTAAAAGTTTAAGCATCAATATTTTGGGGAAAGAGTAGGTGGAGATGATAACTGTGAAAATTGCTAGTAAATAACTGGAGCTCTACATACGCATGGAATTTTTTTTCATCATTTTTCTGGTTTCCTATATGTTAAAAATATATTTTACATGAATTAAATATTTGATAAACCATATCAAATGATGACAAGATTAAATAAAATTTTTAAAAGCAAAAGTTTTAAACTTTTTAAATGATTTTTTAATTTATTTTTGAGAGAAAGAGTCAGAGAGCAAGCAGGGGAGGGGCAGAGGGACACACAGAATCCCAAGCAGGCTCCAGGCTCTGAGCTGTCAGCACAGAGCCTGATGTGGGGCTCAAACTCACAGACCACAAAATCATGACCTGAGCTGACGTCTGACGCTTAACCACCCAGGTGCTCCCAAAAGTTTTACATTTTGATTATTTTGATTTATGATTTTTTTCTTTTATTCGATTGGGCTTTTGGTCCCATATCTAAAAATCTTTGGGGACACCTGGGTGGCTCAGTCAGCTAAGCATCTGACTTTTGATCTTAACTTAGTTCAATATTTCATCTGCCCCTCCCCTGCTTGTGCTTTCTCTCATCCTCTTTCTCTCTCTTTCTCTCAAATAAATAAATAAACTTAAAATCTATGCCTAACTTAAGATCAAAAAGATTCATCTCATGTCTTCTTTTCAAAGGTTTATTGTCTTAGTTCTAACACTTAGGTCTATGATCCAACTTGAATCAGGTTTTGTATATAGTGAGAGATATGAATTGAAGTTCTTTGTTTTGCATATGAATATCTACTTTCCCAAGCTCCATTTGTTGAAAAGTCCATTCTTTCTCCTCTGTATTGCCTCTGTGCTTTTGTCAAAAATCAGTTTGTCTACATATGTGTGTCTATATATGTCTACATTTGCATTTTATATTTAAATTTTATAATTACCTTGAAATTTCTATATAAAAGCCTGTAAGGATTTGACTGGGATTGCATTGAATCTTTAGATAAATTTGGGGAAAATGGCCATCACAGCAACATTGACTCTTCTGACCTAAAAACCCTATATATCTCTACATCAATGAGTTCATCTCAGTAATGTTTTAGAGATTTCAGTGTACAGATCTTGCTTACTTTTAATCAAATATTACCCTAATATTTTCATATTTCATTGTTATTTTTATTTCTAAACCACTTTATTGAGATATGATTGAGATACAAAAATCTGTTCATGTTTAATTTATACAACTTGATGAGCTTGAACACTGTTAAATACATTACTTAATAATGATTTTAAATCATTAAAATATGTTTAAATATATTTAAAAAAAGACAAGCCAACAATATATAATAACATATTACATTTGGTTATAGACATATCTAGAATATACAAAGAATGCTCAAAATCCAAAAATCAAAAAGCATAAAGTCCAATAAAAAATGGGGAAAGTATTTGAACCAACATTTTTACCTATAGAAAGCAAAAATGTACATGAAAAGGTATCCAACATTGTTCGTTATCTGAGAAATGCAAATTAAAATGACCAACTATTGGGGCACGTAGGTGGCTTATTCGGTTAAGTGTCCAACTCTTGATTTCAGCTCAGGTTATGATCTCATGTCTTAAGGTGGAATCTCAGCGCTGCTTAAGATTCTCTCTCTCTTTTTTCTCTTTTTCTCCCACTGCCCCTCCCCTGCTTGCTCACACACTCTCTCAATAAATAAATAAATAAATAAATAAATAAATAAAGTGACTATTACCAAGTGTTAGTGAGAATGTGGAGGAACTAGAACAATTCTACACTATTAATGGGAATGTAAAGTTATATAATCTCCTTGGAAGATAATGTGGTAGACTGAAATAATGACACCTCAAAGACATTCACATTCTAACCCCTGGTACCTGTGGAATCTGTAAATATGTAAAAGGGACTTTGCAGATGTTATTAATTGAACGACTGTAGAGATTTCAAGAGAGTATTTTGGATTATTTAAGTGGGATCATTGTAATCATAAGGATCCTTGTAGGAAGAAGGCAGAAGGATCAGAGTCAACAGTAAGAGATAAGATCACAGAAGCAAGGGGTCTGAGTGCCCTGAGCAAGAGGGCAGCAGCCAGCATGCAGGAAGCTTAGAAACTATAAAAGGAAAGCAGTGGATTCTCCCCTGTGGCTTCCAGATGGAACACGGCCCCTCGACACCTTGATTTTAGACTTTGACTTCTGGATATGCAACAACATAAATCTATGTTGTCCTAAGTCACTTGGTTTGTGGTAAGTTGTTACAGTAGCAAGAGGATTGGTAGATGCTTAAAACAGTAAAAGTACATCTGCAATATAATCCAGTCTTCTGCTCCCAGGTATTTATAAAAGAGGGATGAAAGTATATGCTCATTTAAACGTTGTATATGAATGTTTACAGAAGTTTATGGATAAGAGAAAAAACCTGGAAACAAGCCAAATGTTACAGGTGGATGGATAAACAAATTAGAGTATATCTGTACAATGCAATGTTACTAAACAATAAAAAAGAATGATATTTTTTGGTTTCACATGTAAGGAGTTTGAAATTACCACTCCAAGCTAACACAACACAAACTTGAACAGATTAAAAAACCAGCAATTCTTCTTGGATCCATAAGAGACAGAGGACTCTGGGCAAACTACTGCTCCCAAGATTGGAGAGAGAGACATGTGAATAGAAGGAAACAAGACTTACCAGCAGAGACTCAGGAGCAGAAACCATCTTAGAACCAGTAATGGTAGAGGAAAACTGAACTATAATTGACAAATTAATGGAGGCTTAGTGCACACAACTCTCAAAATTAAAAACTCCAGGAGACTCAGCCATGCTGTTTGGGGAGGTGCTCCTCAATACTTGGAGATTTACCTGTGGGGGACTCACCAGTTTCCTACAGTAAAATGTTATAAAAATCCCCATATGCTTTCAACAGGGAAGGAAATATTTTGAAATGCCTCAGAACACTGTGTTCCTAACAAGGTCTGCCCTCAGGGAAACTAGTTAACCAGAACCTAACTTGGAGTATTATCAAAGCCTAACTGACCTGAGGGAAGGGAAATACAGAATTCAATCCCATATAACCTTCAGGTTTCTCCTACAGAGGGAAAAAAATGAGAAATGCTTGTGAAGTTCACAGTATAAGGGCATAGGCTCACTAAAAGTTACTAATCAGAGGCTATAGAACGCTTCCCCGCCACACACTTAAACATCCCATTACTACAGGACCATTTACAGCAGTTGCATTTCCAGTACAATATATCCAGCTATCAAGAAAAAAAAATTACAAGGTATACCAAAAGGCAAAAAACAAACAAACTGGAGAGACTCAGCAAGCATCAGAATCAGACATGGCAGGAATGTTGGAATGATCAGACTTGGAATTTAAAGTAACTGTGGTCAATATATTAAGTGTTCTGATGAATCAGGTAGACAGCATATAACAACAGATGGGCAACGTAAGTAAAGACACGAAATCCTAAGAAAGAACTAAAAAGAAACGCAAGAAATAAAGAACACTGTCCCATAAATGATTAGGCTCATTAGTAGACTGGACATGGCTGAGAAAAGAGTCTTTGATCAGGAAGATATACCAGTAGACTCCTCCAAAACCTTACACATCCATCCTTATATATTTGTCTAAACCCATAGAATGTATAACACCAAGAGTGAACCATAAGGTAAACTATGGACTTTGAGCAATTGTGATGCATCAATATAGGTTATTCCTTGGTAAGAAAATATACCATTCTGGTAAGCAATGTTAATGGGAGAGGCTATGTATGTGGGGGGGGGGGGAGTGGATATATTAGAAATCTCTGTTCCTTCCTCTTAAATTTCTTGGAAACCTAAAAATGCTGCAAAAAATAAACAATTCATAAGCACACATATAAAATAAAAATAGGGAATTGTATGAAACAAACCAACAGTTAATTTGTCCCATGTAAATTCTTCCTGGGTATGGTCTATGCAGCTAGAAACCCAGTTTTAGACTTTTCAAAATATTGCTCTTTCATTATAAATACCACAAATAAATATTCTTTCACTAAACTCAAAATGTGGAGCATCTTTGACACTTCCATTAATTCAAGCCCATCTCCAACATAGTCTGTCAATATATACCCTTGTTTTTGTTTTCTTCTTCATAGTGGTCATCTTTTTTTTTTTCTTCCTATTGTATGTGACAACACACTATTTTACTTATTCATTTATTTATTTTTTATGAAAGAGAAAGAGTGAAAGTGAGCAGGGGAAGGGAAGAGGGACAGAAGGAATCTTAAGCAGTTTCCACACTCAGCAGGGAGACTGATGTAGGGCTGGGTCTCACAACCCTGAGATCATGACCCGAGTCCTAAGTCAAAATTAAGAGTTGACTCTTAACCAGCTCAGCCACCCAGGAACCGTTATGTTTTTTTTTTATTTTTTATTTTTTTTATTTTTTGAGAGAGGCAGAGAGCAAGCGAACCAACACACTATTTTATGTTATCATTTCATGCAAAAAATGTACACTAACAGGTTTCCTTAACCTTCATTTTTTTTACTTAAAATATATCCTGCGGGGTATTAGCTAAATTAATTTTCCAAAAACTCTTCACCCTGACCCAAATCAATTAAAAATTTTAAATATATCTAACTACCAGGATAATAACATGGAACCAAGTGATATTTAAAAAAATATATTTTTTACATTATTTCTGATTGGTTATTTAGTTTCAAGCCTGATATGTAACTTTTTATGTACATAAACTACTCCCTCACTAATACATAATTCTGAATCTTGTCTAGGTATTTATACTTTATTGAATTTCCCTCACTAGTGAATTGTTACTGTGTATATATAGGTGTGTAAGTAAACATTTCTTTTTTTTTTTAAGTTTATTTATGCATTTTTGAGAGAGAGAGAGAGAGCGCGCACTCACATACAAGTGGGGGAGGGGCAGATAGGGAGAGAGAGAGAGACATGATGCCTGATCCCCAAAACCATGAGATCATGACCTGAGCTGAAATCAAGTCAGATGCTTAACCAATTGAGCCCAACTAGGCACTCCAACATTTCTTGAATTAAGTAAAAAATATGTTTTTAAAAAGTCTTTCTGAATCGGTTGGGTTATTTCTGGTGAAAAATAAAGGCTAAAGTTTAGAATATGAAAATATCATTTAAGGGAGCTATACTTGTAAATGGAACTATAATTAGAAGGAATCAAATGGGCTGAGACCAAAGTTAAACTATTTCTTGCCATGAAAATGCTAAAAATTAATGAAATTATATAATTTTATTTCCAGTTAATAAATGTATTTTCAAGAAGCCCTTTCAAAACCCCAGTAACGTATTTTAATCTCAAAAATAATTTCACATGAGTATCACAAGAATCATTGAACCAGAAGATGGCGGCGTAGGAGGACGCTGGGCTCACCGCGAGTCCTGCTGATCACTTAGATTCCACCTACACCTGCCTAAATAACCCAGAAAACCGCCAGAGGATTAGCAGAATGGAGTCACCGGACCCAAGTGCAGACGAGAGGCCCACGGAAGAGGGTAGGAAGGGCGGCGAGGCGGTGCGCGCTCCACGGACTGGCGGGAGGGAGCCGGGGCGGAGGGGCGGCTCGCCGGCCAAGCAGAGCCCCCGAGTCCGGCTTGCAAAAGCGGAGGGGCCTGACGGACTGTGTTCCGACAGCAAGCGCGACTTAGCGTCTGGGAGGTCATAAGTTAACAGCTCTGCTCGGAAAGCGGGAAGGCTGGAGGACAAAGGGAGGGTGAGCTGCGGAGCCCCCGGACTACAGAGCTCAGTTTGGAGGGGAACAAAGGCGCTCGCCAGCGCCATCTCCCCCGCCCATCCCCCAGCCAAAATCCCAAAGGGAACCGGTTCCGGCCAGGGAAATTGCTCGCTCCGCGCAAACACCCAACTCTGTGCTTCTGCGGAGCCAAACCTCCGGCAGCGGATCTGACTCCCTCCGGCTGCCACAGGGCCCCTCCTGAAGTGGATCACCTAAGGAGAAGCGAGCTAAGCCTGCCCCCCCTCCCGCCGTGCACCTTGCCTTCCCACCCCAGCTAATACGCCAGATCCCCAGCATCACAAGCCTGGCAGTGTGCAAATAGCCCAGACGGGCCACGCCACCCCACAGTGAATCCCACCCCTAGGAGAGGGGAAGAGAAGGCACACACCAGTCTGACTGTGGCCCCAGCGGTGGGCTGGGGGCAGACATCAGGACTGACTGCGGCCCCGCCCACCAACTCCAGTTATACACCACAGCACAGGGGAAGTGCCCTGCAGGTCCTCACCACACCAGGGACTATCCAAAATGACCAAGCGGAAGAATTCCCCTCAGAAGAATCTCCAGGAAATAACAACAGCTAATGAGCTGATCAAAAAGGATTTAAATAATATAACAGAAAGTGAATTTAGAATAATAGTCATAAAATTAATCGCTGGGCTGGAAAACAGTATACAGGACAGCAGAGAATCTCTTGCTACAGAGATCAAGGGACTAAGGAACAGTCACGAGGAGCTGAAAAACGCTTTAAAGGAAATGCAAAACAAAATGCAAACCACCACGGCTCGGATGGAAGAGGCAGAGGAGAGAATAGGTGAACTAGAAGATAAAGTTATGGAAAAAGAGGAAGCTGAGAAAAAGAGAGATAAAAAAATCCAGGAGTATGAGGGGAAAATTAGAGAACTAAGTGATACACTAAAAAGAAATAATATACGCATAATTGGTATCCCAGAGGAGGAAGAGAGAGGGAAAGGTGCTGAAGGGGTACTTGAAGAAATCATAGCTGAGAACTTCCCTGAACTGGGGAAGGAAAAAGGCATTGAAATCCAAGAGGCACAGAGAACTCCCTTCAGACGTAACTTGAATCGATCTTCTGCACGACATATCATAGTGAAACTGGCAAAATACAAGGATAAAGAGAAAATTCTGAAAGCAGCAAGGGGTAAACGTGCCCTCACATATAAAGGGAGACCTATAAGACTCGTGACTGATCTCTCTTTTGAAACTTGGCAGGCCAGAAAGAATTGGCACGAGATTTTCAGGGTGCTAGACAGCAAAAATATGCAGCCGAGAATCCTTTATCCAGCAAGTCTGTCATTTAGAATAGAAGGAGAGATAAAGGTCTTCCCAAACAAACAAAAACTGAAGGAATTTGTCACCACTAAACCAGCCCTACAAGAGATCCTAAGGGGGACCCTGTGAGACAAAGTACCAGAGACATCACTACAAGCATAAAACATACAGACATCACAATGACTCTAAACCCGTATCTTTCTATAATAACACTGAATGTAAATGGATTAAATGCGCCAACCAAAAGACATAGGGTATCAGAATGGATAAAAAAACAAGACCCATCTATTTGCTGTCTACAAGAGACTCATTTTAGACCTGAGGACACCTTTAGATTCAGAGTGAGGGGATGGAGAACTATTTATCATGCTACTGGAAGCCAAAAGAAAGCTGGAGTAGCCATACTTATATCAGACAAACTAGACTTTAAATTAAAGGCTGTAACAAGAGATGAAGAAGGACATTATATAATAGTTACAGGGTCTATCCATCAGGAAGAGCTAACAATTATAAATGTCTATGCGCCGAATACCGGAGCCCCCAAGTATATAAAACAATTACTCATAAACAGAAGCAACCTTATTGATAAGAATGTGGTAATTGCAGGGGACTTTAACACCCCACTTACAGAAAAGGATAGATCATCTAGACACACGGTCAGTAAAGAAACAAGGGCCCTGAATGAGACATTGGATCAGATGGACTTGACAGATATATTTAGAACTCTGCATCCCAAAGCAACAGAATATACTTTCTTCTCGAGTGCACATGGAACATTCTCCAAGATAGATCATATACTGGGTCACAAAACAGCCCTTCATAAGTTTACAAGAATTGAAATTATACCATGCATACTTTCAGACCACAATGCTATGAAGCTTGAAATCAACCACAGGAAAAAGTCTGGAAAACCTCCAAAAGCGTGGAGGTTAAAGAACACCCTACTAACGAATGAGTGGGTCAACCAGGCAATTAGAGAAGAAATCAAAAAATATATGGAAACAAACGAAAATGAAAATACAACAATCCAAACGCTTTGGGACGCAGCGAAGGCAGTCCTGAGAGGAAAATACATTGCAATCCAGGCCTATCTCAAGAAACAAGCAAAATCCCAAATACAAAATCTAACAGCCCACCTAAAGGAAATAGAAGCAGAACAGCAAAGGCAGCCTAAACCCAGCAGAAGAAGAGAAATAATAAAGATCAGAGCAGAAATAAACAATATAGAATCTAAAAAAACTGTAGAGCAGATCAATGAAACCAAGAGTTGGTTTTTTGAAAAAATAAACAAAATTGACAAACCTCTAGCCAGGCTTCTCAAAAAGAAAAGGGAGATGACCCAAATCGATAAAATCATGAATGAAAATGGAATTATTACAACCAATCCCTCAGAGATACAAACAATTATCAGGGAATACTATGAAAAATTATATGCCAACAAATTGGACAACCTGGAAGAAATGGACACATTCCTGAACACCCACACTCTTCCAAAACTCAATCAGGAGGAAATAGAAAGCTTGAACAGACCCATAACCAGCGAAGAAATTGAATCGGTTATCAAAAATCTCCCAACAAATAAGAGTCCAGGACCAGATGGCTTCCCAGGGGAGTTCTACCAGACATTTAAAGCAGAGATAATACCTATCCTTCTCAAGCTATTCCAAGAAATAGAAAGGGAAGGAAAACTTCCAGACTCATTCTATGAAGCCAGTATTACTTTGATTCCTAAACCAGACAGAGACCCAGTCAAAAAAGAGAACTACAGGCCAATATCCCTGATGAATACGGATGCAAAAATTCTCAATAAGATACTAGCAAATCGAATTCAACAGCATATAAAAAGAATTATTCACCATGATCAAGTGGGATTCATTCCTGGGATGCAGGGCTGGTTCAACATTCGCAAATCAATCAACGTGATACATCACATTAACAAAAAAAAAGAGAAGAACCATATGATCCTGTCAATCGATGCAGAAAAGGCCTTTGACAAAATCCAGCACCCTTTCTTAATAAAAACCCTTGAGAAAGTCGGGATAGAAGGAACATACTTAAAGATCATAAAAGCCATTTATGAAAAGCCCACAGCTAACATCATCCTCAACGGGGAAAAACTGAGAGCTTTTTCCCTGAGATCAGGAACACGACAGGGATGCCCACTCTCACCGCTGTTGTTTAACATAGTGCTGGAAGTTCTAGCATCAGCAATCAGACAACAAAAGGAAATCAAAGGCATCAAAATTGGCAAAGATGAAGTCAAGCTTTCGCTTTTTGCAGATGACATGATATTATACATGGAAAATCCGATAGACTCCACCAAAAGTCTGCTAGAACTGATACAGGAATTCAGCAAAGTTGCAGGATACAAAATCAATGTCCAGAAATCAGTTGCATTCTTATACACTAACAATGAAGCAACAGAAAGACAAATAAAGAAAATGATCCCATTCACAATTGCACCAAGAAGCATAAAATACCTAGGAATAAATCTAACCAAAGATGTAAAGGATCTGTATGCTGAAAACTATAGAAAGCTTATGAAGGTAATTGAAGACTTAAAGAAATGGAAAGACATTCCCTGCTCATGGATTGGAAAAATAAATATTGTCAAAATGTCAATACTACCCAAAGCTATCTACACATTCAATGCAATCCCAATCAAAATTGCACCAGCATTCTTCTCGAAAGTAGAACAAGCAATCCTAAAATTCATATGGAACCACAAAAGGCCCCGAATAGCCAAAGGAATTTTGAAGAAGAAGACCAAAGCAGGAGGCATCACAATCCCAGACTTTAGCCTCTACTACAAAGCTGTCATCATCAAGACAGCATGGTATTGGCACAAAAACAGACACACAGACCAATGGAATAGAATAGAAACCCCAGAACTAGACCCACAAACGTATGGCCAACTCATCTTTGACAAAGCAGGAAAGAACATCCAATGGAAAAAAGACAGCCTCTTTAACAAATGGTGCTGGGAGAACTGGACAGCAACATGCAGAAGGTTGAAACTAGACCACTTTCTCACACCATTTACAAAAATAAACTCAAAATGGATAAAGGACCTGAATGTGAGACAGGAAACCATCAAAACCTTAGAGGAGAAAGCAGGAAAAGATCTCTCTGACCTCAGCCGTAGCAATCTCTTACCTGACACATCCCCAAAGGCAAGGGAATTAAAAGCAAAAGTGAATTACTGGGACCTTATGAAGATAAAAAGCTTCTGCACAGCAAAGGAAACAACCAACAAAACTAAAAGGCAACCAACGGAATGGGAAAAGATATTTGCAAATGACATATCGGACAAAGGGCTAGTATCTAAAATCTGTAAAGAGCTCACCAAACTCCACACCCGAAAAACAAATAACCCAGTGAAGAAATGGGCAGAAAACATGAATAGACACTTCTCTAAAGAAGACATCCAGATGGCCAACAGGCACATGAAAAGATGTTCAGCGTCGCTCCTTATCAGGGAAATACAAATCAAAACCACACTCAGGTATCACCTCACGCCAGTCAGAGTGGCCAAAATGAACAAATCAGGAGACTATAGATGCTGGAGAGGATGTGGAGAAACGGGAACCCTCTTGCACTGTTGGTGGGAATGCAAATTGGTGCAGCCGCTCTGGAAAGCAGTGTGGAGGTTCCTCAGAAAATTAAAAATAGACCTACCCTATGACCCAGCAATAGCACTGCTAGGAATTTATCCAAGGGATACAGGAGTACTGATGCATAGGGGCACTTGTACCCCAATGTTCATAGCAGCACTCTCAACAATAGCCAAATTATGGAAAGAGCCTAAATGTCCATCAACTGATGAATGGATAAAGAAATGGTGGTATATATACACAATGGAGTACTATGTGGCAATGAGAAAAAATGAAATATGGCCCTTTGTAGCAACGTGGATGGAACTGGAGAGTGTAATGCTAAGTGAAATAAGCCATACAGAGAAAGACAGATACCATATGGTTTCACTCTTATGTGGATCCTGAGAAACTTAACAGGAACCCATGGGGGAGGGGAAGGAAAAAAAAAAAAAAAGAGGTTAGAGTGGGAGAGAGCCAAAGCATAAGAGACTGTTAAAAACTGAGAACAAACTGAGGGTTGATGGGGGGTGGGAGGGAGGGGAGGGTGGGTGATGGGTATTGAGGAGGGCACCTTTTGGGATGAGCACTGGGTGTTGTATGGAAACCAATTTGTCAATAAATTTCATAAAAAAAAAAAAAAGAATCATTGAACCATCGCTGAGCATTCATTCTGCATTCCCGTAATTCCTTTAGACCAGTGCTTTGCAAACCTTAATGTACATTTACATCTCCTGGGGCTCCTGTTAGAAGTCAGTGTTCTCATTTAGTGGGTTTGGGTGGGGCACAATACTCCGCACTTCTAACAAGCTCCCCTGTAAGGCCAATGAGGCTGGCCTACACACTTTGAATAGAAAAATCGAAGGACTCTCCAAACCTAAGTCATCTTCAGAATGTGTTATGACTTTCCCCTGTTTAATGACTCACAGCTCAGGTATGTGTCCTGTTACACTTTCAGGAAAATCAAATATAAGGTGATTATTGCGGGAAGATAATGATTATTTCCAAATAATCAAGTTTATTCCAGAATTTTTTTTTAATCTGAAAGATCTGTTTGATTAAAGTCAGTAAACTACAGCAATTATTCTGATCACGCTACAAACTCTGTTTTCCTTTAGATTTACGTTTTCAAATGTTTGGATTTCATTTCATTTTTACAATCACAGAGTTTTCATTATTCTTCTAAAATATTTATCAAAACCATTTTTCTCTAAAACATATTAATTTATTTATATATGTAAGCAAAGAATGGCAGATCACAAAATATAATAGACATTTTGACTCATCTCAATAATTAATTAGGTCTCTACACATCACAGATGATCCATTAAGCTGTAATCCATCCTTGGCTAATAAAAGGAATTAGTCATTCTTCAGTCAGCTGATTATGTTAAGATTTTAAAGTACCAGTTTCCTAAATTTTCTTTAATTTTACCATTTATAACAATAGAAAATCCTGAAGATTATTAAGACCCAATCCAAGGCTCTATGGATGAATAATTTTAATCCTTTTAGAGGTTTATAGCACCAATACAGCCTAATGAAATTTCAACATTGAGAAGGAAAAGAACATTTTTCAGGTATGTTTATACAATTTAAGTGAGCCAGCGCATACTAAATACTTCCTTTTTATGCATCTGATACCATTTTATGCATCTAGTAAAAAGCACTATGTGAAATAACTGAATCAAAGCCCTACACTTAGGACTCAAATAATATGAGTCCATATGCTTAATCCTATTTTCCAGGCATTCATTACACATTACCTACTGTGCTGTAATGTCATAGGAAATATATAATTCTAAATTGAACATTTATCACTCTATTTTAAGTATGTGTTTGCATATGTATCTCTGTTTAGATTGTAGGTTTAAAGCATGGTTTTATGTCTTGAATCAAAAGTTACACATAAATGGATTGCACAAAATATTCAATAAATATTTTTGGAATTGAATATTATTATTCTAAAATATTTCAATGAGAAGGAAACGATTTATTTTTCTAAAATGTACAACATGGCATCAACGACCATTTGTACCGTTTTATGCTCATATCCTGTTTATATACAACATCACAGAACTCACATAAAACATCAGTCAAATAGGAAATCAATATATGATTTTTAAATGAAATATGTAACACAAAGTATCAGATAAGTTATCAAACATTGCTAGGAATGTTACAAATGCAGACAGAATTCCAAGAAGCTCCAATCCTTGTTATTCTTCTCAGATTAAAATTTCCCTCTAAGCAAAGCCCTTTGAAATTAATTTTATTCCCCCAGAATGTGACCTGCATGCAAACCAGTAATATACTTCTCCAGCTAAGCCACATCTAACATTTTAACCTGATAATTAGCAAAAACAGACAAAGCACACAAAAACGGGGTGCAGTAGGTCGATAAAGCGTGTGGCAGGAGTAAAGAGAAGCATTGGTGAGTGAGACACATAAGTTAGTGTGGCCATTTTCTCTAAGATTCCCACTAATAAGCTAAAGAATAGCACCCAAGAGTTTTTGCTTCACTCTCAGCAGCCTTTGTAACTTCAGTAGCGACTGTGACAGTCCCAGATGTAACGTGATCCTCGATCAAGTTAGCAGTGCTAATACAGCTGTGACATTACACCTGCTGCTTCCTGGAAGTCTCATTCTACTGTAGCTAGGATTTATCTCACTGTGTGGAAATTGGTAGCAAGAATGCTCTCAGGGTAACTTAAAGATGTTAGGATAAAACCCATCTGGTACCCAATTTTCTTTGATCCAGGGCTTAAACTGCTTCTGAAAAGCAATGAATGAAGAGATGGGGAGAAAGAGCTCGAGAATTTTATTAGGAATTCCTTACCAAGGTAGGGTGTCATTCCTCATTTAATGCATTCTTGGAAGAACATCAAGGAAAAACTTCTATAGCTAGAAGGAAAAACCCCTTAAAGATCTTTTCCTTTCAAAGTTACTTATGTGAAGATCTGTGCATGTACGAATAAATAGCGTGCAATCAATCACAACACACTTCAGAGTGTCCTACTATGTGAATGTGTAGTATATGCACTAAATCGGGATTTACTATACAGCAATCTGTGTTCTTGCCGGTATACCTAAAAGTGCAAAGAGACATGACATTAATTTGTAAAATTATTCAAAGGTACAAACGTGGAAATATATTATCGGTCATAAAGATATACTTAATTTTTAAATATAGTGGATTACATGTGGATTAGCACAGTCATCATTAGACAGATCTTTTTGGCATGCATTTATGAGATGGTCAGGCTTAAATAAAAGAAGCAGACAATTTTATCAGCACTAACTTTTAATTCTAATTATGCTTCAATATTTGCACAATACTAAAAAAGCCCATTTGTAGATAGCCTATCTTATCTCTATATGGAGGCCCATTACATAAAAAAGGATTAACTCCTAAATTATGCATCTGTAGCTGAAATATAAAATTGGAATAGTGTTGCATTAAATTTCATTTTCTTGGGGGCAGAAAGGGACTAGATTGTAATTTATTTTCTATTTTTCATAATGCTTGGCTCAATGTTAAATAGTACTTTCATCATATATTTCAAACTGAACTAAAAAGACAATAAAAGTTTTATTTCTTTATTTTCTAATATTTATTCATGTTTTTAAGTCTTAAAGGTATCGATGCTTAAGTATGCACTCTAAGACATAGTGTGAGTTTTGTAGATACTTAAAATATTAAGCTATATTATAATAAGCATCCCAATGCACTAGGTGTACCAATATTTGCTTGTGGATGTATTTTTTTCCCACACATTTCAATGGACCGTGTTTAGAATTTTCACTGCATCGATGCAGTCACTGAGGCTCAGGATTGTTCTCTCAGCAACGTTCATGGAGCACTGTCTGTGTGCCATACATTCTACTGTGTGGAGGCTGTCAGATGTGAACAAAGCTGAAACGATTCTCACTATCTAAGAATTAACAGTGTTGATGGGTGAAAAGAGCCCCGAATGCAAACATGGAAGCTCTGAGAAATCTTTTTGCAGGAAACCATATCGTAGATGACACACAGGGAAGAGGAGACAGAGTGCAATCTTGTGAACACTTGTGCATATTGTATGCAAGCATGTGCAGTGGTTAAACTGAGTTCTGGCCACATAGTGGGGTGGAATTGTTTTCCATGAATTGGAATGACGGATCATGAATATGCAATGGGTCACAAACAGGGAAACGACTGTACAAAGCTCATGTACAAAAAAACGAGCATGATAAAATGGAATCATTTCATTTTGATTGTATGACATAATTTCTTAAGATGTCTAAGCTCAAACCTAAACTTAGGTCCAGGCCTGTTATAATGCAGAGTCCAAGCCATCTAATTCTTCAGCCACAGCCTTCTCTATCTTAGCCAGGTTGGTCTTATGACTTCCATGGGCCCCTTGAGGACTTTTTCCTCGATAAACATAACAGCAAACATATTTTACAATGGCATTCATATAAGGACACATAATATTATATATTAAAGAATTGTCTTTGATATAAAAGTTTATTTTTGGCTCTGATTTTAAAAGAAATAAAAACACCTTCATGTTTTGGTCGCCCCCCCAAAGTAAGGGGGACCCTAAGCTCTGGGCCTACTGTGCCTAAGGGAGAAATTACACATGGCCTTAGCACAAACACATGGGTTAGAGCCCCATGTCCGGCTCCGTGATGACAGTGCAGAGCCTTCTTGGGATTCTGTTTCTCCCTCTCTCTGCCCCTCCTCTGCTCATGCATGCTCTCTCTCAAAATAAAATAAATAAAGTTAAAAAAAAAATAGTATTACTGTCAGCACAGAGCCCGGCATGGGGCTTGAACCCATGAGCCACAAGACGAGCCCTGAACTGAAATCAAGAGTCAGACACTTGGGGTACCTGAGTGGCTCAGTTGGTTGAGCGTCAGACTTTGGCTCAGGTCATGATCTCGTGGTTCATGAGTTTGAGCCCCACCTCAGCTCCTTACTGTCAGCCTGTCGGCACCTAGCCTTCAGAACCTCTGTCCCCTTCGCTGCCCCTCCCCTAGTCGTGCACCCCCCCAAACAAAAAAAGAGTCAGATAGTTAATCGACTGAGTCACCCAGTATCAAGTACTTTTGAACTGAGTTTCAGAAATAAATTTTTTCTCCCATAATTTAATCTGACAGAGATGAAAACAGTTTCAAGAGTAATGTTATATGATGTGCTCAGTCTCCAGTAGTTTGTGTCATAACCAGAAATACAACTCAGGTCATCCGATTTCCCTTGCACCGTTCTGAAATGTCTTGCATAATTTAATAATGAATAGATGTTATCATGATTAAAACTTACACTGAAATACTGTTATCGAGAAGACATCCTGGCTAGCTTCCAGTTTGCTGAGCACAGAAAAGATGAACTCACTGGAGTGGGGAGATCTGACACCACAGAAGTGTTCTGAATTACAGACCACAAAAGTATGTGGACATATACACATTCCGGATACAGAATGTTTATTAAAAATGCCAGCAAAAATGTGTTTGGACATGTAATGTCCACAGATTGCTTTGGACTTAAAACGTATGATTGTCATGTTGAATTTTAAGTATAAAGTCGCTATTCAAGTCCCTTTGAGAACAAAGGTTCAGTAGCAACCCTTCTTTTTAAAGAATTATGTCTTTAGGAGGAAAGTTGGAATTGATGGCAAAATAGTTAATAAAAATAATTAACAATTTTTCTTGAAAGGTATGGCTACATTTAGTCGTTTCTGTCCCCTACTCTAACTTTACACCCTGTTCCTGGCCTCATCACTACCATTCAATTCCCTGCTATGCCTCTTGGAATTCCAACTGAAATACAGCTCTCAGTCTTTCACATGATAAGTTTTATGACCACCTACTTTTTTTTAATTTTTTTTAACGTTTATTTATTTTTGAGACAGAGAGAGACAGAGCATGAATGGGGGAGGGTCAGAGAGAGAGAGGGAGACACAGAATCTGAAACAGGCTCCAGGCTCTGAGCTGTCAGCACAGAGCCCGACGCGGGGCTTGAACTCACGAACCGCGAGATCATGACCTGAGCCGAAGCCGGACGCTTAACTGATTGAGCCACCCAGGCGCCCCTATGACCACCTATTTTTAAAAGTTTTGGTTTTCATGTATGTATATCTGACTTTTTTTTTTTTTGTAGTATAAACACCAATGGAAGAAACACATCTGTAATTATTTTTAACCATTAGAAAGTATTACAGTTTATAAGTCTGCTTTACTGAATCATTTAGTGCTTAAATCCAGGGTAATACCAAAAAAAAAAAAAAGTCATATAACAAAAATCTACGCTTACTGAAGGCAATGAAATTGATAAGCTTTCAGATAATAAAGGAGATTATTCACTGGTCCCTGAAACAATTATACACTTGACCCATATTCAGTCACGATCACTATGAGAATCACAAAGATGCTTCATTTTAATAAGAATTAAGCGAGTTAAGATCAGTGCCAGAAACAAAGTAGTACATCTAAACTCTGGACCATTAAGACATAATCTATAAAATGACATCTCCTCAGTTAACTGCAAACGACTGTTTCAAGCTGAATGCTGTTCAGCATTTCCTAGCTCCCTTGGATACTAAGTATATCTTCTGTATATAACCCCTTCCTATGTACATGACACCTTCTGATTTTCTGCATGGGATTCTTTTTACATGGTGTTACTTCCTGACTTTTTGATTACTCCTCCAAACATGCATTCTGCATCTTAAAAAAGGCATGTTTTTATTGCTTTGTGTATTTGTGCGTGTGTTTGTATTCTTGTGTGTGAATAGTTTTTAATGGACTGAGTTAATCAAAGAAAGTATTATCTAGCTTGCGTTTCCATTTGAGGACATTTTAACTTATTTTCCTGCCTCCCACCACCACCAACAAAGAATCATAGATACCTGGGGGTGGGGAGGTGAGTGGGACATACAGAAAGGAAGTTGAGTGGAGATTGAGTTTTCTCACTGTTATTTTCTCGTAAGTCAGTTATGGAATGAGAATAAAGGGTCACAAAGAAGGCATATGCCTCCAGTCCTAATTTCTTAAAATGGAAGACTCCTGTATTCATTCAACATTTCTCCTGATTTCTTTTTGTAAACATTTATATTCACCTTTTTAAGCACAACACATTGATCGCTTCCATAACTTATCTTGGATGATAGCAGTTTCATTTGATGATAAAACTCTAAAACCTAGCTGGTTTCCATTCTTAAAATAGAAGTAGGACAACTACAAGGGAAGAGATAAAACATCTGTGGTATATCCATACGAACAGAGAACACAGTGTGGTGGGAAGCACAGCACTGTGCATAAGTAGAGATATCAGTTATATCAGGTATATACACACACGCACACACATATCAGCAGTGGACTCATACGTCTAATACTGAATTTATCTTAAAGTTCCACAGCATTGGGAAAAGGATGATAAAACTATATGACAAGATACACAAAAACTAAAATATCATTTAAGATCATATAGCTCGTAGTGGTCCTTTCCAATTCCATCCCCTCAAATATTGTATATGTCTGCTGTGTAGTGCAAATGTGCATTCTAAGTTTGCAACTGCAAAGTGTGATTGCAAAATCACAATCGAAAACAAATTGTGCCATCGGAAGAAATAAACCAATACAGGGAAATAAAAAAATAGCTTTGGTAGACTTTACATAGTATTTCATTTGCTAAAGTCAGTATAAATGAAGTCTATAAATGTAAAGAACAAAGTTCTAATTTTGATTTTTAGTTTGATTAGGTAGATTTATCACCATGAATAAAACTGATAATGAAAACTATAGTAAGCTTATAGTAAATTTCATTATATTTTTAGAGTTAATTATCAAATAAGTAAACTTCCAAACACTATGAAGCCTAGTATCTTCACTTGCCCTGTACCAGTATGGTAACAAAGTACGAACTGACTACATGTGATATAAAATAAATTCATCTTGAATAGTAAGATAGAGATAGGTTGAATGTAAAAGAATATACAATATTTACCATGAGAACACTAATTATAAAAAATATGGACTGGCTAAATTAACATCAGATAACGTAGACTTCAGAACAAGGAATATTACCAGAGAAAAAGAAACTATATAATGAAAAAGGACCAATTCACGTAGAAAATGCAACAATAATAAATTTGTAGACAGACTTCAAACTACATTAAGCAAAAATTTATAAACTGATAAACTGAAAAATTTATAAACTGATTTATAAAAAAAAATCAGTAATTACACAATTACAACAGGGAACTTTAACATTCCTCCCAATAATATCAGCAAATACTTTCTTTTCAAATACACATATAAGATGCAGTGAGAAGGCCACATTCTGGGCAGTAACATGAGTCATAGTATATTTAAGAAGACAAATTATACCATATTTCTCTAACTATAACAGATTTAAATGAGCAACTAATGAGAGAGAAAAACCTGACTATCCATAAATATTTAAAAATTTAAAAAACTGTTAGACCTGGGTCACAGAAGAAGTACCATAATAGAGTAGATTAGACTAGATTAGATTAGATTGGATTAGATTAGATTTTTTATTTTAGTTTATCTTACTTTAAATTTTTATTTAAATTCCAGTTAGTTAACATACTGTGTAATACTAGTTTCAGCTGTACATTCTAGTGATTCAACATTCCATGTAACACCCAGGGCTCATCACAAATGCACTCCTTACTCCCCATCACCCATTTCACCCATTCTCCCACCTATCTCCTCTCTAGTAACCATCAGTTTGTTCTCTATAGTTAAGAACCTGTTTCTTGGTTTGCCCCTCTTTTTTTTTTTTGTTTCCCCTTCACTTGTTTTGTTTCTTAAATTCCATTTATGAGTGAAATCATATAGTATTTGTCTTTCTCTGACTTATTTTGCTTAGAGTGATACTCTCTAGCTCCATCCATATCATCACGAATGGCAAGACTTCCTTCTTTTTCATAGCACTTTCTAATCCATTTATCAGCCTATGGACACTTGAGCTATTTCCATAATTTGGGCATTGTTGATACTGTTACTACAAACACCAGGGTACTTGTATCCTCTTGAATTAGTACTTTTGTAATCTTTGGTTAAATATCTAGTGGTGCAATTGCTGGACCATAGGGTAGTTCTATTTTTAACCTTTTAAAAACCTACATACTCTTTTCCAGAGTGGCAGCACCAGTTTGCATTCCTACCAACAGTGAAAGAGGGGTCCCCTTTCTCCACACCCTTGCCAACATTGTGTTGATTTTAAACTTAATAAAATTTAAAAGCCAGTATATTTCAAAATCTGTAGGATGTCGCTAATAAAGGGCTTAAAGGGAAATTTAAAGCATAACATATCAATTTCAGTAAGGAAAAACATGTCAAATCAATTAAGCTTTTTTAAAGAGACCATTAAAAGAAGAATTCTTAAATGATGGAGACAAAAGAAATATATATGTAATAACTATATATTTAATATAGATAATGATATATTTTATTAAATATATTATGTCTTTTATAAGAAACATAAAAAAATGAAAAGAAAATTCATAAACTTGGGGAAAATAATTGCAAACATATATGTGATAAAACATTTTCCATAATACATCAAAAAATACCAAAGTCAATAATCAACTCACTTAAAAATGGGCACAGGCTCCACAATTACAACAGCATACATATGCCAAATAATCACAAAAAGAGATGTTCAACATCAGTCACCATTAATAAAAATTTGAAAAGTAAAACCACAATGTTGACCACTACACTACATTAAATAG
Source organism: Lynx canadensis (assembly GCF_007474595.2). NCBI lineage: Eukaryota > Metazoa > Chordata > Mammalia > Carnivora > Felidae > Lynx > Lynx canadensis. The sequence continues at coordinate 220,368,974 of NC_044303.2, read as the reverse complement.
CTAAAATAAAATTTCAAAAGACATTAACAGGTGCTGGCAAGGATACAAAGTAAATCAAACTTCTATACTTTGCAGATGGTAATGCTGCATATTATAGCCACGTTATTTATTTTTTAATATGATATTTATTGTCTAATTGGTTTCCATACAACACCCAGTGCTCATCCCAGCACGTGCCCTCCTCAAAGCCCATCACCCACCCTCCCGTCCCTCCCACCCCCCATCAACCCTCAGTTTGTTCTCAGTTTTTAAGAGTCTCTTATGGTTTGGCTCCCCCCCGTCTCTAACTTTTTTTTTTCCTCCTTCCCCTCCCCCATGGTCTTCTGTTAAGTTTCTCAGGATCCACATAAGAGTGAAAACATATGGTATCTTTCTTTCTCTGTAAGACTTATTTCACTTAGCATAACACTCTCCAGTTCCATCCACGTTGCTACAAAAGGCAATATTTCATTCTTTGTCATTGCCACGTAGTATTCCATTGTGTATATAAACCACAATTTCTTTATCCATACATCAGTTGATGGACATTTAGGCTCTTTCCATAATTTGAACATTGTTGAAAGTGCTGCTATAAATATTGGGGTACAAGTGCCCCTATGCATCAGCACTCCTGTATCCCTTGGGTAAATTCCTAGCAGCTATTACTGGGTCATAGGATAGATCTATTTTTAGTTTTTTGAGGACCCTCCACACTGTTTTCCACAGCGGCTGCACCAGTTTGCATTCCCACCAACAGTGCAATAGGGTTCCCGTTTCTCCACATCCTCGCCAGCTCTATAGTCTCCTGATTTGTTCATTTTAGCCACTCTGACTGGCATGAGGTCGTATCTGAGTATGGTTTTGATTTGTATTTCCCTGTTGAGGAGTGACGTTGAGCATCTTTTCATGTGCCTGTGGCCATCTGGATGTCTTCTTTAGAGAAGTTTCTATTCATGCTTTCTGACCATTTCTTCACTGGATTATTTGTTTTTTGGGTATGGAGTTGGGTGAGTTCTTTATAGATTTTGGATACTAGCCCTTGGTCCAGTATGTCATTTGCAAATATCTTTTCCCATTCCTTTTAGTTTTGTTGATTGTTTCCTTTGCAGTGCGGAAGCCTTTTATCTTGATGAGCTCCAAATAGTTCATTTTTGCTTTTATTTCCTTTGCCCTTGGAGATGTGTTGAGTAAGAAATTGCTGTGGCTGAGGGTAGAGAGGTTTTTTCCCTGCTTTCTCCTCTAGGGTTTTGATGGTTTCCTGTCTCACATTCAGGTCCTTCATCCATTTTGAGTTTATCTTTGTGAATGGTGTAAGAAAGTGGTCTAGTTTCATTCTTCTGCATGTTGCTATCCAGTTGTCCCAGGACCATTTGTTAAAGAGACTGTCTTTTTTCCATTGGATGTTCTTTCCTGCTTTGTCAAAGATTAGTTGGCCATACTTTTGTGGGTCCAATTCTGGAGTCTCTATTCTATTCCATTGGTCTATGTGTCTGTTTTTGTGTCAATACCATGCTGTCTTGATGATTACAGCTTTGTAGTAGAGGCTAAAGTTTGGGACTGTGATGCCTCCTGCTTTGGTCTTCTTTTTCAAAATTACTTTGGCTATTTGGGGCCTTTTGTGGTTCCATATGAATTTTAGGATTGCTTGTTCTACTTTCGAGAAGAATGCTGGTGCACTTTTGATTGGGATTGCATTGAATGTGTAGATAGCTTTGGGTAGTATTGACATTTTCACAATATTTATTCTTCCAATCCATGAGCACGGAATGTTTTTCCATTTCTTTGTGTCTTCTTCAATTTTCTTCATAAGCTTTCTATAGTTTTCAGCATACTGATCTCTTACATCTTTGGTTAGGTTTATTCCTAGGAATTTTATGATTCTTGGTGTAAATGTGAATGGATCAGTTTCTTTATTTGTCTTTCTGTTGCTTTATTATTAGTGTATAAGAATGCAACTGATTTCTGTACGTTAATTTTGTATCCTGTGACTTTGCTGAATTTATGTATCAGTTCTAGTAGAGTTTTCGTGGAGTCCACAGGTTTTCCATGTATAATATCATGTCATCTGCAAAAAGTGAAAGCTTAACTTCATCTTTGCCAATTTTTGATGCCTTTGATTTCCTTTTGTTGTCTGATTGCTGATGCTAGCACTTGCAAAACTATGTTAAACAACAGCAGTGAGAGTGGACATCACTGTCGGGTTCCTGATCTCAGGGGGAAAGCTTTCAGTTTTTCCCCATTGAGGATGATATTAGTTGTGGGCTTTTCATAAATGGCTTTTATAATGTTTAAGTGTGTTCATTTTATCCCGACTTTCTCGAGGGTTTTTATTAAGAAAGGATGCTGAATTTTGTCAAATTTTTTTTCTGCATCGATTGACAAAATCATATGGTTCTTATCTTCTAATTTTTTAATATGATGTATCACATTGATTGACTTGCGAATGTTGAACCAGCTCTGCAGCCCAGGAATGAATCCCATTTGATCATGGTGAATAATTATTTTTATATGCTGTTGAATTCGATTTGCTAGTATCTTATTGAGAATTTTTGCTTCCATATTCATCAGGGACATTGACCTATAGTTCTCTTTTTTTTGCTGGGTCTCTGTCTGGTTTAGGAATCAAAGTAATGCTGGCTTCATAGAATGAGTCTGGAAGTTTTCCTTCCCCTTCTATTTTTTGGAACAGCTTGAGAAGGATAGGTATTATCTCTGCTTTAAATGTCTGGTAGAATTCCCCAGAGAAGCCATCTGGTCTTGGACTCTTATTTGTTGGGAGATTTTTGATAACTGACTTAATTTCTATGCTGGTTATGGGGTCTGTTCAAGTTTTCTGTTTCTTCCTGTTTGAGTTTTGGAAGTGTGTGGGTGCCCAGGAATTTGTCCATTTCTTCCAGGTTGTCCAGTTTGTTGGCATATAATTTTTCATAGTATTCCCTGATAATTGCTTGTACTTCTGAGGGATTGGTTGTAATAATTCCTTTTTCATTCATGATTTTACCTATTTGGATCACCTCCCTTTTCTTTTTGAGAAGCCTGGCTAGACTTTTATCAGTTCTGTTTTTCAAAATACCAACTTTTGGTTTCATTGATCTGCTCTATAGTTTTTTTTTAGGTTCTATATTGTTTATTTCTGCTCTGATCTTTATTATTTCTCTTCTTCTGCTGGATTTAGGCTGTCTTTGCTGTTCTGCTTCTATTTCCTTTAGGTGTGCTGTTAGATTTTGTATTTGGGATTTTGCTTGTTTCTTGAGATAGGCCTGGATTGCAATGTATTTTCCTCTCAGGGCTGCCTTTGCTGCATCCCAAAGCGTTTGGATTGTTGTATTTTCATTTTCATTTGTTTCCATATATTTTTTTTAATTTCTTCTCTAATTGCCTGGTTGACCCATTCATTCTTTAGTAGGGTGTTCTTTAACCTCCATGCTTTTGGAGTTTTTCCAGACTTTTTCCTGTGGTTGATTTCAAGTTTCATAGCATTGTGGTCTGAAAGTGTGCATGGTATGATCTCAATTATTTTATACTTATGAAGGGCTGTTTTGTGACCCAATAGGTGATCTATCTTGAAGAATGTTCCATGTGCACTCGAGAAGAAGGTATATTCTGTTGCTTTGGGATGCAGAGTTCTAAATATATCTGTCAAGTCCATCTAATCCAATGTATCATTCAGGGCCCTTGTTTCTTTCTTGATCCTGTGTCTAGATGATCTATCCATTGTTGTAAGTGGGGTATTAAAGTCCCCTGCAATTACCACATTCTTGTCAATATGGTTGCTTATGTTTGTGAGTAATTGTTTTATATATTTGGGGGCTCCCATATTCAGTGCATAGACATTTATAATTGTTAGCTCTTCCTGATGGATAGACCCTATAATTATTTTATAATGCCCTTCTTCATCTCTTGTTTCAGCCTTTAATTTAAAGTCTAGTTTGTCTGATATAAGTATGGCTACTCCAGCTTTCTTTTGGCTTCCAGTAGCATGATAAATAGTTCTCCATCCCCTCACTCTCAATCTGAAGGTGTCCTCAGGTCTAAAATGAGTCTCTTGTACACAGCAAATAGATGGGTCTTGTTTCTTTATCCATTCTGATACCCTATGTCTTTTGGTTGGAGCATTTAGTCCATTTACATTCAGTGTTATTATTGAAAGATATGGGTTTAGAGTCACTGTGATGTCTGTAGGTTTCATACTTGTAGTGATGTCTCTGGTGCTTTGTGGTCCTTGCAACATTTCACTCACAGAATCCCCATTAGGACTTCTTGTAGGGCTGGTTTAGTGGTGATGAATTCCTTCAGTTTTTGTTTGTTTGGGAAGACCTTTATCTCTCCTTCTATTCTGAATGACAGACTTGCTGGATAACGGATTCTCAGCTGCATATTTTTTTGTTCATCACATTGAAGATTTCCTGCCATTCCTTTCTGGCCTGCCAAGTTTCAGTAGATAGGTCTGCCATTAGTCTTATACGTCTCCCTTTATAAGTTTGAGCCTGCTTATCCCTAGCTGCTTTCAGAATTTTCTCTTTATCCTTGTATTTTGCCAATTTCAGTGTGATATGTCATGCAGAAAATCTATTGAAGTTACTTCTGAAGGGAGTTCTCTGTGCCTCTTGGATTTCAATGCCTTTTTCCTTCCCCAGATCAGGGCAGTTCTCAGCTATGATTTGTTCAAGTACAACCTCAGCCCCTTTCTCTCTGTATTCTTCTGGAATTCCTATGATACGGATATTGTTCCATTTGATTGCATCACTTAGTTCTCTAATTCTCCCTCATACTCCTGGATTTTTTTATGTCTCTTTTTCTCAGCTTCCTCTTTTTCCATAATTTTATCTTCTAATTCACCTATTCTCTCCTCTGACTCTTCAATACGTGCTATGGCCGCCTCCATTTTATGGTGCACTTCATTTATAGCATTTTTTAGCTCCTATTTCTTAGTCCATTGATCTCTGTAGCAATAGATTCTCTGCTGTTATCTATGCTTTTTTCAAGCCCAGCAATTACTTTTATGACTATTATTCTAAATTCTTATTCCGCTATATTGCTTAAATCGTTTTTGATCAATTCGTTAGTTTTCGCTACCTCCTGGAATTTATTTTGAGGAGAATTCTTCCGTTTCATCATTTTCGGTAGTCCCTGGGTGGCTCCCAACTGCAGGGCACTTCCCCCGTACTGTCCAGAGTAATTTGTGTTGGTGGGCAGGGCCACAGTCAGACCCTATGTCTGCCCTCATCCCACTCCTGGGGCCATAGTCAGACTGGTGTTTACCTTATCTGCCCCTCTCCCAGAGGTAGGACTCACTGTGAAGTGGTGTAGCCCCTGTCTGGGCTATTTGCATACTGCCAGGCTTGTGGTGCTGCTTTGATGGGATCTGGCCAAGGGCAACTTAGCCAGGGTGGATCCACAAGATGCACAGGGGCGGGAGGGGCAGGCTTTGCTTGCTTTGCCATCAGTGTTCCCCTGCGGAAGGGGCCCTGCAGCACTGGGAGGGAGGCAGACCGGTTGGAAGGATGGATCCACAGAAGCACAGTGTTGGATGTTTGCAGCAAGTTCAGTGACGGGAACTGGTTCCCTCTGGGATTTTGGCTGGGGGATGGGGGAGGGAGATGGTGCTTCCCAGCACCTTTGTTCCCCACTGAGCTGAGCTCAGTCCTCCTGGGCTCAATACCTCTCCCTCCCGGTGTCCTCTCACCCTCCCGCTCTCCAAGAGCAGAGCTGTTGACTTATAACATTCCAGATGTTGAGTCCTGCTGGCTGTCAGAACTCACGTAGTCCTGCCCCTCCGTTTTTGCAAGCCAGACTCGGGGCCTCTGCCTTGCCCGGCAGGCTGCCCCTCCACTGCCCTGGCTGCCTCCCTCCAGTCTATGTAGCGTGCACAGCCTCTCCGCCCTTCCTACCCTCTTCCATGGGCCTCTTGTCTACACTTGGCTCCAGAGAGTCCGTTCTGCTAGTCTTCTGGCGGTTTTCTGGGTTATTTAGGCAGATGTGGGTGGAATCTAAGCGATCAGCAGGACGAGGTGAGCCCAGCGTCCTCCTACGCCGCCACCCTCCAGTCTCTCCCCCAATGCCACCTTTAAAGAGGGACTTCACTGGAGAGTTCAGACACCCCAAGCAGTGCCAGTGACAAGATTACAGCTGTGGGGTGTGATGAGCCCACGTACAAATTCTACACTAACACTCTTTCTTGCGGGCTCCTTACCATTGTGGAAAGATTCATTCATTCAATAATTCACTTACTGAACCCTGCTGGGGGCTGGGACTGCCTATAGCCACTTTAGAGAAAAAAACGAGGTTTCTTAAAATGTTACACATGCACTCATCATTTGATCTAACATTCTCATCCTAGGTATTTGTTCAGGAGAAATAAACATACTTGTTCACATGAAACTACAGTATATGTAAATGATTAAATAATGATTATTCATTATTCTTTATCATCAAAATCTGGAAACAGCTTGAATGTCCTCAAATGCGAGATGGACAAAGACGTTTTGGTGCAACCATACACTGACATGCTCCTTGTCATTAGGAAAGTAGGAACTATTGATATAGCAACACGGATTAATTTCCAATGCATTATGCCGAGTGGACTTAAAACCGTATATAGTGCATAACCATGTATATGACATTTTTGTCATATTTTCAATTTTTCATTCTTGAAAAAAGAGAAGTATCGAGACTCAAAACACAAAAGATTAGTGGTTGCAGGGACTTAATCACCACAAAGTGACATGAGGGAACGTTTTGGGGAGATGGAAATGTTCTCTATCTTTTCTGTGGTGGTACTTACACGACTGTATACATTTGTCAAAATTCATAGAATTTTACACTAAAAAGGATCAGTTTACTATATGTAAATTAGACCTTCGTACAGATGTCTAATAGGTAATGAAAAGATGTTCAACATCACTAATCATCAGGGAAATGTAAATCAAAACCACAATGAGATTTCACCTCGCACCTGTCAGGATGGTTATTAAATAGGATAAATTTCATTTTTCAAAAAGGATATTTAGCTTCATTGTACTTACCTTTATCATATATTAAACATTTTAATAATTTTAAAAGCATTAAGAATGTATACTTTTATAAATTATCCAGAAAACTAACTATGACATACTATTTATAAATCTAAAGATGGAGTATTCCAGGAAAGGTTTATCATTTTGAAATTTTATTCAGATCAGTGGCTCCTTTATTCTCCTGAGACATTGGTGGTCCAAAGAAAAAGAGGCACTAAATTATATGCCCCATCTTTCTTCCTGTTATTCTTTAATTCTAGCTAGTTATCAGTTGTTAAAACAGACTAAACCTAACACCTAAGGGGTGCCTGAGTGGCTCAGTCAGTTAAGCATCCGACTTCAGCTCAGGTCATGACCTTCAGCTCAGGTCATGATCTCACGGTTCGTGAGTTCGAGTTCCACATCCGGCTCTCTGCTGACAGCTTGGAGCCTGTACCTTGCTTTGTGTTCTGAGTCTCCTGCTCTCTCTGTCCCTCACCCATTTACGCTCTGTTTCTCTCTCTCAAAAATAAATAAACATTAAACCTAACACACAAGAGTGTGCCATGTATATTTTTTAAATTTACATAATTTCACCAAGACTTTATAACCCTAGCTTGGCCTTATACTCACAGTTTCAGAAAACAGGGAGCCAGTGCAATAGTGCATAAAATATTAGGGCTCTGAAAGCCTGTGCCTGCTTAGAGGGGTGTGTAATTTAATAAAGTGTTTATTGATGTCAGCGCACTGGCACATCACACTTGTGTCTATGATGGAGCCTACAGCACAGAGACTCCCACTGCTAATTAGATGACGGAAGGAAGATTACATTTTCCCTTGGAGACAGATGCAAAGGTGCGAAGTTATGCTCAGAGGGATTTAGATTTACAAGTATTTGATGGAACAGGACAAAAATAGGGAAGGGCACATTTTAGGGAAAGGCAACTAGGGAAACAAACTCGACAGAGTTGCATTATAAATAAGAACGAAAGTTATGAAAGATACCACCAGACTTCTACCATTCCCACATTATTCACATGCAAATTTCTAACATAAATTACAAATGAGGAATAATATTTTTATGATTCACATGCTAAGCTTTCTAAAACTTTCTTGTGAATCCCAGAGAAGTTCAAGAGCTATGAGTTAGAATTCCATATATTGTATTTTACATCTTGCTCTCTAGGGGTGCCTATTAGTTATACCTTTCCAAATGATATCCAAGAAAATAAAATTAATAATTTCTTGAAAGGAATTGAATTATGAATCATTCACAGAGCTAGGAAGAATTTTTCATCTGAGATCATACAAATGGAAGTTTTGTTAATATTGAAGCAAAAGCAAATACTCTATGATGATTTTCATAACAGTGTTTTATTAATACTTTAAACAGTATATCTCAGCCTGACCTAAATATTAAGATTATCTTGCGATAAAAAATTATCAACTCAATATTGTAAAGGTGATTTTATATTTAAAACAAGCCTTCTTTTGGTTTATTTTGTTTTTATTTGATAACATCAACCTGGCTATTTTAGCTCCCTGACAATGTTTGGATTCTTCAGTTTGCTACTGAAATATCCTTGACAAGAAATGTTAGTATTAGGAGGAAGTACACTAAACAGTGTATGTGACACAATATTTTGTATTTTTTAATAACATAGACATGTTCTTACAAATAAACAGATTGCAAATCATCCCATTTTAAACCAGTGGTAATGAGAAAAGATACAGAATAGTAATGGATTCTGTTAGCATAATGAGCCATCTTTCTTGACTTTTCTTACTACCTGTAAACACAATATGTTGTTCTTTAATGGCTTCATTTACTTATGATCTGAATATTTTAGCAAAAGATTTCAAAATAGAATGTATTAGTGCACATCACATGGTCTCAGTATTTGTGAAAAACATTTAAAATCTTTGTTATCTCATCACTTGATCAATTCATTCAATGAACAGCTATTTAACACTTAGTATAAGCCAGATACTATAAAATACAATCAGGATTTAAAGTACAACACTCTTTTAAACAAGCCTAATGTTCAAAAGGAAAAAAGAGATATTAACAATATAAACTGAATATGCAGCTTTTTTAAAGTTATTGAGGTTTGTGCATTTAAAGAATACCTCATGACACATGTTGCTAAATGCTACCCCCAATTACTTTAACACCGTTCTTTGTGCTGGAAGTTTTGGGTGTTAGGCTCCAAGGGTTTGGATAGAATAAAGTTGTGTTATTTAGCACTGAGTTTCCAACTGTATTTTCTTTAGTATATCTGTAGAATAAATGCCTTGAAAGTCAGTAATTGTTGAACTTGTAAAGCTTTACCTCAGAATGGAGAGAACTAAGGATAAAATGCAGAATTCTCACTCCACTGGAAAGGAGGAAATCACTTCGAATTCTGAAGAAACACTCTCAGGAAAACAAACAGAATGGCAAGTGGTCAAAGACGTTAGGCTCCTGACTCCTGATGATTTCTTCCTCTTCTAGGCCTCTAGTCTACACCCTTAAGGTGTGGCTGAGGACTGGGGAGGAAGAGTTAGAGGCACAGACTGGGTGGTAGATAGAAATGGCTGATGAATGTGCCTAGGTGGGTGAGTGGGAAGGCAGCCTGACAGAACCCTATACAATCGAGCATGTTCTGAGGAAGTAATTCGTGAACCAGAACAAACATTAAAAGGGAGATTAAGAAAAGACAAGGAAGTGAGACCACAGATTTCAGCCACAAGATTATGGTAGGATCCTACCAGACAATCATAAGCCAACCATACTACATCAGAGGCCAGCACAACTCTGGGGTTATCTACCAAAATGATCATCCCTCAAATAATTACCGTGTAGTTTCTAAGGACTAGGTATTTGGCAACAGAGACCAACAGGTATCCCAGATCAGGCACTGCCACCACAAGACTATGAGAGCAACCCTACAATGTTCTGCTTTCTGATCTCCCCTACTAGATTCTTCCCCATACACACATTTCTCAGCCTGGCTTCAGTCATCCTCACCACTGCTGACCATCTCCTAATTCCCCTGGTCATCTGGCTTTGCCTCCATGATCAGGCACCCATCAGAATTACTAATCACACCACTAGCTGTCAGATATCTGTTCATCTCTTCCCCTACCAGTCCAGAATTCAGGTCATAACATCTGGTAGGTACTATAATGGAAGACAGTGGTGTGGAGCAGAAGAGCAGGGAAGTGAACCCATTAAAAGTTCTCAGCATCAGGGTGCCTGGGTGACTCATACAGAGCCCGCTTTGGATCCTCTGTCCCCTTCTCTTTCTGCTCCTCCCCTGCTTGCTCTCTCTCTCAAAAATAAACACTAAAAAAATTCATTAGCATATTTTAAGGGGGTCTTGGAATCAGAAATATTCCATATTGATACACATACACTGGACATTTTTAGCTAGCTGATCTTTCTTTGTAGGATCTAATTTTATCTGGAGATAGTTCTGGAAAATCAAATTTCATATATGACCAATTATTACATTTCAACCACTGAGCAAGGTACTATCACAAATGCTGTTAATTCTTAAAAAGCTGTGAATTAGATTTCTAATTATATAAATGGGAAAAATAAGGCAAAAATACTTAAGATGCCTGTGTAGGGCTATAGAAAATAACATCATCTTAAATAACTTCTTAAATAGAAATTGAATTCTTTAATCTTAATTTCAATATACAAGCCATTTTAAAAATAGTCCATTTAAAAATTGCACTGACTAGGGTCATCTGTATTTTTACTTCCGCTATTCTAATTGCAGTTGATTAAATTTAGAGGTAGATATTTAAATATTAATATTTTTTCATATTATAAATATGAATGTTTGGCCTCTATTTCAAAAAAAATTTATGAATAAAACATTACATTTTCTCTGAATGGCAATGTTAAATAGCTCTACCAACTGGAATTATGATCCCTGAATACAGACATTATATATTGATTTAATTTATTTCTGGTAAAATCTTCATACTAGCATCAATAAATACTTCCTGGCAATTTTCTCATCCTTAATTTTATTTTCTTCAATCCAAATACTCAAGAAGATTGTAAGAGCCTGGGCTTCTGTGCATTTAGGGTAGGGAAGAAAGGTGGGAAATGATAAAGAGGTGTAGAAATGTAAACGGATAAGTGTACTGAAGAAAATAGGGATGCTGTCTCTTTTACTGATTTCCTGAGACTCTAGCAATTGTCCCCTTTGCCCTCACTGAAGGATCAACAACCAACATTTATTAAGAGAAAATTTAAAAAGAACAAAAAGCCTCTGAAGGGCCAGCATTGGCTGAGTGACTATTATGGGCCAGACATGTTTCTATATAGTTTAAATACTGTTTCTCATTTCAGATTATTTACTGTTCTGGGAACAGACTAACTACTTTGTTTTTAATCCCTAGGACCTAACGTGGATCCTTGTATATATAGTCACTCAATAAATTATTGAAAAGTAAGCTATTATTTTTCCTTGACAGGATACCTACAACTAGATCATATAAAGTATTAATCGCACTTAATTGATAAATCACACAAGTCTGAAGAATAACATGTCTCAGGCAACATAGCTAGTAAGTGACTAAGATTTTAGAAGAGTCTCTTTCTTTCCTCTTTATTATCTGATTTTCTAACAGTAGACTGTTCATACCTTGTAAAACAGCAATAAACATAGTTATGGAAGAAAGTATAAAACAGAATCACTAGAAACATTTAAAAATTCCTGTCTCCTATTTCTCAGCATAGATTTTCATTAATTGTGGTAGGCAAACGTCTAAGATGGTCCCCAGTGATTCTTTCCTCTTGGCATTCACAATCATGTGTAATCCCTTTCTCTTGAATGTCAAGCTGGCCTAGACACTTGCTTCTAACCAAGAGGATACAGGAAAGGTGAAGAGATATTAATTCCAAAGACTGTGGCTTACATCTTGCTAGCAGACTCTCTCCATTGCCTTCTCTATTTACATGTTCTCAAGAAAGCTGCCATGTTGGAGAGGATGATGTGACGAGGAACTGAGCCTGGCCCATGGCCAAGAGCCATCAAAGGACTGAGGCCCTCTGTCCCACAACCTGTGAGGAACTGAATTCTGCCAACAACCATCTATTCAGTCCCTCTCGTGGCATCTTTGTAGCCTGTGAAGGATCCTAAAGCAGTGGATCCAGCTAAGTCATGCCCGGATTCATGACCCACCACCACTGTAATATAATGAAAGCATTTTGTTTTAAGCAGCCAAATTTCCTGACAATTTGTTTCATGCTAATATATAACTAATATTATATTCAAACAAATCAATTTTTAAAAAGGATCACATTTTCTAGAAAAAAGTATCAGATGCTTATGATCATGCAAATGTATGTAGTAAAGGGACAGAGTGACCACAGGCCCACTGGAAGTAAGAATAGTTTCCTGAACCACAATAAATGCCATATTTTATATGGTTCCAATTGCAGTAAGGTACCACAAAAAGAAAATCTTTCAAAAGGCATAATTTGTTTTCTATATGCCCCATTTCCTCTGACCTTAACTCATCAATTCAAAGATGAATTTTTTTTTCACATTGTACCACCTTTGAATGTAGAAAACATCTTCCAGTTAATGACACAGTTCAATTAAAAGAAGTTTAGGGGTGCCTGGATGGCATGTTAGTTTAGTGTCCTAAGGTTCAGGTCATGATCTCACTGCTTGTGACTTTGAGCCCCGCATCAGGCCCTGGGCCAACAGCTCAGAGCCTGGAGCCCACTTTGGATTCTGTGTCTCCCTCTCTCTCTGCCTTTCCCTTGCCCATACTCTCTCTCTCTCTCAAAAATAAACATTTAAAAAATTCATAAAAAATTTTAAAAAGAGATTTATTCTCTTATTGACATAAAATGACAGTGCTTATGCAACTGATAAACCACAATTATAAATGTGTTAATGGTATACATTTTAAATACTTTTTTGTTATTGTTCTGCAATATTGGAACAAAAATCAAGGTTCACAAATACAATGGTTTTTAAAAATTCAGAAGTCATTGAAGAAAATATACGGCCCTCAAATTTGTACACGTTTCTTATGGTAATTTAAGAAGTTATTTTTTTTTCATTTGTTTAAATTTATTGGTGTGATTCCTTGTAATCAATATAGCGAAATCGGTAGGACACTAATTGAACTTTGGAAATGTAGGGTAGTTTCTGAGTCATCAAAAATGTATGTGGTTATGACAACTTCTGATGGAACATTACGTTATATTTTTGAGTCTTTCTAAAAGGGTGATTGAATCAGGATCGTGCAGTACCTTATTTGTAGACATGAGAAGACACCCCTTAGAGATGTAGGTCACATCTACTATTCTTGAGACAGGCTGCGAGAACTGACTGGATATCATTGTCATCATCTAAGATAATCCTAGAGCACTTCCATACAGAAAAAAATGTAAGTAGTATAATGTAATTTTTCCATTATGTTCATTCTATCTAAACTGGAGGTATTTGGTTCTTAAAATTGCAAATGAATAATTGAGGTGCCCATCAGCTCTAGAGAATGTGTGGAAAGAGGCGTATAGCATTGAACTGTTCATTATTTCCTATTTCGACTATAGCTGTGGTGAGTAAAATCACCTTAAAAATAAAAACTCAGGAGAAACAATGCACTTGTATTCTCTGCTGTAAATATCTATGAGCAAGTGTAAATAACTAGGTGGTTGATAAGACTCATTTTTACAGCAGTATGATTCACTTTTATAGCCTTCCTAGCAAAAAAAGAGATTAAATCATCTTTATTTTCTATGTATCCTCTTACTTTCCTATATAGTAGTTTTCAAAATTTTGTTCATTGTTTTCATTGTACTCTCTGCTGTATTCTTTGGCTTGCAAGCATCCTCTTCACTGAAAAATAAAATGAAATACAGCTTTCGTTTAGCATAAAAATGAAAGGAAGTCCTTGGAAGTATTTGAGGCAGCTTGTGAAGACATTCTCAGTAAGTAGGAATCGGGACAGGGTTGCAACACAGTACATTCTGGCGATTGTTTCAGGCTTTACATAAACTAATTTGGGGGCACATAATTTACTGGTAATTAAAGAACCAGTCCCTTACGAAGATACCATATATAATACATATGAAAGGTTCAGGCTATTTTTTGAATTGAAAGACTTTACAGAAAGGCCTTTTTGAACTGGGAGTCTATTGCTCTCACATCTCCACTGAAAACACCTTGACTCAACTACTCATTAAGTAGATGTTTGTTGAGTGAATCATTTGCTTATGAATAGAAAAACTACAAATGTAACTTGAAACCTGAGGAATTATTCATTTGTAGGGATACCTAAACACCAAAACTAACAGATGGTCTCTTAGAGTGAAACTATGCATTCTAGAAGAGTATGGCTGAAGTCAGATCACACAACTAAGGAACATATTCTTATAATTGTGATAGGGTATTTTCTGGTTCTATTGTGTGGTTCATATTAGTAAGTGGCTATAATACAGACACGGTGGATCTGACAGTATTAACAAAATAATTAGTCACTACTCATAGAACAAACTGTGAGTTCTAAGGAGAGGCCATATCACAGCAATGGAAATTTATGAAGTAGGAAAATGTAAACAAGTATAGATACAAGGCATGTTCAAATAATGCGATCTGGCATAATACAATGTGCAATACATTCACTTTCTAAAACCTTAGAGAAATAGAAAAATATATTTTACTTCCAAGAAATTAATTCTAGCTTGCACCCTTTCAATGGTAGTCACACTTCCTCCCGATTATATGGTATAGAATTTAGACAACTTTGGAACAGAAAAAATAAGGATCATGAAACTATAGTGTCTGATCCCAGTGTAATTGAGGATGTACACACTAATTTTAAAAATTCTAAATGATAGAGGGTTGGGGTGCCTGGGTGGCTCAGTCGGTTAAGCATCCGACTTTTAACTTTGGCTCAGGTCATGATCTCATGGTTCTTGAGTTTCAGCCCTGCATTGGGCTCTGCTCTGACAGCTCAGAGCCTGCTTGAGATTCTCCATCTCCCTCTCTCTCCAGCCCCTCCCCCACTTGCCTGTGCTCTCTCCCTCTCTCTGTCACAATAAATGAAGTTAAAAATAAATAATAGAGGGTTGATAAATTAAGTATTTGGTAAAGGAACCAGCATGATATTGCAGAAGCCAATGAAATGGGTGAGGAATCGATCACACTATGTTTTCTCTGCCACTGCCTCTCACAACTTTCTCATTGTTGAGGCCACCATCTGATGAAGCTAGTTTTGTTTTGTTTTTCAGACACAGTAAAGAGAGAACCAGGCACAACTATCAGGCTACTGCTGTCTGCAGTAATTCTCTGTGCCAACCAGACTGATATTTGGGGATGAATTCTGGGCACTATTTAAACTGAGGCATAGCACAAGATCCGTATTTATCTCGGCTTTCATTCTTCATTTTGCCACCTGCTTGCTCATTGTTTACCAGCCACATCCAAGAGAACAGGGCTTATTTTTTTAATGTAGTCCCCTTATTTTCTATTGCCTAGAATAGCAGCTGACAAAGATGTACAGGCTTTGGCTTCAACCATCATGCCATCTTCAACTGCAGGAATTTAGCACCTAGAGGCATTCACGTGTTCTGATGTCTCCAGCGAGTGTAGCCACTGAACCAGTCCATTTACGAACACTCTTGACTATGCTTTTTTCTTCTTTTCAAATTAAATTGAGGTACACTTTATATACAAAAAACGCACAATTTGATGTATGCATTTTGATGAATTTGGATATATGCATACACCTGTGATATCATCCCTGCAAACAAGGTAATAGACACGTCTCCCACCTCCAAAAGATTTTGTGCATTCCTTGTCTTTGTGTGTGTGTGTGGGGGGGGGGGGGGGAAAAACACTTAGCATGAGATTTACCCTTTTAAAATTGTAAATGAGTAATGCAGTGTTGTTAACTATAAACTCTATGCTGCACAGATCTCTAAAACTTTTTCATCTTCTATAACTGTAACTTCAGATCCATTGATATAAACTCCCAAATTCCTCTTCCCCACATCTTCTCAGGTTGTCCTTTACTCATAATGCATTATAATACTGTGCCTGTCTATTTTCTTAAGTCATCTCTCATCTATTTCTCTTGGTTGGTTTTCTTCTCCTTCCATTTATTTCCACCAACACATTCAAGCCCGCTTCTGCATCAGGATCTTTACACCTGCTGCTCCTTCGGTGTGGAAAGCGCTTTGTTCACATCCCGCATGTTTCACATTTCAACATTTCTCAAGTCTCAACTCAAATATCACCTCCTCAGAAATTTCTGACAATCTTACTCAAAATTTGGCCTCAAAGATATTCTCATTCATTTCACCTCACTCATTTCTTTTGTAGATTGTATCACACAGTGATATTATTGCTATTTCTATCTATTGTGTAACTGTCATCTATTCCTAAAATACATTCTACATGAATACAGCAAACTAGCATTTATTGTTTTTTGTTGCAGCCACAAACACAGAGCAGTACTGAACTCATTGTAGGTCAATATTCTGTTAGCACAAATCAAATGAAACAAAGAATGAATGAATAACTTAAGTATTTCTAAGACTAGAGAGCTTACCTAAAACCTGTACCTATCATGGATTTTGCATCTCCTAGTGAATATCAAGCTCCAAAAAATTTAAAACATACCTCTCAAACTTTCACTTGACTTCCAGGTACAGTTCAGATTCTCATTTTCAAGCCTATCCATTAGACTGACTTTTTTTTTTATTCTGATGATGCCATAAAGTAATCCATATATGTAATTCAACAAAGTGATGGTGAGCAGGCCATGTGTTTTGGAAATTATGTCTTGAAGCATAAAGTGGTCCTTACCATGATGAGCCATAGCATATGTTTATTACCCAAATCTGTTGGAAATTAGAGGTTATGATTTTGGCTCTAGCATTTGTAATTTTATCTTTCCACATTTTCAAGCTAGCATGCCTTCTGTTACTTTAAATTATTCAATAAGAATCATCCTCTTTTTATGCAGTGTTACCCAAAATTATTTGATCTGTTATGCTTTTTTGAAAGGAAATGTATATTCCATGACATTGCATGGGTTTAAGTCTTTTCAGCAGGTTAAAAAGAAGAGAGAGGGCTATGTGTAGTAATTTTCAAGAGATACCCAGGTTTAGTGGGGAAAAAAGTAGACTTCAGTTATCTGAGTTTTCTGTGGCAAAGACCAAGTAATACTTAAATGTTCATTACGTAAGTCATTAAAAGAAGGATTCATGTGTGTGTGTGTGTGTGTGTGTGTGTGTGCGTGTGTGTGTTAATGAGAAAGGTTAACCAGAATTAAGAATTGGTTTTTAAGCAATAAATTTGGATTATAATTAGCATTGTGTTTTTCAAGATTTCTTGCATTTTTAGGAAATAACTGAGTATGGCTTCTACACTTTGGGATTTCTTAAAGCTAAAAACAACAAAAAGGAAGAAAGTATTAAATAAGTAGATATAAAACAAATAGTAGCATTGATAAATGTGAATGAAGTTAGTACAAAGTAGGGGCTATTCCTAGATTGCAATTATTTTGGAAACTGGACATAACTAATACTCTCTATATTAAAAAAAAAGTATCATACAATCAACTGTTCCTGTTATGTGAAAATTTAGATGTGGAACAAAATAAAATTTATTCTCCAGAATGTTTTAGTAGGCATTCAGATGCATTCATTGATTCTAGATAAGCAGAAGTCTCAAATTCATATCTATTAAACCACTGGACTAAGTCCAAATTCTTGTGTTTATCAGTTTGCATGTCAGCTAAGGTCATGCTCTGGAATGACCATAGATTATACTGGTCCTCAGAGTGCATGTGTTATTTTTCCTCTACCATCTATATAAATATATCTTCTAGGGGCGCCTGGGTGGCGCAGTCGGTTAAGCGTCCGACTTCAGCCAGGTCACGATCTCGCGGTCCGGGAGTTCGAGCCCCGCGTCAGGCTCTGGGCTGATGGCTCAGAGCCTGGAGCCTGCTTCCGATTCTGTGTCTCCCTCTCTCTCTGCCCCTCGCCCATTCATGCTCTGTCTCTCTCTGTCCCAAAAATAAATAAACGTTGAAAAAAAAATTAAAAAAAAAATAATAATAAATAAATAAATAAATATATCTTCTTTTTTTCAACAACATCCAAGCAAGATAGTTATTTGAGAAAAACACACATCTCTCATGATTATAACTCCATCGAATTTAATTATCTCATCCTTTTAAAACACGTATCCCTTTAGTCAAAAATCTTTGCATGGTTAGCACTGTAAAAGAATGGCAAATCCAGCGTCTTGAAAATAAATCAAGTTGAATTTATGATGAATTTATATCAGACTTTCTTGACAGAAGCGCTGCTGATATTTTGGACTGGATAATTCTTTGTTGTGAGGGGCCATCTTGTGCCAGGTAGGATGATTAGCAGCAACCCTGGCCTGTATTCACCCAACACCAGTAGCAATGACACCCTGCTCAGTGGTGACAGACAAAAATGTTTCCAGATACTGCCAAATGTTCCCCGGGGAAGTAGCAGCAAAAGGGTCCCCAGTTAAAACCACAAAATTGTAACATCACCTCTAATATTTATATTTAGATGAATAATTTAATTAAGCACTGAGAGCAAACCCTAAAAAATGTGCAAGTTTAAAGGAAAAGGAAGACTGAAATCAGGAGCTGACTGAAGTCCTGAAAAGAGGTAAGCGTTGGGCATATGTTTGCTAATTAATCTGTATGCAAATATAGAATGTAAGTTGTTTTGTTTTTTTTTTACAGGATATCATTCTGTTTTCCCTTTCTAAGCTATTTTCATAAAAGCTTGAAGTGCAAAATGACTTCAGAGTTAATCTAATCCAAATCAGTAACTTATAAAATATACATATGTCATCAGACAGGTAAATTATTTCTCCAAGGGTTCATACTAGCATAGCTAATCCAATAATCCAAAACTCCAGAGTCCAGTCACACCAAATTCCCTAAAACATTCCATATACCTTCAGGCATACATTTAGGCTTTCTCCTGTGTCACACTGAACCAAAACTCAGGAAAATATCAAAAAAAGCTCCTTTACACTAAAGTATGTGATTGATATGGCTTAGTAAATTCTGTAATAATTGGCATAGAGACAAGCTGGAAAAAATTGGCAATTGACCAAAATGGAATATGGTAGAGACAAGAATAGTGGTTCAGAGAAGATCAAAAAGTTGCTTTCTGTAAGCAATAGTATACAGCATATATCTGTTAGAGTTTTTATCTTAAGAGTCTGTCTGACCATCTATCTTTATCCTCACCTTGGTTTTCAGTAGAACGCATTAACTCAACATAGTTTTTTGAAAGAAAACCTTCATTTTTGGTTTGCAGGCAATAATAACAATAAAATATTTGTGGTATTTTCGATGACTTAGTGATCTTAGCTATTTGATATTTCTCAATAGATATATTACTGCCCCACATTAGAAAAGGAACAGTTGGTACTAATTTAAAATATGGAAAAACATGGGGCGCCTGGGTGGTTCAGTTGGTTAAGCGTCCGACATCAGCTCGGGTCATGATCTCACGGTTTGTGGGTTCAAGCCCTGCGTGGGGCTCTGTGGGGACAGCTCAGAGCCTGGAGCCTGCTTCAGATTCTGTGTCTCCCTCTCTCTCTGCCCCTCCTCCACTCATACTCTGTCTTTCTCTCAAAAAGTAAACACTAAAAGGGGTGCCTGGGTGGCTCAGTGGGTTAAGCGTCCAACTTTGACTCAGGTCATTATCTCATGGTTCCTGAGTTCGAGCCCTGTGTCAGGCTCTCTGCTGACACTTCAGAGCCTGGAGCCTGTTTCAGATTCTGTGTCTCCCTCTCTCTCTGACCCTCCCTCATTCATGCTCTGTCTCTCTCTGTCTCAAGAATAAATAAACGTTAAAAAATTAAAAAAAATAAACACTAAAAAAAATAAATACAATAAAATATGGAAAATACATATATTCAGCTAACTTTACCGATGAAACTAATTGATTATTTAAAATACAATTGGATACTCATAAGTATGCCAACATAAATTCCAAATGACTTAAAGTATAAATGTAAAATCGAAGTTATCATTTAATATTTTTCAAACCTCAGAAGGAAACAAAAAACTGGAGAGATATCCAGCCACAAATTAATGCGAGATGTTACAAAGGAATAATTAAACAACCACTTCTAAGTCTTGATTTCCTCCTTCTGTTAGGGTTATGTATCTATAGTCTCTACCATGTACCTCCAAAGAGGAGAGCCTCCTTGTTGAGTCAATGACACCTATATCCCCACTCCATCTTGGCCATGTAATTTGTTTAGGTCAGCTGACAGGCAGCCCCAGGAGCAAGAGGACCACTAACACTTTGTTTTGCTTACATAATAACATCAAAGAAATAGTGGACAAATATACGCTTTGACTATATTTTCAAATAATACATTAATTTCATATCAGTAGGAAAAAATAATTTTGGTACTTTTTGAGAGACAAAAACAAAACAAAACAAAACAACAACAACCCCAAAACAAAACAGAACTTAGGTTCCTGATGGAATCTAAATCAAAATGAAAGGTAATTATAAAAACATCACACTGCTATTATAGACATGGCCTTTTAAACAGTCTTTAAAGAAAAACTGAATACACTAAATAAGGCAAAAATACAGTCAATGTAAAAGCTATAATAATAACAAATGTATATATTTTGATGGACAATGTGAATATTTGGAAAAATACATGCAATATATAGGACAGAGGATTTAATACCTCTAAGGGACAAAGTACTTTGACAAATTAATTTAAAAAAATGAGACCCTCATAAAAAATGAGTAAAAAAATGAATATGCAATGCTTCCCCAAAAGATAAGAATCATTGTATTATATATTTGTCACTACTTTTGCTGACAAGTCTATTTCAAATACCTTTTCAATGTTGATTGAATGTCCTGCCTTTTGATTCCTGAATCCTAAGAAAGAATTCCAAAGAATAGATTTCTTAGCCCCCTTTGCAGTTAGAAAACCCACATGTGAGTTTGACTCCACAAACCTGATGCATCACAAATTGAAATGATACATAAATTGGTAGAAGTGGTCGCAGCCAACAGGACCTCAGGGCAATAAAAGAAATGTTGACTCTGTTAACAGGCCTGGCATAGCTATGGCTCTAAAAAAATTCCAGATGAAATTTTATCATCCCGTGGTCTGCAGTAGCAAAACAGCTAATTAAATCATGACCTATGGTAACCTAGAGTAAAGTGCTCACTGAGCACAAGGCTTTGAGGAATCAGGTGGCTGTTACCAGAGAACAATATAAAAAGCATGAGGAATGTGTGAACTGTAAAAGAGTTGATTGTTTCAAATTGTACTGACAGCTTAAAGAAGAATAACAAGCTCAAAGCTCTGATCTTGGCTCAAGGCACAGAGAGAAACCATGGGAATTTTATGACTAATAAAATAACCTTCTATCATCTACAACTGTAGACCTAAGGCAGAGCCCTAAACTCAAAAATGTGATCCTGTCAATTATAAAATTGTAAGTTGGTTGTCTACACAGTCTCATTACTACCACAGTATGAAAACTAGTGAATTAATTGAGAATAAGTAAGATTCTGAATATTGGAGTAGGGAAATGTGATAGGATCCAGATGGCTCAGTGGCCCCAACTCCCAAATATCCCTGATCATGGTTAGCAAAAGCAACCCTTCCTTCCAAGTGCGATAAGGCCCTTTTTGCTTTTGCTTAAAATCCAGTAAGGATCTCTTTTGAGAGAGTTACTTTACAAGGCAAAACTATTCTTATTATGTTGATCTTCCACCATGTTTAATTACCTCCTAATCTAATTTAGAATCAGAACCCAATGTGCCCAAGAGAGATAATTACAAACTCAGATTTTAGAAGACATGATTAATCATGAAAACATTGCAAGAATTGTTGGATTTGTATTAGCAAAAATCTAGAAAATATATATAGGATTAAGTTCTGAAAGTAATAAACCCAGGATTGCAGAACATTTTATAATGCAACATTTACTAACATGGTTGCCCTTCCCGTAAACTTTAGAATTATTGTGTTATTCTCAGCACATGATAATGGGGTATGCTTTGTTGCTTTATTAGCTAATTAAAATATGGACTTAATGAAGACTATGAGATGCCCAAAACTCTTTGCTATTTTGTATATAAAAAAGATTCATTTAATTAAGGAAATGAGAATGGTAGAGTAGTTTATCATGTGTAATTCACTCAATTGGCTCCTTACATCACTTAAAAGACAATGAAAAATGCTTTCTAACGTGGGTATTAAGAAATATAGATTATAGCATATCAGCATCTTCCAAAAGTCCTGTAGAGGTTGTTCTCTGTTAGCTAAAAATGCTACTAACGGATTTTGCAGTTAAAAAAGCCTCCCTATATCTATGGGCATGGATGAGACCCTTGAGTATTGAGAGTAAATAATGCCAATGGACCATCAGATTCAAGATGTAATTTCTGTAATTAATAGTGGTACAAGAGAGCATTTTTTCAGTGACTAAATGATTCAGTCTCTAGGAGTGAAATAGATGTATAGCACTCCAAGGTCTACAAGAATTATGAAACTGAGAATTCTTTCGGTTGGTGAGGCAGAAAAAGGATGCTCTAACAACAATAGAGATTTGTCTCTTCAGCCAAATTCCAGAACTGAGTCACTTCAAAGACTCAGAATGATTATTTGACCACACCTAGATAATAACCATGGTAACAGCACAAATAGCTTCTACCTAGATTTTCCAAATGAGACTTTCTGGGTTAACTGTGAACTGGGTAGACAGAAATAGCTAGACATTTTGAGAATGTTGATAAAATTTTCAAGCTTATCAAAGTACTTAGGAACCTAAAAATTTTTCTGATCCACTACCCAGAATGAGGACAAATGAAGTATTAAAATGGACTTTTGATCTAATTTCATCTCATGATCAACTCAGTGAAACCTCAAGCCTATCCAATATCAATGTACACAGTTTCTGGGCATATTATTGAAATGAACATGCTCAGAAACTAGAAGAAAATCTCCAAAAGCTAGCTAGCTTTCATTCGTTTTCTTAAGTATTTAATTTTTTATTCAGATTTTTTTTTTACTCCACTCCCACCATGTACCTCAAGGAGAGACTTAACCACAGCCAGCTTTACAAGTTCCAGTAATCCCATGCCCCTTGTTCCTGGCTGATCCAATGATAGAATTCTGAGAGGCTCTCTTCAGTTATTTTTATGATAGATCTGTCTCACTCTCCCATTCTCTCTTTACCACCTATGGCTATTTTTTTTGCAACCATAAGGGGCCTTATTACTGGAAGAATTCAAAACTGTGAATGAAAGTAAATAGAGCCAGAAAGACCCAAGTTTTTAAACAACATAGAATTCCTATATCTGTGGTCTTCTAGTTAACTGAACCAATAAATTACTTTAGAGATAGAACTAAATTCACTGGCTGTTAGTTCAGCAAAATTTGCAAACAAAATCACCCTTTCTGAGACAAGCTGTGGATGTATAACTGGAAATAAAATGGTATTTGTCAGGTTAATGCTCTATACAGGATAATGTGTTATAATTATGTTATTTATGAAATTTTTTCTGGTATGGGTGTTTAATTTTTTCTTGATGAGAAAGCAACTTTTTATTAAAGAAAAAGAATTCTGGCCATCTTAACATATTAAATGTGAAAAAAATGTGAAAAAAACATCATGATACTCGCTTGGCAAATGTGAGATATTTGTAAATAAATTTCCAGCAAAGATGTTTAATGATCATTTCAGTGCAGTTTATAGTTCCTGAGAATTTACAACTTGACTCTCTAAGGGCAAGTTTTGTTACAGGTAATATCTTATTCATTAGAACCACTAAGACATTTAATGAGGGTTTTAAAATTTATCAGTGGAGTCACTTACCTATTAATATTGTATCACAGATTTTATTTGTTATTTGAAGGTTTTAAATTAGTTTTTAAAAAGGCATAAGAATTTGAAATTTTGAATATTCGAATCTTAAATCTAAACCACAAATTTACCCAGTGAATAGTTTACAACTTCACTAATATCATTCATAAAGATAGTATACAATTCTGGGTACTTCAAGTTAAATAATTTATGCCTATGTTTTCTTTCTAAAATTGAGGTGCTCACAAATAATTTATATTCAATTTCATAAAAGAGGGTCTAATTTATATCTTGCTAAAAGGTATAAACGGGTGCTTAGAGTTACCTTTTATGTGTTCATGCACTTTAAATTTAAAGACATAAGTTAACACTTGCATAAATATTTAAGGATTAGGAAATTCACATCACTATTGTATATACTCTTACTAATTCAAAAATAAACTCATGTTTTGGGTTAGTTTCAACCTTGACTGTTTTACTAGATTACTGAACAATTCTATAGAACATACTAAAACAAGCAAGAATAACAATTATAAAAAGTAATATTTTGACAGAAGCTCTTGAAGTCTGCAAGTAATTCAAAATTTAAAAGTCAAGAAAACATTTTTAAATTCATATTGAGGATGATTAAGACTATAGGAAATTTATTTTTGACACTATGCAATGCCTCTAGATACTTCTCAATATATCATTTGATTTCAATATAAAATAACATCTACAAAAAAGAAAAAAGTCTAATTAAAGAAGATGTTCCTATAGATACTGAGTTTCGTGCTCAGGAATAAACATTCAATTAAAGCATTATAGTGCTTAAGTATTACTTAGGTAGCTATACCATATAACTTTTTTTTCCATCTATAATTCTATAATGTGGTCAGCATCAGTTAATGGATCACTTGTGTAAACAGTTAAATCATTCTCTGTTAGATGAAACCAGTACTCCCTTGAAATCACTATGTCAGAAGAAAATTAAGGCCAGTGTTTAAAAGATATAGTTAATACAAATTTAGAACTTCAATAAAAGTATAAATTTCAAAAATGAAAAAGGGTTTCATGCTTGCCCGTTTAATATTTGTGCAGAAAAGATTATAATCATATGAATCTTAACAGTGACATTTAAATGAAGTAAATATTGAAAATATATAAAATGTAAGTGGGAACAAACCCCTCAGCAACTAGCTTTACAGAAATTGCATGTTGCACCACAGTTGTCTCCTTAACTGTTTGAACTTTTGCTTTATAAATAATCAGCCTTCAGTAACATTCCAAACAGTGCAGTTTCGAGACACCAGAAAATTATAGCCACCATGCCCGTGTTAAATTATTTTAACTCAAAATTATCCAAAATTACGCTTATAATAATAGTTCATTTTTTCTGAGATGGGATCTTGAATGAACATATGATAAATCACCTCATGATCTGTATAAAATGGTTGAGGAGGGGAACAAACCCCTACCAAACAAACATTGAGATTGCACACTGATGAATTGGGGGCTGTGACCTACTGTTGAAGCAGTAGCAGGAGATATAAGAAAAATCACATAACATTTTTGATGATGGTATATAAAATAGGGGATGGAGACACACTGATTGCTAAGATCCTGCCTTGGTCTCTATAGACTGGTATGGTATAAAATTACCATTGAGATAGACTGAGTGGCTTACATAACAAACATTTATTTTTCATAGTTCTAGATGCTGGGAAGTCCAAGATCAAGGTGCCAGGAGATTCCATGTCTGCAAGGAATCCGCCTCCTGATTCATAAGTAGCTGTTTTCTTGCTGTGTCATAACTTGATGAAAGGGTCAAGGGAGCTCCCTGAGACCTCTCTTACAAGGGCATTAATATCTTTATAAGGCTATGCTTTCCTTATCTAATCACCTCTGCCTGCAAATTATAGCAGATCTCAATTCTAAAACTATATGGCTCTATGACCAAGATCCCAATTTAAAGGTGCCTAACTAGGTTTGTAGGTATATTGATGATGATAAAATAATGTCCTCATGAATCTCCTCAAAAAGTTCTAAATCTGCTGTGGTCTGAGTATATATATATATATATATATATATATATATGCTTCTAAAACTTCTATCTAGCTTATAAATTCATTATAGTTTCTTATTTATCTTTTTATCCACCTCCATACCACTGCTCACACATCTAAGACATAATATAAGCTCAATAAGTGATTATGGATTGATTGACCCTTTTCACTGAACATTAGAAACTACCTCCTTAAGAAAAAAAGAAACAAAAACAAACAAAAAAGAGTGTAGCATACAGCATCTTGGAGAAGTTTTCACATATACTCACAGCCATTTTGATATTTTTCCTTCCTCCCACACCCAAAGAGAAAAACGCTGAAAATGTTAAATTGAAATAAATTTCACTAAATACAAAGGGTATAATCTTCCACTATCAATTTAACCCTTAATCTCCCCAAAAACTATTCACTCAAAAGATTAATATTTTTAAGCATCAGAAATTCTTCCTAAACGAAAATTTTCCAGGACCCTAAAAATTATAAATATTTCTCCCTTTATGTCTTTAAATAGGAAAAAAAAGTATTTTATTAGAAAGTCTATCAGAATATAAAGGTTACATATTGGTAATATTGTATATTGATACATGGGATGTTCATTGGCATATAGAAACAAATTATGTCATGTTTCATGTTGAAATAAAATTTTATAATATACATAACATACAGTAAAACCTTGGTTTGCGAGCATAATTTGTTCTGGAAACATGTTTGATGCTTACAATCCAAAGCACGTGTATATCGAGGCAAATTTTTCCCTAAGAAATAATGGAAACTCAGATGATTTGTTCCACAACCCAAAAATATTCATATAAAATGATTATAATAGGGTAATATAATACAAAATAATAAAGAAAATACAACATATAAAGAAAAATAAACAAATTAACCTGCACTTACCTTTGAAAATCTTTGTGGCTGGTGTGAGGGAGACAGGAGAGGGGAGGGTTACTGCATAGCAGGACTTTCACTATCACTAACCGAATCACTGCTATCTACTGGTTCAATGGAATCTTTTTCTTTTTGTGCAACTTTAACAAGGAACCTATCCAATGACCTAGAATGAAGCAAAGCATTCCTAAATTCACTCTTTCATGGAAAAGCAAGACTGTCCATAGGTGCTTTGAAGCGACAAAAAGTACACTAGTGCCAGTTGTGGGCACCTTCCAATGTTCCGAAAGACCACTGACTTCTGCCACACATCTTGTGGCCTGAGACCGAGCATCCGAACATGGGAAACAATCCCCCACAGTCCCCCAGCAAGTGCGCACAAGAGAAGAACCACTGGCTCAGTTCTGATCATGTGATGTTCGTCATCACATACTACTTGTATGGCAAGACATCACTTGTTTATCAAGTTAAAATTTATTAGCAATGTTGGCTCATCTTGCAAAACACTCACAGAACAAGTTACTTGCAATTCAAGGTTTTACCGTATTTGAATATGGAACCATAAGTGCTTTGGGAAAAGGTGAGGCTGCCATTGTATTTCTTCTCAACAGTATGCATGAAAAGAAAGTAAAATACAAACTGGAATGTTTGAAAATAGTGCAGAAAGTGTTAATAGTTCTACAAATGCAATCTGATATTACCTGTCCACACATTTTAATATGTTTATATTAATGCCTGTATTTTAAAATATAACAAATATTGCAAGAAAAGTCAAATGACCAAAAATCAGACTTTAGACATGTCAAAAAGCATTGCATATGCTTCAGATGTCTCTCTTAAAAATCAAAATAAGCTTCATCCCAGCTCTTCTCTTTCTTCTCCCTCTACCAATATAACACTGCCATAAAATTAGTGTGTGTGCTTTCATGCATATTTTTTCTATTTTTGCCAAAATTTATATATCCAAAATTAACATATAATTTAATTTTGTATTGTTTCTACTTATATAGTACCACACTGGGCTTTTTTTAAATGTTTTTTGTTATAATTGAGATTTGTTCATAAAAAAGGAACATTGTTAGCCGTAAAATGAACGCAGTATACTTACATGTATCAGCCTAAGCACTTCTCAATAAAAACCTGTAAGTTCCTTCCTTTTCAATTTTACCTTACCGACCTCAGACATAAAGCTCTAATCTCTCACAGATGTTAACATATTCATTTTTTATCACAGTAAACATAAAAAAAGTTTTTCTAATATTCCTGAACATAGATTTTTCCTTGTTTCCTTTGTCAGACAGCTCAAAATGAAGCAGTTAATTGTTTATACTTACGACATTTTGACAAAATTATATAAGTTAAAAGAAGACTCCATATTGTTTTTAAGATGTAAATAACCTTCCTCAACAATCAGACCTCAAATACACTGAGAAAGAGTAGTACTAAGAAGCAAAGTTGTTCATTCTATCTAAAATTAACAAGGCTTCATTATGAATCAATTAAGATGAGAAAAAACTTGCATAAGACATATAAAATGTGACAGAGTTCTTTTTGTTCTCAAAATCTGTCCTCTGAATAAAGGAAGTTCTCTAAAAATGAAGCAGCACATTAACATTGCATTTGATTTAAAATCATATAAATCCAACTATTTTTTTTTTTGGCGGGCGGTAAGGACAGAACATATCCCTGTCAAGGTTGTACTTTCCTGACCTTTATATATTGTTTAAAATTACTCTAGTGAATCAACTCTGAATAGGCCAGTTATATATGACCACACTTATGGGGTGAAGCAGATTTTTTTCTCCTCTCATTGCCACAGTTTTGTAAGTCGTGCCTGTACCAGTCAGTATTCATATTGGACATAAAAAATGTTGACAGAAGAGGTGCAGAATAAATATACAAATTCCAGAAAACAGCAATCAATTTAGCTGACTGACTAGCTCTGGACAGTTTGTTTTAACTTTTGAAGGTTTATGGAAAATTCTTTTTAGTTTCATCTTATCATCAAGGTCTAGCTGTCAGCATAATATACAAGACATTTGGACCTCTCGGCATCCAACTTCATATTTTGAAGTTTGAAACTGGGGTGTACCTGCCAACATGCAGCAAATACTGGGATGCAGTTTAATTCAGGAAGAAACCTCCTTCATCAGCTGTCTACTCAAGGACAGTCGGAACTGCCAGGTCAGGGGAGCCACACCTGGGAGTCCACAACTGCCCTTGCCCACAATACTGAAGGATGTCAGAGCGTCAGTGGGGAGAAAGAAAACCAAAGAAGTGATCTAAGTCTCCTTGCAATCTCCAGGATTGGTCACCATCTAGAAACCCTACAGAATCCCCATATTCATTCACTTGTTTAAACATTCAAACAACGCATATGAATTGACAGGACACAGCTAAATAAATCAAACGATATTCTTGGCCAGTACTGAGCTTACATTTTTATTGGAAGGATTCAAACAAAGAAACAAACCTAATAAATAAGTCATACAGCAGAAGCAAAACAGGCAAATTCACTGTCATCAAGAACCTTGATTTCATTGGGAGGATACCAGCAATAAACAAATGGAATAAGTAAAATATATAGTATGTTGGATATGAGAAATGCTTAGGAAACACCGAAATTGGAAAAATGGAAGTGTTGAAGGATTTCTATTTTAAATTTTATTTATTTATTTAGTCAGTCAGTCATTCTGAGAGAGAGAGAGAGAGAGACAGAGACAGAGACAGAGACAGAGAATCTTAAGCAGGTTCTACACCCAATGTAGAGCTGACGCGGGGCTCGATCTCATGACCATGAAATCATGACCTGAGCTGAAAATAATAGACACTTGGGGCGCCTGGGTGGCGCAGTCGGTTAAGCGTCCGACTTCAGCCAGGTCACGATCTCGCGGTCTGTGAGTTCGAGCCCCGCGTCGGGCTCTGGGCTGATGGCTCAGAGCCTGGAGCCTGTTTCCGATTCTGTGTCTCCCTCTCTCTCTGCCCCTCGCCCATTCATGCTCTGTCTCTCTCTGTCCCAAAAATAAATAAACGTTGAAAAAAAAAAAATTTTAAATAAAAAAAAAAAAAAAAAAAAAAAAAAAAAAAAAAGAAAATAATAGACACTTAATCGACGGAGCCACCTAGGCACCCCCTAGGATTTCTATTTTATTTTTTTTTATTTTTTTTTATTTTTATTTATTTTTGGGACAGAGAGAGACAGAGCATGAACGGGGGAGGGGCAGAGAGAGAGAGGGAGACACAGAATCGGAAACAGGCTCCAGGCTCCGAGCCATCAGCCCAGAGCCCGACGCGGGGCTCGAACTCACGGACCGCGAGATCGTGACCTGGCTGAAGTCGGACGCTTAACCGACTGCGCCACCCAGGCGCCCCGAGGATTTCTATTTTAAATAGGGATATCAGGGAAAGCGTTTATGAAGGGATCGTGTTTGAGTAAAGACCCAAAGGAAAGAAGAGTGAATCTGGCCTCATATATACACACATAGATATATGTATGTAAAATACACAGGTGTAAAAATCAAATATATCAAATAGATATGTATAAAATAGATATGTGACATATATACATATTTTATATGCATACATGAAAACATTTCCAGAAGGGACATAAAAATTCAAAAGCTCCACCCAATGCAGGGGCATAATAGAATGTTACATGCTCAGCTAGAAACCAAAATGGCAGAGGTGGTGTGTCAGCCCTGGGAAAGCAGGAGATGTGCTTGGAGAAAGAATGAGAACCAGACCATAGAGGGTCCTTGCCAGTTCTTGCAAAGTCTTTGGCTTTTAGGCCAAATGAGGCATTTGCACACAAGAGTGACATGATCTCACGTACCTGGGCTGAGATTAGTTTGAGGTAGAGCAAGCATGGAAACAAGGAGATCCATGTGAAGGCTACTCAATTCAGTTAGAATTAAGACTCCAGAAAAAACCGTCAGTACAATTCTACAAGACACAGCTGACTTTTAACAAAACATTCATTTAATGTGGTGAATTTTTTTCAGCTTTTGAATGTTGTAGGCAAGAGTACACTTGGTGGATGAATAATACACACACACACACACACACACACACACACACACACATACATCATGTGTGGGCTGTGAGAATGTGCAAGGAAGAAGAAGATAGGAGCATGAGGGAAAAAGGGACATTCTCCTAGCTAGCCATAACAGACTCAGCTCTGTTGATATTAAAAGATCTATTCTGGTAGGCTGTGAAAATTTGGAATGCATTAGGATGGATGAGAGTGTGCAGAGTCAGATATGTGTTTAGCCAAATCACTCTTACTTCTAATGAGAAAACGAATCACCATTCTTAAACCCTGTTAGTTTTGACAGTGATGATCACGATGTATTTTAAGTCTGCTAATATAAACTTTTGGATACACAGGATGTCTTACTCTTCTGCAGGCGCCCAGCACTTAAAATTTCTAGGACAGAGGAGGCATATATTCATGGTGGTAGTATGGCAGCTCTCAATATTTCTGAGATACCAAACATTGCTTCATGTATTGTAATTACAAAGACATAAAAATACAGGTAGTTGGGGCGGGGAACCCTCTAAAGTCACATTTATATTTTACCCACATCCACATATTTTTTTTAAATTTTTTTTTCAACGTTTATTTATTTTTGGGACTGAGAGAGACAGAGCATGAACGGGGGAGGGGCAGAGAGAGAGGGAGACACAGAATTGGAAACAGGCTCCAGGCTCTGAGCCATCAGCCCAGAGCCTGACGCGGGGCTCGAACTCACGGACCGCGAGATCGTGACCTGGCTGAAGTCGGAAGCTTAACCGACTGTGCCACCCAGGCGCCCCATATTTTTTTTTAAATATTGCTTTACCTAGAATCATTCCATTTTGTAAAACTCAAAGAAATGAAAAAGATAGAAATCTACCAATTCAATTCTTCCCATTTCAAAAAAAAAAAAAGGATTTTGAGACTAAATAAAGCTTTGCACTTGCATATTTGACCTTAGTTCTGGCACTTTCTAGGACATACAAAAATGTGAGGTAGCTTCAAAGAGTGCTGTGCTCATAATGCCAAGTATATGGAAAAGAAGAAGAAAAATGGTATGGCTCTTCCAGAAATGAGTACTATTTCCCCTTTCCTCTGTGTCACCCAGGAAGAAGATACAGGATTGGGAAATGAAGTTACCGGATCAGGGCAGACTCTTCATGTTCATTCATAGCCAACTCCGTGCCAGCGGTTCCTGCAGATGCAGGGAAGCCAGTCAGGCACGCTCCTGATGGGGGAACTAGTTTTATTTAACAGTCGTGAACAGCTGGAGAGCACACAACTAATGACCGCTTGAGCATGAAAGTGTCTAATGACTGCATATAAAATATGACACGCGATAAGGATAAAAGGTAATAACAATATATAAGAGAACAAATGTGCAGTGAGTGACAGCCCAAAACATGTAAATCGCATAACAAATTTTAAAAGAGAATGCCATTGCAACGTGCATTCTTATAATAGAGTATTTCTTTCAAATCAGAAATAATTTAAACAATCAGAGAACTTCTCTTTTCAAATACCTCAAAGCTACGTGAAAGGAAACTGATGCAAAGATAGCGACAGAGAATAAGAAAACCCCAAACAGAGAGATTTACAGATCCTGCAGGAGCTGTTTCAATAGCATTTAAGCATCATGTGAACAAAAATATTTATGAAATCAAACAACCCTCTGGTCAGAGTATCTCTTACCTTGCAGAAAAGGAAAGCTATCAAAAACAAAGTAAGCAGAAGGCATTGCTGAATTCCAAATGCAAGGGAAGGGTGAGCTGTACTTTTAAATAACCGCATATATGTTTTTAGGGATTTGTCTCACAGCATGTGCCTTTTTTTTCCTCTTCACAAAACTGTCAACTGTATCAGTGATGAAGATGAAAAATGTATCACTCAAAACTATTTTTTGCATTTTCTGAACTGTACCTTATCTAGTGAGAAATGAAAGTTCTCTCTCTTTTTTTCCCTGCAAAATACATTTCTATAACATTTCTTCATGATCACAGTAGAACAGCAGGTTGAAGGAAAAAAACAGGACATCGCCAGATACCCACACAACAACTGTTTTTCAGAGAGCTCACTAGGTGCTCCAAGGTACAGGAGGGACCAAAACCCAGCCATCAAAGAAGGAGCACCCTGTTGAAAGGAAGGAAGCACTTTTAGACCAGTAACACCCTCCTCTGCATTGTTTCCTCCATAGCACTTATTACCATCAGCCATATTAAATATTTTTGTCATTCAGATTTTTATTGTGTGATCCCCACCCTGAAATTCCATGAGGTCATAGATTTTTATGTATGGATTTTTGTCCCGCTGCTTCATTCAATATATAAATGAATCAGTATAAAATTACCAACTATTACTGAAAATTATTTTATCGAATTGCGAGTAAACAACCTAAAGAAAGAGGGAGGAAAACATAACCATTTCTGAGACATTTAAACAAAGCTATAATGAGGTGACACGAGACTGAAAAGAGTGGTCATGGGGGTATGAGAAGGTTTCTATGTTAGTATATCAAATTATGTGGCTACCGTATCAATCACTACACAAAAGTGAAATCTAAATTATTTCATTGTTAGTCCGGCCTCGTCAACCACATCCGAAAGTATTTTTTTTCTTTTTTAAAAATAATTTGGTAATTTCATTTCTGAGATCCTAACATCACAAAGGAACTTAGAAGTCAATGCTTCTAAATGCCCAATTTTTGGTGGAAACAAAATAAACGCAAGAGGTATAAAGGCATGTGTTAAAGATCCCTTGATTGGTGGAAAAGGCGAGACTGGAACTCATATTCTAAGATACTCACTCTTTGTGTTATGAACTTCTATGATCCACTTGCCTGAAGGTTCTCACACAATGCTGACTGCGTTACCTCAAAGAAATATAGCAAAGCTAGAAAATGCTCACAGAGAGACAACTAAACTATTGTTAAAGAAATGGAGCAGCTTTGTATAGGAAGACCTTAAAGATTAGAATCTTCAATCTGAATACTCTGACATCTATTAAATCATGAAGAAGGTTGGTAGTGTGAAAGCCAAGCTATCCACAAACTTCAATTACACAAGGTCTAAGGGCATCCTTTGAAGTTTAAAAGAGATAAATTTAGGACAAATAATGGGAAGTGCCAAACTACTTTATTTATTAGATAGAGTGCTTATGGAAGTAACACGGGCTGAAAATATAATAGGTTCATAAAAGGTTTAGATAAAAAACATACAATAAATCAATTCTAGACTATTTAAGGGAAGTGGCCCAATATACCATTAAAACTGCTTTTATCTTTGTCAAAGTACATACAGGGCTCTTGTCTTTAGTGATACTTGAAGTGATCGAGCTTGAACATTTTCACACCAAAATTAAAGAACCACGTGTCTTGGCAACATGGGCTAAGCAGTAAAAGTTGACGTGGAGCAGAGCTCTACACCTAATTCTCAATAGTTTACTGTTGACTGGATTAATTTCCCGCAGTGAAGATAAAATTTCCAAATGGGACCATTATGAAAACGTGATTTGATATACTGAACTCTCTCTGAGGCTGCATCGTCTCCGAATGTTTGGATTAAATCTCTACATTTAGCAGCAAGATCTGTCTGATTCTGGAATATATACTTATATATATACAGACATACAAATACACATATTCACAAATTCATAAACATGAA
Organism: Lynx canadensis; assembly: GCF_007474595.2. Lineage (NCBI taxonomy): Eukaryota > Metazoa > Chordata > Mammalia > Carnivora > Felidae > Lynx > Lynx canadensis. The sequence continues at coordinate 220,334,506 of NC_044303.2, read as the reverse complement.
AACATACCAAAGGCTATTTTTCTACCAGATATGCACGCTAGGTTTTGGGACACAGAAAGCTCTATTTTGAAGCCTCTTAGTCTCTTGGTGTTACATCCCTAATATCATGAGGTCTAACACATTTTAAAATGTTAATCTTAGCTGCAAAAAAAAAAAAATATCACCGTGATATATTACTCTCACTCAACAACTAAATATTGAGAGATAATTTCAGATTTATTCGTGAACTTTTAGGTTGAATTGTCTTCTCTTATCATAATTCCTGCTGCTACATTGATGTGAATAACTTGTAGAATAATGTTACTGGAACATGTATAAATTAAGCATGAGATTTTTTGGTGAAATGACAAACATTTAGACTATACACACAAAAGTACTTAGACTTTTGTACTTAGACTATAACACAAAAGTAGTAATTACAAGCAAAACTGACAAAATTCATAGTATTCAAATTCATACTTAGACTATAACTTAGACTTAGACTTAGACTATAACACAGAAGTACTTAGACTATAACACAAAAGTAGTAATTACAAGCAAAACTGACAAAATTCATAGTATTCAAATTCATACTAATTCTATGCAAGGGATTATTTTGGTTTACAATAACTAATTGGTTGAGTGTGAATACGGCACTGAGAATTAACATGGAAATTATTTAGAGATTAATACATACAGAACAAAGTAGGCGCACCTGGGTGGCTTTGTTGGTTAAGCATCCACCTCTTTTTAAAGTGTTTATTTGTTTATTTCGAGAGAGGGAGAGAGAGAGCATAAATGTGAGCACATTTGAGTGTGGGAGGAGCACAGAGAGAACACAAAAGAGAATCTCAAGCAGGCTCCACCCTGTCAGCACAGAGCCTGACATGGAGCTTGATCTCAGGAATCGTGAGATCATGACCTAAGCCAAAACCAAGATGGATGCTTAACCAAATGAGCAACCCAGGTGCCCCTAAGCATCTGACCCTTGATTTTGGCTCAGGTCATGATCTCATTGTTCATGGATTCAGGCTGGCACTGAACTCTGTGCTGGCAGCATGGAGCCTGCTTGGAATTCTCTGTCTCCTTCTCTCTGCGCTTCCCCTACTCATATTCTCTTGTTCTCTCTCTGTTTTCTTTCTCAAAAATAAATAAATCAACATTAAAAAAAGAACAAAGTAAATTCTTGATTCACTTTTTGCTATGTGGCAAAACTTTCAATTAATTCAGATAATTCATCACAATATCATTTAAAGCTCACTTGGAAAAACCCATTAGATATATAATATTTCTACCTCTGTTCTTGCTTTAGAAACCTAAAAGAAGCTCAACAGTGACAATGATCACAATGGAAAAGTGGGTCCTGGAATAACATAAGAGTAATTTTTTTAATGTTTATTTATTTTTCAGAGAGAGAGAGAGAGAGAGAGAGGGCAGGGGAGGAACAGAGAGAGGGAGACACAGAATCTGAAGCAGGTTCCAGGCTCTGAGCTTTCAGCACAGAGCCCAATGTGGGGCTCAAACCCACAGACCGCAAGATCATGACCTGAGCTGAAGTCAGATGCTTAACCGACTGAGCCACCCAGGTGCCCCAAGAGTAATTTGTTACAAGAAGGGTTTTTTTTTTTTTTTTTTTGCCTTAAGTGTATGATTATATTAAATATATCCATACTGTCATATGAAAGTTCACAGTTTTAAAAATTCATATAGCCTGAATCAAGTTTGAAGAACATTGGTTTATATCACAATGTCAACATGGTTTGCTAACAATTAATTTTAAAAAATATATAAAATTCCTCTTAAGGTTAGAGCCACATGGGAAAAAACAATGTTATTGAGAGTTTTCTTGGTAATATCTGTTCAATTTACTAAAGCTTAGTAAATGGTGTTTATATGTACATTCACTTAATAGTTTTTTTTTTTCCCTCTCTTTATATAAAGACAATGAATGAGTTAATTTATGCTATAAAGATCAATTTAAGAGTTTGGAATCTTTCATTTCTTATATTCTCAGTAGGCTTCATGATGATTGACAAGCTTTTTTAAACTAAATATTGTTTTGAAAAATTAGTTCATATTCATAATACTTTCTAATAAGGTACAATGTATTGATTAATGTACAAGGTACAATGAAGATGGTTTTCTAACTACAGACACATGAATTCCCTTACCCAATACCCAGAGGCAACCATTGTGGCCATTTTTCTATGTCGACTACAGAAATATCCTACATATGCTTCAGAATATTACTATATGCCTTATTTCTCTAATTGGAGGCATTAAAAAAACTACAATATAATGTTGAGAATGACATGATATCCATAAGGAATTTATGGTTACTTTTGTAGGTTAGATATTTTAGTAAAACTTGTTCTATGTACAATGCAAGTTTTCTCTTCGCCATGACACAATTTATGAACAAATTTTGATAATTCAATTGTACATATTAATAAAACAGTGCTTAAAATATGGCACATTTGCTGTACTATTACATGCTAAAACCCACTTATTTTTAGTCCAATGTTCTCACTGAAAAAGAAACAAATAAAAATAGCCATTGGCAAATAGAAATTTTACAAAAAGGAAAACAGGAGTAGAAAAAAGTAGATCATGTATTTTCTCCTTTCAGGAACAGATACATGGCTTAGGTAACCAGGGGGGAGATGGTAAGAATAGAGGGGCAGGGGCCATACTAGAGATTGCATTCTTTTTTTTTTTTTTTTTTAATTTTTTTTTCAACTTTTTTTAATTTATTTTTGGGACAGAGAAAGACAGAGCATGAACGGGGGAGGGGCAGAGAGAGAGGGAGACACAGAATTGGAAACAGGTTCCAGGCTCTGAGCCATCAGCCCAGAGCCTGACGTGGGGCTCGAACTCACGGACCGCGAGATCGTGGCCTGGCTGAAGTCGGACGCTTAACCGACTGCGCCACCCAGGCGCCCCTAGAGATTGCATTCTGGCTCTCAAACGTACTTGCTTTGTGCTTTGTGAAAGTTATCTACCCTCTCTGTGCCTTGGTTCTCTCATTTCAAAAATGAGATAATAATATTATTCATAAAAAAATTCTTCTTTAATGATGATAAAGAAAAACCCTAGATGTAAATCACTCTGAGCAGTGTCTGGCACTTAGAAAATTCTCAAAAAATGACAGTTATTGCCATTATGAGGCTTATTAATATTTAGCCATTTGCTTTAAAACTTTTTAATAACAGATCTAACATCTCCTACAAACAATCAGTATTAGTGAAAGAACTATGGTAGCTTTAATTATTATATAAAGAATAAGCAGTGTGTATCATACAACAGTAGTATATTACATGTATTACCTCATTTAATTATAAAAAAATAAATAAACTCATGCAACTGTATTGCCCGACTTTCCATTTTATAGCAAGGAAAACCTTTTACTACTTTTATAGCATGGTAGAAACAACACAAGGATGGGAATTTTAAGACATAAGTTCTACTTTGTGTTTTGCCAATAACTGACTATGAGATTACGAACAAGTTGTTTTCTTAAGAGACACACATACACACACACAAATGGGCCTCGACTGAAGCAGAAGTTTTGAAAGGCTGTGTGATACATCAAAGATGCTAACTCACTAGTGTCGGCATCAGTGGTTTCAGTAGCTTTGGAACAGCAGATCCCATGAGCAAACGCAGACTGGAGAAAACGATGCTTCCATCAGTAGTAGAAGACACCAGAGAGCAACCAGGCCATTGGGAATGGCGTATGGAGTGGAGGAAAATCACAGACCTGATATGGTAACGCAGGGCACACCAGTGTTTGAGGGCACATACAGGAAAACTGCTGGTGGTAGAGAATGGGCAGAGGCAGACATACTATTTATTAGCATAATTCCATTAGCACTTTCAGGCTGGCTATTAGTTTTGGTTCACTTTGAAGCACTCCACCATGTGAGGCATTTAAAATGTCAAGCATAATGCTCAATTATTTTTTTTAAGTTTATTTATTTCGAGAGAGACAGAGAGCGCGAGTGGAGTGTCAGCACACAGCCTGACACAGGGCTTGAACCCAGGAACCGTAAATGCATGACCTGAGAAGAAACCAAGAGCCGGCCACTTAACCGACTGAGCCACCCAGACACCCCATGGTTAATTTTTTTTTTTAATTTTATTTGTTCCAATGAATTCAGGGTAAAGTAATATTTCCTTATTTATATTAGAGAGAGAAAGAGCAAGAGCATGTGCATGAGCAGGAAAGAGGGGCAGAGGGAGAAAGAGAGAGAATATTAAGCAGGCTCCACGCTTGGCACAGAGCCCAGCTCAGGGCTCAATCCTACAACCCTGGGATCATGAGCTGAGCTGATATCAAGAGTCAGACACTCAACTGACTGAGCCACCCAGATGCCCCAAAGAATATATGTTTTTTAACAGCTTTAAATTAGTACACCTTTTGTGAACTTTTTAATCATGTCTGAACCCTGTAATTTGTTTGCAAGTTTCTTCATAAATATAGTACTCTCAGATTAAACACAGCTTTGTTCCTTAGTGGCCAACCAACCTTCCATGTCCATGCCTGTTGTTGCTCCTAGTGATAAAAATGGTGAACTGGCTGCTCTTTGCACACATCGTATACATCCTCCAAGCAAAGGGAAAATAACAATTCTATCTTCCCAATTATTTCACCTTTTAAACTTATACTAATGATTCCTAAAACCTACTGCTTTAGAGTCATTTGAGTGCTTAATCATACACCAAGTACTGACGGTTCTACTTTGTTTCTCAGTAACATACTGCATCTCTTACTTTTTCCATTATACTTATCTCAGTGTACAATACAAAGCTCTGTACATAATAGGTGCTTAAAATGACTATAAAGCAAGAGTCAATTAGAAAAGAATCAAATAAGAATTTGTGTATCTTAAAATAAGTAACGTCTCCTTCATGGTGGTTACTTTCAAGAAAAAATACTAGTTATTTTCAATGTATTTATGAAACTTTCCCTTTTAAAACCGGTTTGTGATCAATTTACGGCTCCAGACATAAACACATCACAGTATTTTCTAGTTATAATGATTTCTCTGGTGTGCATATTCAAATCATCCAGGAAGAATTTTAAAATATGGAAGGCCAGGGGCACCTGGGTGGCTCAGTAGGTTAAGTGCTGACTTTAGTTCAGGTCATGATCTCTTGGTCCATGAGTTCGAGCCCCACGCAGGGCTCTGTGCTGACAATTCAGAGCCTGGAGCCTGCTTCAGATTCTGTGTCTCCCTCTCTCTGCCCCTCCCCCACTCACACTCTGTCTCTCAAAACTAAATAAATGTTGACAAAAATGTAAAATATATAAGTCCATACCATAGCTCCAAAAAGTCTAGGGTGGGGTCAGTTGTGCATATTAAATGAATAAGATAATAAATTAATCAGTTTGAGGGAAAAAAAAATGCTTTAGGGTTCATACTTCTAAAAATGAAAATTGCCTTTTGTTAAAGGAGAGACAGTGAATATCGTCCACTGGAAAAGGAAACACCATTTGTGTCCTCAAAGACTTAATCTTTGAATTACTCTATGGTAGTATGTTTATCTTTAAATTATAATCCACAGTATATGTTCAACTTATGCATGAGTTTCCTTATCATACATTTGCTACTATGTGGGAGTTATGGAGCTAAGCATTGGTGTTGTAGATAAAAATCAAAATGATCCCGGATTTAAGAAAGTAATTACAGGGGCCTGGGTGGCTCAGTCGGTTAAGCGTCTGACTTCGGCTCAGGTCATGATCTCACAGTTTGTGAGTTTGAGCCCCGCTTTGGGCTCTGTGCTGACAGCTCAGAGCCTGGAGCCTGCTTCAGATTCTGTGTCTTCCTCTCTCTCTGCCCTCCCCTGTTCATGGTCTGTGACTCAAAAATAAACACACAAAAAATTAAAAAAGAAAAAGAAAGTAATTACATATAAAAAGGAAACAAGGCATATACAAAAAAATAATTCAAGACAGATGATGACCCATAGTAAAAGAGAGGTGTAAATAAAGAGTTAAGACTTTTCTAAAGCTAGGGAGTCTGTCTAGCACGGGAATCGAAGAGTATCTCAAGTAAAAGCAACACTTGAAGCCTATCTGAATGGTAAGAGGTTTTGTAAGCAGAACCCGGAGGCAGAATGACCAATATAAACAAAGCTGGGCAGATGCAAAATAATAATAATTAAATAATGCATAGAACAAGGAGAATTCTCCTAGAACTGAGAGCTGGTCACTTTGTATGTATTGAGGCAAATCACTAGGTGTGGGCAGAGTGGGGGGATGCTGAAGGAGCTACAATGATTTAAAAGAAGAAATAGATCAGATTAGGTTAGAAAATTTGAATTTTACCTAGCAAGCAGTAACAACTCTGGTAATATTTATTAGGAGTTTATAATTGCAAAACAAATCTCTAAGTGTTTTATAAGCACAGTTTCATTTAATCCTTTCAGCAGGTTTAAGAAGTAGCCATCATTTTCCCATCTTCCAGATGAGGAAACCCAGCCTTAGCTAGATTTAAAAACCTTGGCTGAGATTTCCAAGCTCTTTGGTGACGGAAGTAAAACTATGTTGATCCATCCGCTCAACTCTGGAGTGAGAATAATTTACCACTACTTGATAGCATCTGTCAAAACAGAGATAAGCAGGAAAACTTGCGAGCTAATGAGCGACACGGCTTTATGGGTTTCCCTTTAGTTTCATCTCTGAAGCAAGCCTTTCTTAGATTCTAACATTGGCATATGCCCTCATCTTTAACTTCATAGTACCCTGTGCTTACACTGTTCCTTGCAGGCATCAGATTGTTTGTAATTTTTGTTTTGATTCTCTCCTGGAAAATACCAGAAGGCATTCAAGGTTAGAAAGTTTGAATATCACTTATTTTCCATAACATCTCGGTATCTAATTTACTGCCTTCTTCATAATGAAATATCAATGACGATTAGTAAATGAATAATTACATGAAAAATGGATTAAGAAAAATATATTTTAGGAAGGACTAGAGCAGGGAGAGAGAAGATCACCTAGGGGATTTTTGGATTTGTACATAGCCATGTCTCTTGTTTCATTAGTTTCACCTTCAATAACAAATTAAATAATGAACAATAATCAAATAACATCTTTCAAATTCCCCTTCATCTCCTCTATGATTAAATTGCCATGTTCCCTTATCCACATTCCCCTAAAGCCTCATTCATCCTACAAGCAAAACACTAAATAACTATAAGTGTATTTACCTTTAAATGTTGCTTTTTTTCTACCGTATTTTCATCTCATTGAGGAAGGGACCAAATTATCTATAACTATTTCCCAGGTTCCTAGCAAACCTCATAAAACTCTAAAAAATATGGTTGAACTGAGAAGGAAAGATACAATTAGAACCTCTTCTGTATTGTTGCATTGGAATTAGGAAAAGTATCAATTTTATAATTTTTATAGAGTTAGAATTAAAAAGGTTCATCAAATAATCATATTGGGGTGGAGAGAGTTAGATTTACAAACAATGCATTTGCCCTAAGTAAAAATGATTTTAAAAAGTTTAAGAATGGTCTCAGGAATGATGTTTAATGATAATACCCAATTATCTTGGGTAAGTAGGTATACTATGTTTTAGACTAAAATTGAGAAGGAACTAGAAATTTTTAGCTAAAAGTGTTTGGGGTGTTTCTTGGTTTTTACTCACCAGGGGAGATGTTTTTATATGTTTTCTTTCTATATTTATGATTATCCATTTACTATCCATTCTGAAAAAAAAAAAAAAAAAACTCTGTCCAAAGCAATTGCACAAAATGTGAATATAACATCATCCAAAGGTTTTATCTAAATTTTAAACATTTCTAAACTCTTAAACACAACATTTCAATTTCTGTCTCCATTTTGGATTATAATAAATGCTTTGTAGGCTTATTTGAAATAATACAGTGTATAGCACTGCAAAGAAAAAAAAAACCTAGCAGTCTTTTGAGAATAAAAGCAAATCAATAGTAATATCTCTTAGAATAGAAGCACTTTCGTTGACAGAGGGAACATAGCTTAATGGGAAGCAAAGTAATCTTTGTTTTCAGTCAGACTATTGGGCTGTGCATGAGAAATGATATGCTCTGACCACTTGTTTTACATTAAGAGGCAACCTGACATGTTCAAAATAGAGACAGAAAATGATTTGTTTTATAAAGACGGACAACTTAGGGGCACGTGGGTGGCTCAGTCTGTTGAGCACCTGACTTCGGCTCATGCCATGATCTCGCGGTTCATGAGTTAGAGCCCAGCATCGGGCTTGCTGCTGTCAGTGCAGAGCCTGCTTCCGATCCTCTTTTCCTCTCTCTCTGCCCCTCCCCTGCTTGTGCTCTCTCTCTCTCCAAAATAAATTAACATGTTTAAAAAAATAATAAATATGGACAACTTATGGCTTTAACACATAACAGAGAAAACCTTCATAAGATTATTTTGTAATTTTATGAGTTTGTCTTCGGTTCCCTTTGAGCTTTATTCTTTTAATTAATCATCTCATTGACCCAGAGAGACAATTCAGGACCTGTTCACATTGTGGGCTGTAAATGTGACTAAGCTTTCGCATGTCCAATGTTGGAACTGAAGTCTTATGCAGGTGATGATGCTGATGATGAAGATGATGATGATGATGAACAGTGTTACTTTGGTATGATAACATAAATGTGTCCAGAGAGACAGGCAAATAGAAATAGAGAAAGCTATAGATACAGCTCTAGATATAGAAATAAGAATTAAAGAAATTTTTTGCTACGGACAATGTGGGAAGAAAATGTTTTCTAATCAAACGGCTTCGTTTTTACCTGTAGAGAATAAAGTAACCAATGAGGAGTAAGACCATATAAGCAATCAATGCCTGTTCCAGATTTTAAAATCTAGAAGTGCTTATTTCTGGCTTCTAGAAAATAATTGTATTGTTTTGTTTTTAAGTGCAGGTATTTTCTTTTGAAATTACAGGAGAAGCAGTAACTATGGGTACTCTCATGCAAGTGTGTTAAGTTACAAAAAACCTAGTAAAAGAGGTTTCACATTTTGTGGATAGGTACCTTATGCCACACAAACTATAAATTATTCTAATATTTATGGAGAAATGAAAGCAAAAAAATTGTCTCCCTAAACTTCCAACGAGCTCAGTTCAAAAACACAATCACAATCATTTGTTTGCTTTCTCATGCAGGCTACATATTTATGTTAAAGTTTTACAAAACTCAAGAGTAACAATAATGCAGCCCCTGGTTTCTTTGTGCTATATACCAGAGGATGCTGGAAGAAATGTTGCTTGAGAAAGTTAAACATTTAAGGAGTCATTAGAGTTGCCTTGCAGCGACACAGTGAAATACAGTTTAAGTTAAAAGTTATATCTTACTTTGGGGCATCTGGGTGGCTCCTCGGTTAAGCAACCAACTTGTGATTTCAGTTTAGGTCATGATCTCACAGTGCGTGAGTTCCAGCCCCACGTGCTGGCAGTGTATAGCCTGTTGGGATTCTCTCTCTCTCTCTCTCTCTCTCTCAAAATAAATAAAGAAACTTCAAAAAAAATCTAAAAAATTATTTATTTCCTCAAAAGTGTTGTTTAAAATATTTTATTTACATTTTTTCAAAACGATATTTTTACAACCTCACACTGATATATAAAAATTAAATTGAATTAATGCAAAAATGATCTATTTTTAGTACTACTATATAGTCCTTATGTTCATATTTGTTTCTTTTTTCTTTTAATATTTCTATTTTAGGGGAGCCTGGGTGGCTCAGTCGGTTAAACGTCCGACTTTGGCTCAGGTCATGATCTCACCATCCATGAGTTGGAGCCCTGTGTCAGGCTCTGTGCTGACAGCTCAGAGCCTGGAGCCTGCTTCATATTCTGTGTCTCCCCCTCTCTCTGCCCCTCCCCTGCACACTCTCTGTCTCTCAAAAATGAATAAACGTTAAAAATTTTTTTTTTAAATATTTCTATTTTACTTTTTTAAAGTAGTCTCCACAACCAATGGAGGGGCTTGAACCCACAACTCTGAATTCAAGAGTCACATGCTCTACCTACTAAACTAGCCAGGGACCTCTTTCATTGGTTTCAATGCTTCCAGGTGTAATGATTAATTAGAAAATAATCTGGGGGCGCCTGGGTGGCTCAGTCCGTGAGGCGTCAGACTTTGGCTCAGATCATGATCTTGCCATTCAGTGTTTGAGCCTCACATCGGGCTCTGTGCTGACAGCTCAGAGTCTGGAGCCTGTTTCAGATTCTGTGTCTCCCTATTTCTCTCTCTGCCCCTCCCCCACTCATTCTACCTTTCTCTCTCTCTCTCAAAACTAAATAAACACTAAAAAAAGATTTTTTTAAAAGAATCTGAAACCAGTGAGCATTCCTTAATGTACTATGATGTGGCCACAAGGTGGCTCCAAAGACCATAGTATGTTGTTATTTTACTTCTTGAGAGGTGAATACAGTTTTACTAGGAATGTTAGCAGTAATTTACTAAGTGGGAAGATACTTCAGAAACATAAACTCATTTTAACCTTCAAATTAAGTTTTGAAATAAAATTTATATTATTTTAAAATGCAGATATTCAAAACAACATGTCAAATGGTTAAAAACCTTAAAGAATTTGGAGGATTTTGAAGGGAAATGATTATTTGGCCTGCATAATTAATTATTCAACAACATTTCTTTTGCTTAGGTTTTGATAATTAATTTCTCCTCTAATTCTGCACAATTTGATTCTCAATTGATTTCCAACTAAATGAAAGGAAAATACCTGCAAGTTAATGAACTTTCTCACTAGCATAAAGAATTTCAAAACTAAAGAGAAAGCATGCCTAATTTTTTTTTTTTTAATCTTTAGAGGCTTCCTTCTAAAAGTACACACTCTGAGAATATCTACTAAACTAAAATATATAACATTAACAGAATATTTTAAGTCAGACATCTTAATCATCCATAAGATGAAAACATTTATCTAAATATTATAGTGAAGTCAGGAGGAAAAATGACTGTTATTAAATAATCACAGCATTTATTTAATAAAGATGACATAAGAAGACAGTGAATTTGATTAAATAGTAAATATATATATAATACATATAAATTTATAGCTATGACCAAAAATGAGGATTATCTTTATTATGTTCACAAAAATACATCTGTTGGCTAGGTTTAGTGGTCTCTATCATGACTTATTTCACCTTTACATGTGGATGGATAATAAACTACTAAGTATATTCTTTCGATGTGTTAACATCTAAAATAAGTACATTAATTAGTCCTGGGTTATAAATGAGACTGAAATATGAAAACTGTGATATCAAAAAAGGAGTTGTAAAAAGAAAGATATTTATGGACTCACAGAAATGTATGTTTTATGACCTCAGTGTTTTGGTTTGTTTTTGTAAGTCATAAAATTCATTCCACATGCCTTTTAAATTACCATATACAGCCCCAAGCCAGAAGAAGAAAAAGCGATTTTAAATTGATCTTCATATCACCTTAAATATGAAGGATGAAAAGAAAGAATTATCTAAATAAAACCTGTTAGAATTTTCACATTTTGCAGCAGATCCTATGTCTTCATCAGACAGTTTCTGGAACCTAGTCTAAGAAAGCAGTAGTCCACTGACCTTTCAGCTTGTAATACAGACTGCAGAATTATTCTTGAGATTTATGGGTATCCAAACTTTAATGGGATTATTTCTGTAATGCACTGCCTCTGTTCATCATTCTTGTTCTAATTCTCATTACTCTGACCTCAAGAAGGAGAATCTGTTAAAAGAACCATTACTGCCTGTATTCAGAAATGGTTCATGTTTCACCTGAGTGAGTTTATGTGGCTTATGGAACTCACAACAGTAAGTCTCTATCTTTCTAATGCTTTCTCCCTCCTCTGTCCCCTTTTTGGGTCCTTATATCATTTTCAAAATTCATGTCCATCAATTCCCTAGATCATGCAATTACTATGTGTGATTCTGAGAATGTAATTTAAGTTTTCAGGTTACATTCTCTCTTTATGCAACTGACATTTTCACAATCATTAGGGAATGAATATATTTATAGCAGTTATATACTGAGCCCTTGCCAGATACCATAGTAGATTGTATGAGCCCTTTCTAATTACAGCAATAGATAAACTGTGTCTTTGGAAAGTATATGATTCAAACTTCAAACAAAAAATAATTGGAAAAAAATATGATGTTATCAGTAGAATTAGTGACAAAATCTAACTTAAAACACCAAGGATTTTTCATTCCAACTCAAGCACAAAATTACAATTATAGGATACAAGTTAAAACTGTCAAAATTTTAAAGTGGTAGTCCAACTCATATTGTATGCTATGGTTAAAGTAAAGCACACTCGATATTTATAAAAAAAAAAAAGAGCATAGATCACATGAATTTACATATAGTAGTAATAATACCAATAAAAATAAAAGGTAACAAGAATATATAGCACTAGAACAGCTATTTTCAGGTATTATATTTTACATTTATAAGTTTTAAAAATTATAATAATTGCACTATTATGCAAGTGTAATTATTAACCTCATTTTACAGATGAAAAAGTATCAGGAATATTAAATATTAAATATATGGTAAGTGACAGAGGATTTGAAGCCAGACAGCCTGGTGCCACAGTCCATACTTTTCTCCATCAAAGAAATTCTAATAAAGGCAACCTTGCCAATCTTACCATTCCAAGAAAGGAACCTCAGTGCTTCTGGCATGTAGGCTTATCACTGTGTAGCCTCCCTATTAAACATGACCTTCATCGGGTGTCCTTACAAGAACAGAATATTGTATCAGAGAAACTTTTTCACAGAGCGACCAAGTTCCAAACACAATGGCTTCTATGCCAGTGCATATTTTAATTACTCATGGGTTTGTGAGACCTTCTGTCAACAATTTTCAGCAATAGAATTTGGGGGTGCACGTGGCCTTCAGATACGCACTTGTTATTTAGGCTTCATGTCTGGGATGAGAATATTAGTCTCAAATTTAAAGCCCGTGCTATAAGGTGACAATTGTCTATTGCAAACGAGAAGTATAACATAGAACTCCAACCAAGATGGTGGCCCCTAACTGAAGCACCAATTCAGAACCGACTTTTAGGAGGCCAAGGAATGAATCTGAGGTTACATAAAAATGTATCTTGAACTAATCTGCTAACACATTGTGGCAATTTCCTGAAAGATGTCACGTGGCTTTGAATATATTTTTAAATTTTATTTTATTTTTAATTTTTTTAATGTTTGTTTATTTCTGAGAGAGAGAGAGAGAGAGAGAGAGAGAGAGAGAGAACGAGAGAGAGGAGGGGCAGAGAGAGGAGGAGAGAATCCGAAGTAGGCTCCAGGCTCCAAGCTGTCATCACAGAGCTCCTTGCAGGGCTCGAACTCACAAACCATGATATCATGACCTGAGCCAAAATCACATGCTTAACCAGTTGAGCCACCCAGGTGCCCCAGAATATAATTTTTTTTTAAATATGTGAATTAGAGCCCCAGGTCATTCATTATAAAAGTACCTAGTACTCATCTTTCTTACCCAAACTGGGTGATGATAACAAATCATGTGATTATTTATTTAATGCCTCAGTGTAGCAGAGGTTAGGTTTGGTTTTTTCTCTCTCTCTCCATGTGTGGACCTTTGGATGCTCGTGCAGTATGTGGCTTACAGGAGGCACTTTAAGAATACATACCAAATGGAGGAATGAAAGAATGAATGAAGGAAACAAGATATGAAAGGTTTCTTCGTAGTTTAAATAACAGAAAATCAAAACTGAAGGTTTTGTGTTAGGTGGAGAAATAGGTGACTGACTAAATGATATCCTGTTATCTAATTCACTGCTATTCCATGAAAATTGAAACATTGAAAACATAACTACCGAGGTGCCTAGGTGGCTCAGTCAGTTAAGCGTCCGACTTTGGCTCAGATTGGTGGGTTCAAGCCCTGCATCAGGCTCTGTGCTGACAGCTCCCGGCCTGGAACCTGTTTCAGATTCTGTGCCTCCCTCTCTCTCTGTACCCCTCCCCTGCTTGTGCACTTGCTCGCTCTCTCTCTCTCAAAAAATAAAATAAAATAAAAAACATAGCTACCTAAGATTCCTATTATAACTTATGTAATATTTACTGTGAATGTATTTGTTGTCAATATCTTACATTAGAATCACCTCTCCTCAAGTACAATGTTCACAATATTTGGATTCATCTTTATATATCCAGATGTGGCACTAAGGGATGGGACTGGCTCATAGAAACTTCCCCCAAAATAAATGAAATAAATTAGAAGCTGGGGGAAAATTGAAAGAGGTATTGTTTACATTCCAGGAAATTATTTAAATTTATAAAGGAAAATAAAAGTGAAAAATATAACCCATGTAAAAGAATATGATAACCTAAAACCAAAGGGGGTTAAATTAATTATTGCGAATTTTGCATCATCATAGTGCTTAGCCTGCTGCCACTATTAAAAATTGAAAATTTCCATAAGGAGTTTTTTAAGGACAATGGTTGATATGGGACATCACACTTTGTTTCTAGAAAGGTCAGGGTTCTTCTTTTCCACATTTTTTTTCAACCTTGGCCTTATCCAGAAATGGGTTTGATTTAGACCCTACCTATCAAGTGAAGTGAAATAATGTTTTTTTCTCTGAAGTCAAAATTATGGTTATCATTTCTCTAGTTTCTCCACTGGGTTGGATGTTCAATAGAGATTGTACATGTAACAATCACAGGGCTTTGCCCTAAAAAAGAAAACATGTTTTCCCCTCACTTTGTGCAGATTTCATATTCTATGATGGAGGCTAATCCAGTTCTGAGAAAAAAAATAGTAAAGAAATGATTTATTATAACTTAAATTTAGTGCTATTCATTTCCCAACATTTATTTATTTTTTTTAGTATGGAAAAGAATATTTGTGCCTATTCCCAAGATAGTGAAGTTTTACAAATTTAATTTTTAAAATGTACAACTATCTAGTTATTAAATGTTAAAAAAATTAGGGCATGTATTTTAAAAGGCATAGTAGCTAGAACAGAAGAGATTCTTAGACAATATGTAGAGTTCTCATTATATTTTTACTTTCATCCATCCAAAAATCATGTCCAGTAGGAAAAAAAAAAAACTCCTTTGTTTCATGGAGAGAAATTCTACAGAAAATCTCCACTCTTCAATTCAGCAGGAATACACGCAGACACACACACACACACACACACACACACACACAGAGAAAAAGCAGAAAGATGGAAGAATGCCTCTAGGTCCATGCCTGTATTTAGGATGCAATGTTGAACAAATCTCCAAAAGAATAGCTGAAGCCTGGGTGAAGGAGTTGATCAAGAAATGAAGACTTTCCATAGGTTTTTATTCATAGGCAAAGGCTTTTATACCAGTCCCACTTTATCTGCTGGGAATACATTCCAAGACCATCAGTGGATGCTGGGAACTGCAGATAGTACCAAACTATGATTCTACCTATACATACATTTTGTGATAAACTTTAATTTATATGGGCACATTAAGAGATGGACAACAAATAATAAAATGAGACAATTAGAACAATACTATAATAAAAGTTAGATGAATGTGGTCTCTCTCTCCCTCTTAAAATATCCGTACTCATTCTTCTTCATATGATAATGTGAGGTGATAAAAGGCCCACATGATGAAAGGAAATGAGGTGAACAATATAGGCGCTATGACATAGCGTTAGTCTACGACTGACCTTGTGATGTCTGGAGGGTCATCTGTTTTCAAATAACACCTGGCTGTGAGTAACTGAAGTTGTGGACATCAATAACTGTACATAAGGGGGGACTACTGTACTCAAATTTAAGTAGCTAGATGTAGACAGAATAAATGTGCATGTTGGTGGGTTTTACACCCTAGAGAGTAAACATCAAAAAGTCACTTTGGCAACCAAATACTGCTTGAGACTACAGAGCAGGAATAAACCCCAAATTACCGTGATTTAGGAAGAAGCCCCAAAAGAAGAAAAAAAACGAAAGAAAGGAAAAACATATATACTTGCCAGGGCTAATTGTTAGTCATCGTGGACTTGATTTTTGCTTATTTGATTGAATAAGTTGACATATATGTTATTTTATTCCAATGGTTTATTTTCTTCATGTATTTGCTAAAGCAAATAAAATACTATACTGTTGGTATTAAAAGTACACGTAATTCCTATTACTTATTTTATCAGCAGAAGATTTAAACCAATGAGTTAGAGCTAGTAAAATATTAACATTTTAGTTATTTTAAGCAAAAATTTAAATAAAATAATAAATATATTCCACATTTAGAAGATTTACATGGTGGACACAAAAGTATTAAAGTCCTGCAAATAGTACAAATATTTTCAAATCTACCTAAGTAAAGGACTACTAATTTATAGCCGATGCTTGTAAGTCAAATTATCCGTAAATATTATGGAACCTCACCTAAATGTGAAGTCTGATTCAAGAATTATGGAAACATTCTTTACTTTTAGAAATCCCAAAAGTTACCATGGTTTTCAAATGGAGTGGATATAACTTGATTTTATTGGGAGCAAAGTTATATACAAAAGGAGGCCCAGTCACATTTTTAAAACTTATATTAGCATCATGCAAAAAATGTACTCAATAGCCAAGTCAAACATATTGATTGCCTTTGATCCGTTTATATAACTATGCAAAATTTCAACTTTGATTCTTCTATGTATAAATTCTACATGAACATTGCAGAGAATTACCAGAATAATCCAAGTTAAAACATTTACTTTATTGAGTTTATTGACTATTTTAATTTCCGTAGATTCTGCTTAACTTGAGTATGGTTACGGTTTACGTTTCCCAAATTTTCTACTGAAAACAAAAAGGAGCAATGACAGTTCTTTACAGTGTCTATGAAAGACATTTGCTCATTTTATATCAGTTTACATCCTTATATTACAAACTGGTAATATTCGTGTTTTGCAAAAAGAAGAATCAACATGTCTAATGAAAGACTGCTTCCTGGAAAGTGCAATTTATGTTTAATTTATTTTTAAAACCAGGACTGCCCAACTATTTCAATATTTTCTGTTACAGTAAATCAACAAAGATTCCCAATCAATAAACCAATGTACTGAATATAATAACTCATGTCTATGCATTCTACATTCTGATACTTTGGAGAAGTCACTTCGTTAATAAATGCTGCAGTTGCCAAAGTTTCCTTGCTAGTGCAGTAAACTACATTGGTGCCAATTTCAATTCCTTAAAAGCCTAGGTGTTATAATATCTAAAAGAAGTGCTTTCATTTTAAGGGACATGAAGCAGCCAACTGAAGTGTCATAGACTTTATGCTATAATGCAAAGTACAATGTAATAAATCAAAAGTATAATATAGCAAATGACAGGGTAGTGGCTATAAAAATCACAAGACTTACAGAAATATTATTTCATATAGGGTGATATTTTTAAAAAGCACATGGAAAACTCATTCAAGGACCTTTGTAACTGCCATAAGTGAGGGAGGAGACAAAGGAGGGAGGGAGGGAGAGGGACAGAGAGAGGGAAAAAGGGAGGGAGGTGCGATGAGAGAGAGAGAATGAGTGCACACTACAAAATTTCTGAGCATCATCAGGGCTCTGAAGTGTTTAGACATGTCATTTAATGATGAATTTCCTGTTGTGAAGGAATGTTGTATTATACCTTACAGTCTATTGCTAAATTCTGTCCTGAAGTCAAAGGTCATTTAACTTTGTATATTTTTGCATCAGGTAGAGTATGGAGAATCCAGGACACTTTCTAAAAGAAGGGGGTGGGGTGCGGGGAGGATATTGAGATCACATGGTTTGGTAAAGTGCTTTATGTTACTGGCAAACTCTGTACTACATTCCTCTACTACAAGGGATTGTTATATGAAGGTATTTCAACTCCCAAAGGCAGTCACTATTTTTAAGGAATGCTACATTTTACTTCTTAAAATGAGGCGACATGTAATTTCATTTTATTCATTCTTACTCAATTTCCAGTTTTCGCTTTCTTTAAATCTACCACCCATGTGGTAATGTTTAACAAATATCTCTTAGCAATACAGAGGACAGACATCACATACATTGCAAGAGAGAGAAATAGGAGGAAAATGTAAAGACATTTGTGAAAATAAAGCATCTCTATTCTTTAAAAAAAATCAAATTACTTTTTTGTTGCAAGAAGTTGCATTGATAATAAAGAGTTAAACAAAAGTTCTTTTGAAACAGTTTTTGTAAAACTGTCAGATAATTTAACTGATCAGTGTTCATATAACATTAAGGATAATGCATTTCCAGCAATCTACAACTTTAATGTGATAGATGTTTTCTTACAGGGTTTGACTCTTGAGTTAGTTGAAGTGAGCAGTGACAAAGGAGGTTATGGCAAAGGCAAAAATGGCCTCATGCTTTAGATACCCTTACGAAAGACACTATGACTGGATTTGAAAGGGCTCCAAGTCTCATACTAAAATGTCAAGTGAAGTGAAGCTGCTGTAAAGCAAGAAGGGAAGAAGAGAAGGGAGGTGACCGTGAGCTGATATTGTTATCTTAGAAAACAGGCACTCCTTGTTGATTGAAATCTTCTCGTTCTTCATGCGTGAAAAAAAATCTGTAATTTTGAGTGTTGAACTTATTAGAGATAAAAGCAGGGAATGTTATGTTAGTGCTCTCTGAACATAATCCAAATGCTTTAACCAGAAAAAATAAAGAGAGAGGGCAGATTTAAAAATGTTTAAATTTGGGACATTTCTTTCTACCTGTATATTTCAGATTATTTTAATTATGAGAAAATAAATTTTTTTCAGTGAACTCATTGATGTGAATAAAGTGTCAAGAAAAGGAAAATATATTGCCCTATGTTTACTTTCATTTCTCAAATATGTGTTCATAATGATATTCTTTGGGCTCTGATTTTTTTTCAAAATATTCATAACAGGGTATGGTCCATTATACTTAGTATAATGCCTTAGCAATATCACTATTGCTCAGTATAAGCCTAATAAGAATGAAGGCACCATTCTTGCCACTTGACTTTTAACTTCAGTTTATTTCCGACAGGACTGCTAAATATAATATGGTTAGTAAAATGACTTTCCTGAAACCCTAATCAGATAATATTTTAGGTTAATCAAAAGTAGAGTTTCAAACATAGACTTGAAATTTGGAGATCAAATATCTGCATAAAATTACTTATGATTGGTACAAATAATGTTTATATTTCTTTTCTTATACTTTGTTACTTCATTTCAGTATTTTACAAGCACTTCTAATGTGGTAACAGTATTAGAATGCAATTTGCGGAGTAGAAATAACAATATACTGTGGCTAATAGTTTTCAAACCCAAGGGCTAGACTAGAGACAGTTGGGTTTATATCCATGATTTGTATTAATTCCTTACTATGCAGCACTCTTCCTGATAATAACACTTAACAAAAATATGGTTCACTTTGCTGCTGAATCAGCATCATTGGAGCTAATGATATTCCTGTGCTGCAGCCTAGCGGAATGATTTGGTATAAAAATGACATATTCCAGGAGGACACAGTGTTATCACTTGCTGCAAAGTAGGTTAAGAAACATAGGAAATAAGTCCTATGTCCAGAAATCCCCTAGATAATATATTATCTGCCTCAATTTTTTTGTTTATATGGGAAATTAAATATGAAGATCACGAAATGAATATTAGAGTCTGGACAGGGTTCACGTATTTTGGAATTAACCTTTCGGTTTCAAATATACTCTTTTTCAACAAGAAAAAGCCATTCACCTTTCCGATTACACTACTTTCTTAATAATGTGCCAGAAATGTACATCTCCCTAGATAGAAAATCAATTTTCCATCTTTTTCTTTTTTAAAGAAAATCTCAGTGTGGTAAAAATCTAACTGTGTGATATTAAACCGAATACCTGTGCAGTACTGGTATCACCAAATAGCTAGTTTTTATAAACATCTAGGAATAACATCTGAAGTATTGATCAGGTACGAGGCAATTTAACCACTGGCCTCCTACATATACATACATATGTGGATGCCATAGACATTATATGTTGCTTTCTTATTTTCCTGTTTGTTTTTTTTCCAAAGCATATAACTGTATGGAATCCTATTCTTTGATTGGAGTCAGGGAAGGCATATGCATTCACCAGGAAAGTCAATTTGTTAGCAGCAAGTATTTGAAACCAAAAAAAAAAAAAAAAAAGTGTCTGATTTCCTGAAAACAGACATCGACTCATACTTTAAAGACAGCTGGGGAGAAAAAAAAAGTGAAAGGAAACGAAGGAAGCATTTCTTTATGTTTTTATCATCAGGATGGATTTGTATTTGATGGGTCCCAAACACACAGACACATTCTGCTTATATTTGTATACTCCCCGATCTCCCCCCACCATAAACTACTTATGCATTACACATTGAATACATTTGTGCCACATTTCGTACACTGCAAGCATTAGGGACAAGGTACATGATCTATGCAACTTATATACCTATTTCTCTCTGACACAACCTCTTCCTGTTTTCTTCATCACTTAAACTAAAAATGAACCTAGAGCTCTTGTCAATGACATAATGTTTTCATGAAAGTTCTACTAATTAAAAATCCTCACCATACCAGACCTAAAAAATGAGCACACTCTTGCCAAGTGTTATTCACCACAGAGAAGCTCTTGTAGCTACATTTTAAAGAAGGATAGGGAGGGGGATGGTGTGGAGGAAGAAAGTCTACCAACATATGCATTGAAGTATAACTGTTGTCAGCATCAGAGGGACAGATGATTTTTTAATATAGAGCCTTTAAGAAGGAAGAAGAAGAAGAAATAATGCATCTCCAAACAGCTGAGAGTAATGGATGTGCAGTTTTGGATAACAGAAGCTTTTACTGGGATGAAGAACCACTATTATAAAGAGATTTCTGTTTTTTTGAAGCAAAAGATGATAGGGCAGTTTCAAAATGATGTTTGTCTTTGATTGCACCTGTACCCCCCACCCCCTTTTAATGATGAGGAGATGGTAGGTTTCTATTGTGGTGACATAAAAACACTTTCGGACTACTGCTTTTGCCCATACTTATAGTGCTATCAATAGTTACTTGTTGGGGACATGCATTTAGACTCGCAATGTGCTGCATTAATTTAACACCACATAAAATATGGATTTTATTGCAGCAGAGACAATAAATGCTGCTGACTACATGCATTTAGTCTCCCTTCTTCATCTTTCCCCTTGCACTTCTGACTCAGATATGAAATGTGCATGTAGGAATTATGCCTCTTCTATTTCTGATGAATGCCAATCTCTTTTATTTATGTAGATGCTTAGTGACCATTGACAGTTTCAAGGAATCTGTCGACTGCCTGTCATTTCTCTTTATACTGAACGTACAATGAACTATGACTAGGAATAAGCGCAGAGTGAATCCATTCGTATGGAATGCAAAGTAATGTTAGATGATGTGAGAGTTCACAGCAACAAGGTTATCTCTTCAACTGATTTTTAAAATAAAGACAAACTAGTATGAGCATGACAAATTACACTCCGTGATCTGTTTTTAGCATTTGTTCAGAGTGAATGAATTCACAAACTCTAGTATGATGACCCACTGTTGAGCATAATATATAATTTAATCTAGTTTTACGTTACCTCCATAGATATTCAAAGCCGTTGTTTCTAGAATCTAATATATAGAGTTTTATGCTTATTAATTTCTTCATGTGTTAAAATAAGGATTTGGAAATAATTGCTAAATACAACTTAAAAACAAACATTACTCCCACCCCCACCCCCAGGGAGAGAAAATAAAAGACCTTAAAGGGGTTAGGGGGGAAAAAAAAAAAAGAGGAGGTGGGAGAGATGAAGTCTTCCTACCTTTTTTTTTTTTTTTGGCAGCTTCTGGATAACGGAAGTTGGTTCCAGCCAAAATAACCCTGGAGAAATTGTCACTGTGTCTCCTTTTTGTTTGTTTTCGGCTGTTATTTTCTATCACTGATGCTACTCCAATCTAACTCAAGCTTTCTCTCAGCATTACTTTCAACTCTGGACGGCAGGGAACCGAAGAAAACGGGGGCGAGCTCTCTCTGATTGGCTTTCATTCAGTGCTTCTGATTAAGAGGAAGGGAGAAAAAGGAGAGGAGGGGAAAAAAGCCCTTCCTCACGCGGAGAGAAAGGTTCTGCTGATAGAGCGGCAGTCCTCGCCATGGGAAGGTTAGAGACTGGGGAAGTGCCGGCTTTTGCTAGCACACAGCGATTTGCAAGTGAATGCGAGGGGAGGGCGCATCCAAGACGAGAGCTGTGGATGAAAGGCTTCCCCTCCCCCGCAGGGCAGAAAGACTCTCTGTTTCAAGGCTAAGGTAATCAGCCCAATCTAATCCGGCTGTGTCCGTCACGCAATCTCAGGAACAGGACTGCTTCTTGCAATTCTTCTTGAATAGATACTTCTTCTGACATATATATTCCTGCACCACCCTTACACCAGACTACTGAAATACAAGTATTTAGCCGAGTGCCAAATCACGTTGCAACCAGATCTGATACGTTCCCAGAGTGATTTGGTTGAGGTTTATGCTTTTTATTTAATTTTGCTTGCAGTGAACTTTCTTCTTTGATTCTCCAAATACCTTATTGTTGTTACTTCTTGTCATAGGAGAACATAACCTGGCTGATCGTTTTGGGAACGTCCGTGAGCCAGTCTGGTCTCCTTAATTTGATATCTGCTTTGCATTTTTTTATATTTTACAGATAAAATATTTTATCCATCATTCAAATATGCAGTGAATACTATTAAAATGTTTAGACTTCGGACTTAACCCAATCTCTTTTTTTTTCTTTTTTTCTCAGAAATTTGAATTTCATGCCCAAATGTGTGTGGGGGCGATGTAAGTACATCTGGGTGTTTCTATTTATCTATCAAACATCTGATTGTCCATCTCTCTATTTTCATCTATCTCTACATTAATTTGTATTCGACCAAAACCTTACCAAAGGATGTCAGTATAGCTCCATAAAATAATGGACACCTTTATATTTTTCTGGCTACGTATAGATGTCTTTTTAAAGTAAATAAATTTTATAAACATACTATGAAATAATAATGTACTATAAAATGATTTTACAGCTGGAGAAGGGA
The DNA here is from genome assembly GCF_007474595.2 of Lynx canadensis. Lineage (NCBI taxonomy): Eukaryota > Metazoa > Chordata > Mammalia > Carnivora > Felidae > Lynx > Lynx canadensis. The sequence continues at coordinate 220,311,430 of NC_044303.2, read as the reverse complement.
TTGTGAAGGTAATCTTGTCTAGCTATGACTTTTATAAAACTGGACAATACTTCTTAGAAATGTTAAATGACTTGCTTAAGGTCACAGAGCTAAGTGGTGATATAGTTAAACCTATAATGACTTGATATTTAATAGTTATATAAATATGTTTCGTAAGTATATAACATGTATTACATGTGTTTATAATTCCACTTTAGTACTGTTTCTGAAATGTCATACCACCTCCTGGGCACATATCTGATTATTGCAATATCAGTAGGTCCTTTATACAGTAAGCATAATGAGAAAGGAAAGAAATTTAATCTGGGAGGAAAAATGGGGGGAAGGAGATGTTAATTCAGATTGCAAAAAAGTTTTAGTATACCAAATGTTATTATATGACCAATGTTACTAAGTAGTTTTCTATTTTAAAATATCAAATATTTCTGGGGCACCTAGGTGGCTCAGTCGGTGAAGCGTCTGACTCTCATTTCAGATCAGGACATGATCTCAAGGTTTTTGAGTCTGAGTCCAGCCAAGACCTCCAAGCTGACAGCACTGGAGACTGCTTGAGATTCTCTCTCTCTCTCTCTCTCTCTCTCTCTCTCTCTCTCTCCCTCCCTCTCCCTCTCCCTCTCCCTCTCTCTCTCTCTGCCCTCTCCTGCCCATCGTCTCTCTCTCTCTCTCTCAAAATACACAAATACACTTTAAAAAAAATAGAAAATATTTCTGCTCAACAAAATGATATTTAGAGCAGAAAAAGATTTTTGAATCTTGATGTCACATACGAGGGCACTAAACTCTGGAAAATTGTAATGTGTGTGATAATCGAGTTAGAATTCTTAACCTGATCTCTTGCTTACCCATAGTTTTTTCAACAGAATGCTTTAACGTTAGAGTCAGGTAAAAATAAGTACTCCGATTTTTTTCCTGTAATGCATTTGTTAATATACATTAATATACATGTGTGTCTTCAATATAATACTGCCATTGACATTTTAAAGTTAGTTGTCAAGAGAAATTGTAGAATCTCATATTGTTTGTATGTTACACAGTCTTTAATTAAGTGCAGGAGGGATGATGGACACACACATGATGGCCTCTTTTTGCATGCTTGTTTTTTGTTAGTTTTAGAATAAATGACTGCATATGTGATGAGTTATTTGGATTACATTTAAATGGGTCCAATTTAAAAAATAACCAAAGGCTGAAATCAGATGTGAAATGCTATTTTATTCATGAAAATATATGATGTGATGATATATTCCTAAAATAATAGTTTCTCAACAAGACAGAAGTTTGTTATTCTCTTACATAAATTTCTGAGTTGGTATCATTGCCCTGCTCTGTGTAGTCATCAGAAACTCAGATTGTCTTCATGCTCAACCATTATTAAGGAATTGAATTCATATGTATGACCCAAGAGAGATCACCCCCACATCTGCTTTTTATAAAGAGAAATAAAATGAAGAAGAAAAGGATGCTCCCTTCCCTTAGAATCTTCTGTGATTTCATTGGCTGGAAACTAGATACTTGACCACAAATTTGTTGTGAGAGAGACTTGGAAACATAGTATTTATTCTGCAAAGCCATTTGCCCAGCCAAGGCCATTGATACTTTTAGAGAAGTAGATAACAAAATTGGATACAAATAGCAGTAGTGCTGGCATATGTTTTATCGCTTTTTAGAGGAAAAAAATTGTTTTTGTCTAAAATTGAAATTCATCGTAGTGTTGGAGAACGGCACCCATGCAAAATGATTGTAATATTTTAAAGCTTTATAGTATGAGACAATGGTCTTGCCTGTTACTGCATTTTCTTTTATGATCAGGCAATATGTGTAGTAGTAATAAATAAAACATCTATGTATTCCAAAGTTCAGGAAATACAGATACAGATATATGAAAGAGAGAGAGCATTTGAAAAATGAATGTATTAAAACTTATCCCATTTTCCTTGATACCCTCCTTTTAAAAGAGCGACTCATATGCTATCTTATTGAACATAAGCTTTAGTAATAAAAATTAAAATACAGAACAAACAGAACATTACTTCAAAATTAAAACCTCTAATAAGGAGTTTTGTTTTATTAAACAATATAATTTTCAATTCCTTCTTTTTTTCACTCTGTAAATGGGTTAACAGGATTCTGCAAATCTTTCTATTTCTTTTGAGTTTTCTGTAGAAATATTACGCAAACTAGTTCTGTGAATTAGGTAAAACTGCCTCAGAGTCACCAATGTTAAGAAATGGTAACCCACATGGGCGCCTGGGTGGCTCAGTTGGTTAAGCGTCCGGCTTCAGCTCAGGTCATGATCTCAAGGTTGGTGGGGTTGAGCCCCACCTTGAACTCTGTGCTGACAGCTCTGGAGCCTGAAACCTGCTTTGGATTCTGTGTCTCCCTGTCTCTCTGCCCCTCCCCCACCCCCCGCTTGCTCTTTGTCTCTCTCAAAAACTAATAAAGATTATTATTATTATTATTATTATTTAAAGAAATGGTAGCCCAATGAAAAGCCCAAGAAAAAGAAGAGACAGTAAAATCTGTATGAATGGGATCAATGAGTCAGTGCCTCAGAAGTATCCCTCATTGCAAGGAGAGGTCACAAGTCCATTGTAAGAAAATAAAAGCAGATGAAAACTTGAAACAAGTTATTTCTATACGTTGTTTTTTTATTTTTATTTTTTAAGGTCTTTAATGTTTATTTCTGAGAGAGAGAGAGAGAGAGAGAGAGAGAGAGAGAGAAAGAGCGAGCATGAACCAGGGAGGGGCAGAGAGAAAAGGGGACAGAGGATTCGAAGCAGGCTCTGTGTTGACAGCCTGATGTGGGACTTGAACTCACAAACCATGAGATCATGACCTGAGCTGAAATCAGATGCTTAAACCCACTGAGCTACCCAGGCACCCCTATTTCTATACTTTTAAAACTAAATGAGAAGTTGCACAAAAGATGCCTTACTATAATCATAAAACACTCAAAATATTGAAGAGAATTCTATCATAATAATGGGAACTTCTGAAGGCTGACCACCTTCAGCAAATGTAAAATACTCAATTTGGTTAAAACCAATTAAATAAAACAACCTTCTATTTCGTGTGGAATTATATGCCTAAAAGTTGTCATGCTGTTGCTAAATAATGTGTCAATCTTTAAGGTGTCACTTACTAAGGAGCTACATACTTGTGAAAATCAATAGCTTCTCAGCCACCCTTCCCTGGGTTCCTTTTAATCTCTAGTATTAGAGATAATACGAGTTTCCATTATAACAGGAAATTAATCAAACCTAATTCTCTCTCTATGGCTATGAGATGAATGTAGAGAATGTCTATACCACTTCCTTCTCCACAAATACATTGGAGGAAGAATAATTTTGCGTAGTATTTTGACACTTTTTTTTTTTTTTCCTAATTTCCTTCCAGTCTGCCTTATGGACTGTAGAGTCTGGAAAACTAAAAATTACATTCCCCTGGCAGTGAGTGCTCAGGGTGGGGGTGGGGAGTGATTCATATGCTGTTTTTCAGATGTCCTCATGATCCTTAAATTAGAAATTGAGTCAAATAAGGAGAAAGGGAAGGGGGGGAGACGTTGATCTGGCCACCATGGAGGAAGCATGGTTTTGCAGTCACCCTTACCTGAGGCCGTGGTGACAGCTGTTTGCACCACAGCCCGGGATGTGTGATTCTGGGGCAGGAAGTACACTTGCCAATCACCTAGTCCTTCTCCTTCTGATCATGTTGTAGGCTCCCATCTACATTCAAGATGCAATTATCACCACCACCACGGCCATCATCATCATCATCACCTAACCTGGTTTCTGTTATCTGCAAGTAAACTGTCACTGAAACCTGTTTATAACAGTAACTTCTGTTACTGTTACTTTTTAATCGTTATTTCAGCATATCTTAGATCATATTACTTGGAAGCAAGGGGAGGGAAGACTGACCAGAGAAAAGTTAAAGGATCAAATAGCCAGTTATATTTTTAAAAAATGTAATTATTTTGAAAAACAATCAAGAGTTAATGAAAGAACATGTGGTCTTAAATTTATTTTGATCTTCCTGCCCCCTCCCTTTATGAGCCAGGTGTTCTGTGTACTTTAGGTGTAAAAGTCAGGGCTGGTTTTCTCCTAATTTTATCAGATCAAACCTGAATCACACTGATTTTTTTTTTTTTTTTACTTTCTATTTTTAACATAAAAATTTTTGGTTACATATGAAACGATTTACAAATAAATTGAATCCCATCTTCTTAGCAAGACAGAAACAAAATAGATTGAATACTTCTCATGTTTGATTGAAAAGTAAATTCTTACTCAATCTGACTGTTTGTATCCATACCCGAATAAGGTTAGTGGCCTACTTTAAATTTTGAAACATTGGTGAAGTGAAAGTAATCAGGATTGAATTTTCCATTGTCTGGTTGTGATTTCAGTTTATGCCTAAGAAAGTGAATGAAAGAAATATATTTCAAATAAAAAAAAAAACAATAATGGCAAAAATAAATCAAAAGTTTAATGTTGTCTGCAATTGCACTTAATGAACAAAAATATAGTCTTTAATTTTATATTTTATTTTAAGTTATATTGTTAATGCAAAGACTAGGTCTGAGTGATACAGGCAGTATTTTAATTAATATCATCACTAAAACATTTCTAAGGATTCTTTTTAAGAATCTTTTTAAGGCAATTTTTTAATTTTGTTTAAAAATGTTTATTTCTTTTTGAGAGAGAGAAAAACAGAGCATGAACGGGGGAGGGTCAGAGAGAGGGAGACACAGAATCTGAAACAGGCTCCAGGCTCCGAACTGTCAGCAGATCCCGACGCGGGGCTCAAACTCACAGACTGTGAGATCATGACCTGAGCCGAAGTCGGAAGCTCAACGGACAGAGCCACCCAGGCATCCCTAAGGCAATTTTTTAAATAAGTTGAGTATCTATTATAAAAAGATTAGACAAAGGTTAAATATTGTTTTATTTGTTTTTGAAATATCTTTCTGGGGGGCCTGGGGGGCTCAGTCAGTTAATCATCTGACTCTTGATTTCGACTCAGGTCATGGTCTCGGGGATCTGTCGGACCAAGCCCCAAGTTAGGCTCTGTGCTGACAGCATGGAGCCTGCTTAGGATTCTCTCCCACCCTCTCTCTCTACCTCTCCCCTCCTCAGATTCTCTTTCTCCCTCTCTCTCAAAATAAATAAATGTTAAAAAAATATATCATTTCATTCCTCCTTCACCTTTCTTTCCCTTGTTATTTATCAATAACTTAATTTTGTGCTATTTAACCTACTTATAAGCTATAAAATTAGCTTGCCAGCTTCATGGATGCTTGGCAAAAAATATGAGACTTCTAAGTCAGAGCCAAAGGCATAGGAAACAGCATGGCTGTCATATTTATGTCAATTTCCTTTTTCTCCCACATCTCATTTGGACAATGTCTGAGATGAGTTCAGGTAGATGCAGTACATATGGTGGCTCTACATCCTAGCTGAAGGACACCAAGCTTAGGAACCACACTTTTTATATAATGGGCTGTGAACAAATCTGATCATTCTCAATTTTTGATCAGGTTCCTCATATTCCATCATCCCTGATGATGGCTGATCACTGTTTTCTGCCTTCAGCAGGAATCCCCCCCAACCCCCACCCCCATCTGTTGTTTTCTTAGTAATTTTCCATGCACTGACCCCCAACTGCTCCTTGGCTCTGAATTCCCACTTGCCAATGCTATGTTCTGAGTTGAACCCAGTCCTCTTTCCCATTGCAGGAACCCACGCAGTGATCCCTGCACCAATCAAAATGGCCTCCTTGAACAAAGTCTTCCTTACTGTGCTTTAGCAAACATCACTGAATAATTTTTTCTTTACTGCCTGGAACAATGGTTCTCAAAATGCAGTCTCTGAATCAACAATGATAGCATCACAAGGGACTTTGTTACAAATGCAGGCTCTCAAACTTACTGAATCAGAGGGTCAGTTCCAAACTGTGGGAGTGCTCTGTATTCTGTGTTTTCAAATGTCTTAAGGTGATTCTGAGAGCAAAAGTCTGAGGATCACTGGGCTTCAGTTGCTTTAAAATAATCTAGAAAAAGAAAGAAACCCTGACTTAAAACTCATGGTTTACAAATAAGAGAATTGTTTATGCAATCACTTATTATTTTTAACACACACACACTTAAATATGTAGAATCACTGCAAAACATATGCTATTTATGAAATTGAGGGGGAGAGCTATAGGCACGGTCCTGGCTAAATAAGGATTTAACCATCTAATGAGAGAGACAGAAATGACGACAAGGTATACACGCAAGTAAATTAAGGGGAAGAAAGAAGGGATTTTTGCCACGTGTGTCATGAATGCAGAAGTAGTTACTCTCAAGATTTCAAAATATAATATTACAACTCTGATGAATGTCAGTTTGGGTTTTCATTTTGCAGTCAACATGCTGGGAGAAGAATGGCAGTGAAAACTCCTGGCCATGATGCTTCATCCCAGCAGCGTGTTGATTAAACAAAGTCCTACCACAGTTGCCAAGAGACCAGAAGGAGGAGGAGTTCTGAACTCCTTTCTTACAATCTCTAATGGTGGTGCTAGCTTGCTCTGCATACAAATGTCTGTCCTAACCCCAGCCCCTCTTGTGATTACACTCCTCCCTGTGTAATCCTTCATGTGATGACATTATTGGAAGTGATGAGGAATTGGGAATAAAAAAATGAGAGGAAACAGGAAGGGGAGAGTTTCGTAAAATCAGATTCCAAACCTACAGGAAAGCAAAAAACATCTTTTTTTCTTACTGACAGTGCCTTGCTTTATGGGTATGCATCCTGCATGGTCACACACAACTCTGTGCTTAAGAAGGGGCCCACTCTTGATTTAATGCACTGCTGGTACATTCTTGAATTTCTTACAATTTTTGAACAAGGGGCTCCATGTTTCATTTTGGATGGGGGCACTTGATTTTGTAGCTGATCTGCTTTGTAACCGGCTAACAATGCTGATGCAGAATGATGTCACCCATGGACTAAAAAGGTCCTGTCATAGATGAATGTTTGAACAGTAATCAATGTTGACATTTAACAGACAAACACATCAATAAATCGGTCATTAGTAAACAAGGACAATAAAGTGTACTTGACTCATGTTAAGCTGGGCTTGACTCTGTAACATTTGATCTCTAGTGTCAAGGCATTGGCATAAAGCCTCAATGAAATCAGTAGGTAAAATTTCATTCATTCATGTATTCAGTTCTTCATTCTCCAGCTGCTGATTGAGCTGCCACAATGTACCACACATTTTGCTTAGCCCTGGAGATGTGATGGTCATCAACAGCTCAATTAGTTCTTAACCGTATAGAGCTCACCCTCTAACAGGAGACAAGAATAATTATTTAATCTCACAAATTATTATATTATTATTCACTGCAGTAAGTGCACTGAAGGAACACACTTGATTCTATAGTACCTTTTAAGGTCTTAACCTAACTTCAGGGGGTGGGTAGGATGAGGGGCTGGTAAGGAGGTCAGAGAAATTTCCTAGATGAGGTGAGGCTTGAGGTGAAATTAGAAACATGATGGAATATCCTTTATTCCAGGGACTTTTAGAAGAAACCCCTTTGTGTTTTGCGTGGTAGTACTTAAATCCTATCCTCCTGGCACCTAACTGTTGAAGCAGTTCCATTACCACAGATACCTGTAACCCTGGCCACGACAGATTTACCAGACATGTTATGTGTCTGTATATCTCTTTGCCCTAAGAACATTATCTTACTCATGCTGTTGGTCATGAAGCAAAACATACTTCAGCTACTACAATGAGCCAAAAGTTAAGTCTGTGTAGCCCCCGTGAGAGTCCTCCTCTAAGTGAGAGTGTGTGTGTGTGTATATATATATATATACATATATATACATATATACATATATACATATACATATATACATATATATGTATACATATACATGTATATATATATATATATATATATATATATATATATATATCTGAATCTCAATCAGGCCTTGGTTAAACCAAAGGCCAAAACAAATTTGCTTTGATTAGAGGAGTGTTATTTTTAGATAAAGATTTACATTTCATAAATTTCATCATTTAATTGATACAGTAGATATTCAACTACATACAAGGTCTCAGGGTGTGTATAATATAATGCTTAACATTTTACATTTCTTATCCTAACTCAATTAATACAAATGGATTAAAAGTCTTTGTAAAAAAATACACAATCATCCACAAACTTTAGATGATTTGTTAAAATTACTAGTAACTGCCTAATTTAAAACATTAAATTTAAATTTAAGAAACAAATTAAATCAAAGCATAAGAGTGATCACTTGTCAAATTCCTGAGTTGGTTCTGTAAATACTATTCCAGGAGTGGAAATTTTTTAGTGCATTCTTTATCAACTTCATGTTTGTTATTTGCCTTCATTCTAGTACAGTAAAACAGACTTCCTCCAAAGTAAAAAGAAAGACTTAAGATGCAAAACTCTCAATGACTTTCAATGTTCACTTATTAACATTATAATAATTAACATATAATTAACATATAATTAACATATAATTAACATAATAACCCTAAAACTTTTAAATTTGTTTATATACACATGATATTCACAGTATGGCGATCATAAAAGTATGTTTAAACCTTATTATTATTATTATTATTTATCAAAAAGAATTCCTTCTTCAATCTTAATCCTAAACTGCCTTTCTCTCTCACTCATGTCTCCCATCGTAAATCTTCCAGTCCTATTTGACGTTTTTTTTCTTCCAAGATTTTATTTAAATTCAAGTTAGTTAACATAGAGTATAGTAATGGTTTCAGGAGTAGAATTCAGTGATTCATCACTTACGTAGAACACCCAGTGTTCATTCCAACCAGTGCCCTCCCTGATGCCCATCACCCATCTAGCCCATCCCCCCTGCAACTCTCTCTAGCAACCCATGGTTTGTTCTCAGTAGTTGAGTCTCTTATGGTTTGCCTCCCTCTCTATTTTTATCTTATTTGATTTGTCCTTCGCTTCCCTATGTTCATTCATTTTGTTTCTTAAATTCCATGAGTGACATTTTTTTTTAATAAATTCATGCTTACTCCAATATTCATCAGTTTAGATATTTTCAGTTTCTTATACCTTGTACTGGGGTTGGTGGAGGGCAGCAGCAGGGAGAGAAGGGCTCTTGAGGAGGATATGAAGGCACTTAGAAGTGGGAAAGAACTGAGAACTAAAATCAAAGCCCTAGGATAGGGAGGCCTCCAAGTTTGGCCTCACCACTGGAGGCTTGTGGACCTGGCTTGGGGTAGATGGTGTCACCACAACAGCGGGCTGTTTCCCCACCAAAAAGCCAGGATGGAGGGTAAAGTGGACTGTGCTAATATACGACTTTATGATTCCCTATTCTAATAAAGTTCTACATACATTCTTAAGGGTCTCTGTCTTTATCTCTCTGGTCAGTATAATTTGTCATTTAATTAACTTTTCTATTTTCTTCTTTATTTTATTTTTTTTTTCAACGTTTATTTATTTTTGGGACAGAGAGAGACAGAGCATGAACGGGGGAGGGGCAGAGAGAGAGGGAGACACAGAATCGGAAACAGGCTCCAGGCTCCGAGCCATCAGCCCAGAGCCTGACGCGGGGCTCGAACTCACGGACCGCGAGATCGTGACCTGGCTGAAGTCGGACGCTTAACCGACTGCGCCACCCAGGCGCCCCTCTATTTTCTTCTTAAAGAAGAAAATCATACCTGAATAAAAGCCACCTAAAAGCTTATGCAATTGATAAGCACATACAGATCAGAAAATGTAAATCCTTAGTGTATTAGCAGTATTGATACAGCTTTGTGAACTGCATGTAATAGGTGGCTATATATAGTTTATTTGTTTTAAAAGAGACAGAGACAGCATGAGTCAGGGAAGGGCAGAGAGAGAAGAAGAGAAAGAACCTCAAGCAGGCTCTGCACTGTCAACACAGAGCCTGATGTGGTTCTTGAACTCACGAACTGTGAGATCATAACCTGAGCTGAAACAAAGAGTCAGACACTTAGCCGACTGAGCCACACAGGTGCCCCAATAGGTAGGTATATTTAAATTTAGCATAATATACATTCACACAAAAATGGCTTGTGTGATATCATCAAGGGAAGTACATTGCAGATATGAATTATTAGACTTTTGAAAATCCTTATCATGTTATTATTACCTTTTAGCCTCTGGGCCTTGTTAGCCTTTCAGCCTTGTTAGCTTATAGTCCATAGTGCAGGCAATTTTGCATATGCCCATTTTTGAAGTCAATAAAAATGAATATGTAGATTTTTATTTCATGCAATCTTTCAAAAATAAAATGTTGTTTATATGCAATTCCTCAAAAATAAAGTATAATGAAAAATTAAATGATAAAAATCAGGATGGATTTATGAGCATAGCCTAAGGGAATTAAAGTCTGACAATAATTGTTATTATCATGTCATTAGAAGACATTGATATGCATTACTCAGTATCAAATGTTTGGACTTCATTTGTTTGCTTCAGCGACCCTCCCTGTCGCATACGTTTTGGAATCTTTGGGAGGTGATCTAGCTTAACAGCCAATGTGCTGTTGTGTGCTTTGTATTTCTTAAAGAATAAAAGTGTCATCTGGTTATAAATTTTCAATATAGGATTTGTTTCATTTTCATTTACTTAACCTACCACTCCTTGGATAGGCGTCAGGGATGTGTTGATTTGCAACCAGATTGCTATAATAAAAACATATGACATACATTATTTCATTACACCTGCAAATTCTATTCTTATATTCAAATGAAATCACAAATTTCTTGAGCAATATTTCTTAATTTCAATATCAAGTTTACTATTCATGGTCATAAATATCTATTTTAGTTATTAAATACACCTGACTTATTTATTCATTTAACAAATATTTCTTTAATGCCTCCCATATCCCAGGGAGTATTCTAGAACTTGGGGATACATTAGTAAAGAAAATGTACAAAGTCTTTGTTCTCAAAAAAGTTTGCATTCAACTAAGAGAAAGCCAGTAAGAAAATAAACAAGCATTTAATACTGCAGATGGTGGTAACTGCTATATGTAAAAATAAAGCAAGTTTAGGAAGTGTATGTTTTTGGTAGAAGAATGGCCCCCAAAGATATCCACCCCCCAATCCTTGAAACCTGTGAGTATATTGCCTTACGCAGTAAGACTTTGCAAATATATTTAAGTTAAGGATATTGAGAAGAAAAGTTTATCCTGAATTATTCTGGCAAGCCCAAAATAATCATATGAGTCAAAGCAGAGAACATTTTCAGCTCAAAGAGAGATATGGGAACAAATGAAGAGACCTAGTGGGATGGTGGCAAGAGAAAGACCCACTATTACTGACTTTGAAGATGGATGAGCCAAGGATGTGGTCAGTCTCTAAAAGCTAGAAGGCACAAAAGAATGGATTCCATTTGTGACTTTTAAACATTTCTTACTTTTCCACACTTAACATATGTTGAATTTATCTTTTACCCTGCCTTTAGCATCACGCATGACTATTACTGTTTTTGTTGACTGAAAAATTTCAGAATAATAGTTTAGAAGAGACCATTTTCATGCTTGATGCCCCCCTCCTGCACTGCTCAACGAGTAGCTCCTATCTTCAGTGATTTCTGCTTACCTGTCTTCCTAACCATCTGGCAAACTATACACTTTTCACTTGAGCAATTTCGAGTTAATGATTTTTTAGATAAACCCAATTTGAGAATCTAAATAAGAATGATATTTTGAAGGTACACGCAAATTCATTGAGATGAGATTTCAATATTATAAAGTTCTGCTCTTTGATTTTCTTAGCAATGGCAATTGGTTTCTAGATGATATTAAGTGGGAACGAGGACTTTGGGCCTATTAAAGTGACAGGTTTCAAACATTAAAAATGACTATTATTGTTTTCATTAATTAAAAAATGACAGCATTGTATTTTAGAAGAACATTGTATTAGGAATGAGGAGGCCTAGGTTTGTATGCTTAAAATTAAACTGAAAAGTGAATTAATCAGAATAAAGTCAAAGATAAATTGTACTTAATTGATACATTTACAATAACTGCCATCTTGTTGGAAAGAGATCTCAATAATAAACTCTTTCCAAACTCATATGAAGTCTTACACTTAAATTGAATTTAATTTATCATAAATTTAAAAATTGCACATAAAATAATATTTAGTTTAATGCAACTTAGATGTGTATATCTCTTACTACATTCTAGCAAAGGAGTATTTTAAAACATTTATGCATTAGCATAAACCCCCATTAAAACATCTATTGAGAACATAAGTTTAATGGCAAGTAATGAAATTATTTGATCATGTATTTGGTAGGTTATCATCAAATATCTGAAATTCTTAAAACAAAAAAATGTTCTTTCCTGCTTGGCCATTTCAGCTCTCTGCAGGTTAATTTGTGTTCCTACAAGATCCACTGTGTTAATATTGACCTTTGATGCTGGCACGTAGGCATGCACATCTGAGTGAACTCTTATAAGCACATAGTATAAAGAGCACCACATAGATTAAAAAAACAGAATGTTGTATGAAATAGTAAATAGTTAATAATAAATATTAGTACCAACTAAGCCATGGCCTAGATACTGAAGTGATAATATGATAATAAAATTTGCTCACTAATTTATATCTAAATATAAAAAAAATCATTTAAAGTTAAAATAGTGCCCCATTCTGTTTCACAATAAAACACGTACATTCTACAAAATTCAGAATTTTGAAAATAATAGTATTAAATTATCCTAATTTATTGAAACCATCTAAAAATTACTGATGCAGAATAGCTTCTGTTAACTTCATTGTTTTTAAAAAAATTAATGTGAGGTGTGATCAATAGCTTGCAAGGGTAACCACAACTTTATGCATGTTAATAAAATCATCATTAATCAACAGGGTTATTTTCTTTCTGGCATATAAAATTTATTAATATCAAAACAAAAATGCTCAGTTTTGCTTTCCAGATATTTAATTAATGATTGTTCTGTATGTCTTATTTTTTTCTCACCAAATTAAATCACAAAGTTACTAATTTTAATGTATTCCATACATTTGTTCAAGATCGTTTAGCTTTAAGTTAAATAACCAGTCTTTATGTCTTAGTATTTCTCTATCACTTTAACTCAACACAAATTTTCTAATGTCTTTTAACAAACATTTCAGAAAGATCAAATTGTGATATTTAACAGTGTTCTCTGATTCCTGCATGATTACCTGTCTTCTAACGTTTAGTTGGTGACATAATGTGACCTCCTCTATAACATGTTGGTTGTTAATTAACTCACTAAATCATAAAATCTTAGGTCTTGTTGGAACCTTGGAAGTAAGCCTTTCCAAAATCATTGTCTGAAAATTGAATAAAATGAGTCAGAAAAAATATTAATCCTTGCTCAGTATTAACATGCTGATTTTTAGCAAAATTGAGACCTGTCAAACAAATGAAAACTTAAGCATTTATTTATTCTTGTGCATGCTGTCACAGAATTAGAAGCACACTGAATCACATGTCCTTTGGGGACAAAGGCACTTGTTAACTTGGACTTGTATGTTTGAAGTAGAGGATTAAATATTGAAGAACATCCGTTTGTGCAAATAATGCACCTTCATGTGGAGTCCTTTGGGTAATACTGCTCACCAACCCCCTTTGTAGTCTTTGTAGTTTTATCTTTTTTTTTTTTATGAAAGACTAATGATCTACTTGCACATTTCCATTTACACTGTCTTACCCCTTTCCCCAAATTTAAGAAAATAAATACATTTTCAAGATCACTCTCCAAGGTTAGGGTACCAACCTATGGCTGATGGATGGAATTAATGGGACAGGCAAAAACAAACCAATGACCTCAGCTGTTTTGTTTTGATTTACTGTGACCTCACCAATTGAAAAACCAGTTTTTATGTCCTATGTAGAATTACTGCGGCTCTGTGGGCTGTAACTTATTTGACAAAGGTTAAGGCACATGGGTCAATGTAGACTAGAGACAAGCTTTCATCATGATAATTTTCTCTGAAATAGAGTTTTGAAATATTATTACTTTTGGTCCAGGGTATGTTTCAACTCCCCAAAGAAATGTTTATCTCCTTATCTACAAAAAGTACAGTAGAGCACAGAATAATAAGTCCATAAAGAAGCAAAAATAATACCGAGTTTTAGCTTAAGGTAATATCTTTTTTTTTTTTTTCAAGACCGAATACACAAACAACAAAAGCAAATGAAGAGTTTAGGAGGCCAATGGACTTTATTTTTCATGTATAAACTAGAAAGCAGCCAAGAATTTTTGATGCCAGTTTCTTCATTTCCACGGCTTTCCTGAGAAACCTCATCTAAATCTTGGTTCTAAAAGTTTCTAATCTCTGGTACTGAATGAAGGAAGGAGTTATAATGAAGACCTGTGGGAGATTGTTAGCTCAAGCTAACAATAGGCTTGGGAATGTTTGTTTTTGTTTGTTTGTTTGTTTTGCCTATGTTTCAGTTTTTAAAACCCACACAGAGTTAAGAATGAAAGAAACTCTTGTAAAACTTTTGTTCACTACCACATTCTTACAACCGACCATATTCAAGCATAGTGTTATTTCTAGTTGCTTGTGTACTCGATATTATTATCATCATAAAAGTACTACTCTATGTTCGGAAGGGTTAATATTAATAAAAATTTTAAATAATTTGTTTTCAATAAAATTTTAACAAAGGCAATTTGGAAAATGCTCCATATGTGTGCCTTCAGGAAAAATTTCATCTGAGATAATGTCTTCCAAATATTGTTTCAATTATAGAACATTACAGGGAAAATTTGTACTATAAATTGATCACCATCTGACAACATCTTATATTTTTCCTCTCATTTACATTTTCATTATTGGTCAATTATAAATGTAAAACTGCCAATCATTCACCAACTCAATGACACTTTTAGGGGACTGAAGAGAATATGCAAAAGAGCACAGTGTATATAAAGTGCTATGCAATACAAAACTACGTTTTGCTGCTTTAAAATATACCAGCTTTTGTTCTTGTATATTGGCCATTTCATCATTCAACTTCCTGTCTGCACTTTTTGGAGCTCTTTTCTATGAAAGGCTCATTAGCTCTTAGAAATCAGAGTGAAGTGGTTAAAATGTGGATCCTGCATGCAAAATTCCAGAGTCCAAATATTGGCTTTGCCACCAACTAGCTATGAGATGCTAGGAAAGTCATTTATTTTTTCTGCAATCATCTTCCTCATCTGCAAAATGGGGAACATAATAGGCCAACTTACTGGCTTTGTTTTATGAATTAAAAAAGTTAATTTATACTTCAGAATGAGGTAATTAAAGGAAATAGAAGGGAAATGTGTAAAGCCATTTTTATCATGCATAAAAGGTGAAAATTACCAGTATTATAAAACCAAAGGTTAAAAGTCAGCATATGTATAATAAAGTTTAAATAATTATAACATTTTTTTTCTATTAATAATGTCATCAACATTTTTTTTATATTCTTTCTTTTTCAGATGTAACTTTAGTAATCTACTGCCCAGTGAACAATGGCAAAGGGAAAATGGCCTTAACTTTATATAGTTCCCCACCTATAATATAGCATAATAGACCATTCTTCAAATAGCTTACCTGTTAAAAATCATGTTTATCATCATCATCATCCTTAGCAAAACCCACTAAGCTGTTTCTGAGCTTAGAGGAAAGAAAAAATGGGAACAAAAGATAAACAGACAATTAAAAACATCCAGTCAATTTTTAATATTCAGTACACCTTTTCCTTTAGAAAGAAAGTAAAGAAAACTTACTATATTAACAACTTAATATTATTACTAGTTCTAACCCTTTCAATTGTCCCCTACACTTTCTTCAGCAATTAAAACTGCATTGATCAAAACTAGTTTATCTACCTGAAGTTCTGTTTTGAATGCTTATAAATCTGTTTGATTAGAATCTCACAGAATTAAAGATGCACTAATCCAAAAAACATAATTTTGTTATCCCATTATAATAAGCACAGACATGACTATGAAAAATCTGTTTTATCTTTCCATAATTACCAAGACATAGCCTACAAATTTTTACAGATCTGTTTTCACCAAAAATACATCAATGAGATGGCTGTATTGAATAGAGAGCTATGGTAAATATAGAAGAATATTATAATAACATAACTAAATCAATTGACTATCTTAAACTTCTTATCTAAATCATAGGCTAACTGTAATATGGTGTTTGTACAAGTTATTTCACACTTTTTCAGATGTTGAGTAAGTCAGCATCTAGGGATAAAACATATCATATATAAGCTTATTTATTTTGGTAACCTAAATAAAGACCCATTTCATTTTTTCCCCTTATTTCAATCTAATTATTATAGTTATTAGAGATTTCACAATTTAAAATAAGATTTGCATGATAATTATTTTTTGGGAAAATAAAAGTGGCCTGGTTTTCTTCCCCCATTCTCCCCAAAAAGTTTCTAAAATTTTCAGTGCTTAATCTGTTTACTAAAAGACAAACATTTCATCCAAATAGTTGAGGCAAAGCACAAAAATTGATAAAGCCCGGTATTGTTTCAAATCAAATTTTAAATTTTAGAAATTTTGTTTCTCACCCTCTTATTCATTTCACATTGAAAACTTTCAGTCATAATGGTATATCCACTTTGATACCTTCTGTATGATTCAAAATAGCTATGCAATCTTTATATTTGATATCAGGGATATATCATTCAGGACTCTTATCAAAAAGTGTTCAGTTTTGCTTGTTGAAATTGTTGCAATTGGCCGAAACACACAGATCTAATTCGTTTTTAGTATGCAGCACACTGGGTCTACAATTATCATCCAATCAGCAAAGATTATTGAAAACAAAGTATATTTGGGTAAATATTGGCAATGAGAAAGAATGAAATCCTGCCACAATGTCGCAATAATGTGGAAGGAACTGGAGGGTATTATGTTAAGTGAAATAAGTCAGTCAGAGAAAGAAAGGTATCATATGTTTTCACTCATATGTGGAACTTGAGAAACTTAACAGATGTCTAGGGGGAAGGGGAGGGGAAAAATAGTTTCAAACAGAGAAGGAGGCAAACCATAAGAGACTCTTAAATACAGAGAACAAACTGAGGGTTGATGGGGGTGGTAGGGGAGAGGGTAAATTGGGTGATGGGCCTTGAGGAGGGCACTTGTGGGGATGAGCACTGGGTGTTGTATGTAGGCAATGAATCACGGGAATCTACCCTGGAAGTCAAGAGCACACTGTATACCCTGTATGTTAGCTAACTTGACAATAAGTTATATTAAAAAAGAAGAAAACAAAGTATATTTGACATGTTAACATGTGATTCTAGAAAAAGAATAACATAGACCATGTAACAATTTATAGAACACTCTCAAGTACAATTTTCAGAGGGAGAAGATGAGGCCAGAAAATTAAGAAATATGTCAAGTCACACAGCCAAGTGTTAGGTCAGAGCTCCAAGTTACCTCTATTTGAATATAGATCTTAGGTTCTTTCAATTTGACTATGAACCACTTAAAAAATAGCCTGTAACTTTGTACTTATCTGGAAGAATTTTGCTTTCAAGTTGAGGTGTCATGAGTAATGTATATGACTCAAAAAGTGAGAAAGCCAAGTCAGTATGAAAAGTAGTGCTAAATCATGTTTTAAATATCAGTGAGTGTTAACGGTTGTTGAAGAATTCTTTATTTGGCAGATAGAAATTGAATTAGATCTTAAAGAAATAAACAATCTGAATAGGATACGTGATTAGGCAAGGAGCATCTCTGCTTAGTTTGAACAGTGCAAATTAAACGTCATATAATGATGTGAATACATCCTCCAAATGCAGTTGTATAAAATTCAATTTCTACTAAAGATATATGTGTGTGTGTGTCTGTGTATGTACATATGAATACATGTGGAAGTTTATGTGTATGTATAGTTTGCATATAAAATTAAATAAATTTCCAAATTTATGGACAAATTTAAGGAGTTATTATCATTACTATTATTATCATAATCATCTAAATATGTGCTAGCATTGTCAGTAAAATGTCAATAGGAGATTCTAGTTCAGTAATAACAACACAGCTCAGCATCAGCTGGTATCAATCAAATCACCTTAGAGAGAGGAATGATAACCTATGGACAAAATATAAAATTAACTGAATGAATAAGCAAGTAAAACTTAACTATTTGAAGAAAAGAAATAGAAAATCACTAAAAGGCAAACACAAAGAAAGAAAATCAGGTAGAAATTTAAGTATGCAAACTTTTGTTTTTCTTTTAAAGAAGTTTACTAAGTTAAATTCTTTTCAAGCTTTAATCTGAGTGAAATCCTTAGTTGGTGGGGCATAAGTTGACTAGAATTCAAGTAGAAAGATGCAGTCTTAATTATTTAGGCTGTTAGAAGAATTCTGGCTGCCAGACTGGCTGGACATTGAGGCAGGAAGCCCTGTAAAGAAGCGAGCCACCCAAAAGAGGCAATTCTACAATTTGCATACAAGTTCCTTTAAATCCTTGAATGAATCCTGACTTGCACACGTGAAAGGCAGCCTGCAAGAAACCTGTCAGAAAATAACTATTGGAAAACTAAAGCTACTGAGCTATAGAAGAAATAAAGTATGAAGTGTGAGCCTCAAAACATAGGCAGGGACATAGCAAACATTTCAGATTTATCATTTAAGACTTAAAATTGCCACACCTTAAAATTTAGACTCCATTGCAGGACTAAAGAAGTTGTCCTTGGAGAAGAGAAAGCATGACACTAAACTTCCATAAATTTAAGTGGACAGACAATAATTAGATTTCATACTAGAAAAAATGATAAATATATTTTCAGGGAAGATAACAGAATTCAGTCTCTACGCACCATAATATACACTATCCAGTTTATAGTAAAAGTGGTTAGACATGAAATAACAGGAAATGTGATCAAAGATAAAGAGAAAAAACAGTCAACATAAATAGAAATTGAGTTAACATGGGTGTCAAAATGAACAGACAAGAACTTTAGAACATGTGTTAAGCAGAATTCTAAAATGGCCTACCAAGATTCTATGTCCTAATTCCTAGGACTATAATATGATGAGCTATCATAACAATGATCATATCATACAGGCAACATGGGAAAAGAGATTAAGCAGATAAATTTAAGGTTACTACTTGTGGTGAACAATCTTGACAACTTGGAAACTATGTTTGGATGGGATTAACATTTAAATCAGTAAACACATAGTCTTCTATCTGCTGATTTGGATAACAAAAAAATATTTTGAAACACTAGTGCTGCCTTTTAAGATGGGGAGGCCAAATGCAAAGCCTGAAATGGCTTCTAGTATATAAGAAGTTCTTTACAAGCTGAAAGTTGCCCTAGGTCACAAGCTAGAAAGCCAGTCCTTAGTTTGGTGCTCCAACCACAAATAAAATTTATCTGCCAAAGACAAGAATGAACTTGGAAATTGATTATTTCCTAGAACCATTGAATAAGAGCCCAGCCCAGCTGGTACCTTGATTTTGGCCTTGTGGGAGCCTATACATCTGGCAGACATGACTAGACTTCACCAAGATTAATGACCTTGAAAACTGTGAAATAATGAATGGCTATTATTTTAAGCAGCTAAGTGTGTGGTAATTTGCTATGGAGTAATAAAAAAAAAAAAATACAAAGCTCAAACTTACAAACCCAAGATCAAGAGTCACATGCTCTTTCAACTAAGCCAGCCTGGTGCCCCTTAGCAGGTTTAGAAATTCTTAAGTACATGAACTTAAACAAAAAATGTGGTCATAATATTCAAACAGATTATCTCAAAAAGAAGTAGAAACTATACTAAAGAATCAAATAAAAATTCTATATGAAAGCTATAATATCTGATATTTTATTAAAAAATTACACGGATTGGGGCGCCTGGGTGGCGCAGTCAGTTAAGCGTCCGACTTCAGCCAGGTCACGATCTCGCGGTCCGTGAGTTCGAGCCCCGCGTCGGGCTCTGGGCTGATGGCTCAGAGCCTGGAGCCTGTTTCTGATTCTGTGTCTCCCTCTCTCTCTGCCCCTCCCCCGTTCATGCTCTGTCTCTCTCTGTCCCAAAAATAAATAAACGTTGAAAAAAAAAAAATTAAAAAAAAAAAATTACACGGACTTAATAGCAGATTGGATATGCCACACAACTCAGGAACGTAAAATTTAATGAAGATCCAGTATGAAATAAAAAGAGTAAATCAAACCAAAAAAGAAAAAAGAAAAAGAAACAGAACCTTAGTGAGTTGCGAGAATTATCAACCAGACTAGCACATACCTAACTGAAATAATAAGTAGAGAGAAAGAATGGGAAAGAAAAAACTTATTTGAAAAGATAATTACTGAAAGTCTTGCAAATTTGGTCAAAATGTTATATTAGAAATCTAAGATCAGCAAAAGACATGTATAGGAAGAAGAAAGGCCCATATGAGCAAACCGCTGAAAATCAGAGCTAGAAAAATTCTTGAAATCGCCTTAAAAATACATTATATTCAGTAAACAATGATAGGAAAGACAGTATATATTTTATCATCAATAAACCAGTACATGATAGGGGCGCCTGGGTGGCTCAGTCGGTTAAGCGGCCGACTTCGGCTCAGGGCATGATCTCACGGTCAGTGAGTTCGAGCCCCGCGTCGGGCTCTGTGCTTACAGCTTAGAGCCTGGAGCCTGTTTCGGATTCTGTGTCTCCCTCTCTCTGACCCTCCCCATTCATGCTCTGTCTCTCTCTGTCTCAAAAATAAATAAACGTTGAAAAAAAAATTTTTAAAAAACCAGTACATGATAGAACAAAACAAAAAGTAACTGTCCTTCCAGCATTCAATATCCAATGAAGACATCATTCAGAAAAGAACACAAAATAAAAACAATTAAAAAAAAGAAATATTGAAGAAATTCTTGCACTACAAGCAATGCTAAAGAAAATTCTTCCTAATAAAAGGGGAATTGCACAAGATAGGAAGAGGAACTTGAATCTATAGAATGAAATGAAAGGCACTCAAAAAAGTAAATATATGGGGAAATACAAATGATAATACTTATGCTTCTTTTAAATTGTTTTAAAAATAAATGACTCTTTAATACAAGCATTAAAACACAAAGGTTCAGTAATAAGACACTGTAGTATTGACCCAAGTTTCGTAAACTTGATCAATGAAACAGAAGAAAGCGACTAGAAATAGCTCACATTTATATAGACAATTGATTTTCAACAAAAGTGCAAGAAATTCGGAATGAATGTCTTTCCTTTAAAAAAATAATTTGAACATAGTTAACACACAATGCTACATTAGTTTCGGGTGTACAACATAGTGATTCCACTTCTCTATACGTTGTGCTGTGTTCACAAGTGTAGTTACCATCTGTCACCGTACAACACGATTACAATACCATTGACTATATTCCCTCTGCCGTACATTTTATTTCCATGACTTATGCCACAGTGAATGTCTTTTCAACAAATGGTGCTGCATCAACTAGATAAATGTAAGGGGAAAAAGCTCCTAAATCCTTACTTAATTCCACAGACAATAATTAATTTGAGATGGATGGCAATCCTAAACATAAATGTTAAAACTATAAAACTTCCCAAAGAAAATGTAGGAAAGAATCTTCCTGACCTTGTGGTGGATAAATATTTCTTAGAATAAAAGGGAAAATACGAGACAGAAAAAAAAATAACAAAGCATAAAAGAAAAAAATTTATAAATTTGATTTTATCAAACTTACAATATTCAGACGTTGGGTTTAAGTCCCAATATGGAAAGAGCTTGTAAGTTATTATATCTGTATTTACAGCAAGAATTGAATTAACAAACTGAAAGTAAATAACTTTTTCGACCCCATCAGAGAACTGAGGTTGCAAAGCAACATATCCACACTGATATCTGGAAAGAAAGGTGAATCCAGCGATTTAAAGCTGAGATTTGCTTACCTGGAAAATATAGATACAAGCACCATAAACTTGAAGAACATTTAAAGGTAATTTTGATAAACTTTTTGGAGTTTGAATGTGGACTCGCTTGAGAGTGAAAAACTCTTGAAGTATGGCCTTGGGGGTGGGGGTGCTCCACAAGTTTGTGAACTTTATCTTCAAAAAAGTCAAAGATGCCCTCAAGGCTCTGGCGGTGGAAAAAGATGAATCATTGTGAAATATACCTAAAGCATTCTCCATTACAAAGGCCTACTCTCCAGGGTAACAATATTTCACAAAAGCCTTATCCCAGGGAGAGGATAGTTCCTCCAATTTCATCTCCCATAGGCTTCCTATTTCAGAAACGGGGAAGGGACAATACCACTTAAAATCAGTTGTGAAAATTAAAGCCCAGAGACAGAGGCCCACTAAAAGACTGCAATATAGTCCTAAGATTTTAAAGCGCTTCTCTTCCCCGATACCAGCAGGGCTCCAGCATAACAATAACGCATCATAGTGGAAATAAGAGCAAAAGCAAGCACTCTCTGAGGGAAGCCCAATGTGAAGCTGGCACACAAAAACAAAAAAATAAACAAACAAACAAAAACACAAGAGGAATGTGGAGCTTCTGGCATCTAAACCTTCAGCAAACATTAAACCCAGCCTAACTCCTGGCCAGAATACCACAAATCCTTGCACTAAAAACCTATTTACCTTAGGTGCTAGAACCCTTTGAACATGTCTGGCTTTCCAAAAATATTAGAAAGCATGCCAAAAGGCAAGAAAAAAAAATACAATCTGAACACACAGAACAAGTATCAGAACTAGACTTGAATATGACACAGATGTTGGAATTATCAGACAAGGAATTTAAAGTAAATATGATTAATATGTTAAGGGTTCTAATGGAAATAATAGGAAACATTCAATATGGGTAATACCAGCTGAGAGATATAAACTAAGAAAGAATCAGACATACATTCTCGAAATTACAAACACTATAACAGATTGAAGAATGTTTGGGACAGACTCATCAGTAGCCCAGACATAGCCAATGAAAGAATCAGTGAGCTTGAAGATAGGCCAACAAAACTTCCTAAACTGAAATAAAAGATAAAGAAATTGAGAAAAAAAAAAGAATATTAAAGAGTATACAAGATATGTGCGACAATTTTGAAAAGTATAATGCATAATTGATTTCCTAAAAAGAGGAAAAAGAGAGTGGATGACAAGAAATATTCCAAGTATTGATGGTCAACAACTTTTTAAAATTAAAGACAGACACCAAAGTACAGATTTAGGAAGCTCAGAGAACATCAACCAAAATAAATTCAGAAACATAAACAAAAACATATCCTAGGTTTTCAAAATGCAGAAAGCCAATGACAAAGAGAAAATCTTGAAAGTCAGAGAAAAATAAAACCATAGGTAAAGAGGAACAAAGGTAAGAATTACAATGGGCCTCTCATCAGAAACTATGCAACTATGCAAGCATGATAGAAAACAAATATACTTAAATTATTAGAAAAACAAACAAGGGGCACCTGGGTAGCTCAGTGGGTTAAGCTTCCGACCTCAGCTCAGGTCATGATCTGGAGGTCTGTGAATTTCAGCCCGACTCTGTGCTGACATTCAGACTCTGAAGCCTGCTTAGGAGTCTGTGTGTGTGTGTCTCTCTCTCTGCCCCTCCTCTGCTCACGCCTCTGTCTCTCTCTCTCTTTCTCTCAAAAGTAAATAAACGTTAAACAAAAAACCAAGGGAAAAAAAAGCAAAAACAAAAACAAAAATACCAACCTAGAATCCTATGTCAAGAATTTCCATTCAAGAGTGAAAGAGAAATAGATTTTCTCAGACAAACAAAATGCAGTAGAACCCATGGAGTATAGACAGTCATGCAAGAAATGTTAGAAGTTCTTCAGGGGGCAAGTAAAGAATGTAAGTCAGTAAATTTGCTAATGTCAGGGAAGAA
Source organism: Lynx canadensis (assembly GCF_007474595.2). Classification (NCBI taxonomy): domain Eukaryota; kingdom Metazoa; phylum Chordata; class Mammalia; order Carnivora; family Felidae; genus Lynx; species Lynx canadensis. The sequence continues at coordinate 220,287,529 of NC_044303.2, read as the reverse complement.
ATAAATGAAGATAAAATAGATCTTTTATTTTTCTTGTTTTCATTGTATGTAAAAGATGAATGTTTGTTTAAAGGAATAATAGTAACAAAGTTTTGGGTGTTACAGCAAAAATGTGTGAAATTAATGGCAGCAATGTCATAAGGGATTAGAGGAAGCAATTAAGAAAACACTGTTATAAGGTACCTGTACTATATATAAAGTGGAATAGTGTTAGTTGAAGGTAGACTTAGATTAATTAAAAATGTATATTGGAAACTTTAAGGCAAACACTTTTTTTTTCTTAGTGCAAAAAGAGAAGATAATAAACTTCATAAAAGTCCCAACTAAAATCAGAGAAAACAGACAAGGAAGGAGGGACAAAGAACAAAACTAATGAATAGGAAACAGTTACAACATGGTAGATCTTAGACCAATTATATCAATAATTATTTAAAATGTGAATTCTCTAGGGACTCCTGTGGGGCTCAGTCAATTAAGTGTCTGACTCTTGGTTTGGCTCAGGTCATGGTCTCATGGTCTATGGGTTCAAGCCCCACATTGGGCTCTACAATGACAGCCCGGAACCTGCTTGGGATTCTCTCTTTCTCTCTGTCTCTGATCCTTCCACTGGTCTCCCTCTCTCTAAAAATACATAGAAAATAAAAACATAAAATGTGAATTATTTAAATACACCAATTAAAAGACAGACTGTCAAAGGGCATAAAACAATAATAAGAACCAACAATTTGTTTTCTTTAAGGAACTTATTTTAAATACAAAGACAAAAAAAGTGGGGCGTCTGGGTGTCTCAGTCAGTTAAGCTCACTGACTTTGGCTCAGGTCATGATCTCGAGGTCCCTGAGTTGGAGCCCCTCGGGGGGCTCTGTGCTGACAGCTCAGAGCCTGGTGCCTGCTTTGGATTCTGTGTCTCCTTCTCTCTCTGCCCCTCCTCTGCTCGTGCTCTGTCTCACTCTGTCTCTCAAAAATAAATAAATGTTAAAAAAATAAAATAAAATAAATAAATAAACAAAAACAAGTTAAAGTAATGGGATAGAGAAAGATATATCATGTTAACTCTAAAACAAACCAAACCAAACAACCAAACAAACAAAAATACCTGGAATAGCTATTTTAATTTCAAGTGAAACAGCCTTAAGAAAAAAATTATCAAGAAAAACACTAGATATTATAGTTTGAGAAAGGGGTGACTCTCCCAGATAATAAAACAATCCTAAACATCTATATACAACTAACAACAAAGCATCAAAATACACATGGCCAAGACTGATAGAACTGAGAGAAAAATAAAGAAATCTACTCTTACAATCAGACTTCACCTGCTTTCTGCCAGTAATTGATAAAGTAGACAGAACATCAGTAAAGATACAATTGACCTCAACAGCACCATCTATCAACTGGATTTAATTGACATTTATAGAATATTCCACCTGACAACAGCAGGATACACATTCTTCTAGCAAACTATAGTGCCTTCTTAGAATGGACTATTATTTAGTGAATAAAATTCAGCTTTTAAACTACAAAAAGACTTGGATGAATCTTAAATGCCTATTGATAAGTGAAAGAAGTCACTGCTCAAAGACTACATTGTAGCCTCTATGATTCCAATTATATGACATTCTGAAAAAGGAAAATTACAGAGATAGTAAAAATATTGGTGATTCTAGAAGTTTGGAGAGGAAATTGAGTTAAATAAGTGAAACACAAGGAGTTTTTTAGAGTAATGAAACTATTCTGTATGATCTGGTAGGTACAGGGCATAATGCATTTATCAAAACCCAAAGAACATGGCAGCACAAAAAGTAAAATGCTCATGTATGAAAATTTTAAAACATCATTTAGGAGGTCTGGGTATCTAAGAATTGTATCTGGACTGTGACCAAACAACCCAGTTGCATTACAAATATATTAAACCACCTCCCTAAAGGTGTCAGGAAAAAAAGAACTGATAATTTTGGAAATTAGTGGATTCTGTAAGACTAAAAGCAAAAACGATTGTACGTAAGGATTGTACTCTAGCTGATAAAGTTGTTTCACATGGAGATATTGGTTAATAATTCTGATACCCTGGGACACCTAGATGGCTCACTCAGGTAAGTGTCCGACTTTGGCTCAGGTCATGATCTCACAGTTCATGAGTTCAAGCCCCACATTGGGCTCTCTGCTGTCAGGCTGCTTGGGATGCTCTGTCTCCCTCTCTCTGCCCCTTCTCTTCTCTCTCTCTCTCTCAAAAATAAACATTAACGAAAAATAATTCTGATACCTGGACAGTATACTCTAAGTGAGCAAATAAGTATATTGTTGACAGACTGTGGGAACCAGGTTTCTTCAGCATTTTGAACACCAAATGCTGGCATGAATATGGAGCAACGGGAATTCTCATTCATTGCAGACAGAACGCAAAATGTTAACAGCTATTTACAAGCAGTTTGCAGTTCCTTACAAACCTAAATACATGCTTCACATATGACACAGGAATCATTCTTCTAGGTATTTACCCAAATGAGTTGAAAATACATGTCCATTCAAAAATCTGCATAAAATCTTGTAACAAGTTTATACATAATTGCCCCAAGTTAGAAAAAAAAAAACAGGATAATCTTTAATAAGTGAATGGATAAACACACTGTGGTATGTCCATACAATGGAAGATTATTTGATAATAAAAAGAAATGGGCTATCAAGTCACAAAAGACATAGAAGAATATTAAATGCATGCTGCTGACTGAAGACAATCTAAAAGGGCTACATACTGTATCATATCAACTAAATGACACTATAGAGACAGGAGAACAATTTACCAGTGGTTCAGAAAACAGGGGGAGGGATAAGTAGCGGGAGCGCAGGGGATATTTAGGGTAGTAAAACTTTCTGTATGAAACTGTAATCGTGGATACATAACATCATGCAATTGTCAAAACCAATAGAATATACAACACAGAAAATGAACTGTATTGTAAGCTATGGGCTCTAGTTAATGACGTATCAAGATTGACTCATCAATTGTAACAATATATGTCACTAATGAAAAATGTTAATGATAAGGGAAACTTGGTAAGGGGGAAAGGAGAAATATAAGAACTGTCTGTTTTCTGCTCAATTTTTCTGTAACTCTAAAACTATTCCAAAGATAAATTATATTAATTATAGATAAGTACATTAGAAACACATATACATACACTCAAAAAAAAAAGAGAGATACCATGTTAACAGTATGCAGAGACCAAATGAAAAATTTCCCAATAGCCAAAGCTAGAACATTTTGAGCAATAAAAATTCAAAAGGTATTATTGTATTATTATTATTATCAATATTAATATTATTTGAGAGAGACAGAGAGGACATGTGGGAGGGGCAGAGGGAGAAGGAGAGAGAGATTATTAAGCAGGCTTCCCACCCAGGGCAGAACTCCACCTACAACCAACACGGGCCTTGATCTCACAATGGTGAGATCACAACCTGAGCCAAAATCACCAGTCGGGCACTTACAGCCTGAGCCACCCAGGCACCCTAGTATTGTTGTATTTTAACCCAAAGTATTAAGCATTTGTTCATGAGTTCATATTGATACAAATGAATTATTGAATCAATAAGTAATGAGGGAGAAGCCAAATCTCCAGTGCTAAAGAATTCCAAATCATTTATGTAAACATTGCCTTTAGAGTGGCACCCTTAACTTTTCGCCCCTTAAGTTTTGGTTGTGTTTAATGAATCTCGTCCAAATAATATACTAAAGAATGAGTTGGGGGGAGGGGTGTGAATAACTTTTACAGTGGAGAAACCTGACAAATATTTCCTCAACCAATTCATCAAGGTCAACCTCAACAATAAGTCAGGTTAATAGTACATATCTAAGGATGTGATGAAAATGGCACTTTTTCTTCATGGTCCTCCTCTCAAATATACATAACTTCAGTGTAATCATGAGAAAAATACTGGACAAATCCCACTTGAGGGACATTCCACAAAATCCTTGCCCAGCACTTCTTAAAACAGTTAAGGCCACCAAAGACACTTAAGAAACTGTCACAAGCAAGAGGAGCATGAGGAGACAAAGCTACTACATGTAATATGTTATCCTGGATGGAATCCTGCAACAGAGAAAGGATATTAGGGGGAAAAAAACCTAAGGAAATCTTTAAATGCATGAATTTCAGTTAGTAATAGTGTATTGACATTGTTTCATTAACAATAACAAATATACTACACTCATATATTATTAATAAAGGAAACTGGATGTGGAGTATATGGGGATTCTTGTACTATCTTTGCAATTTTTGTGTATATCTAAAATTACTTTAAAATAAAAATCCTATTGAGAAAATATTTTCACTGCTTCTTGAAACTTAATTAAGTAAATGAGTAATAAGTTAGACAAGAATATGTATGCCAGATAGTTATATCTGGGATATATAAACACTTCCTATAAATTAATAATAATAATAGCAATAATAAAAAAAATAAAGTTGCTTAAAAATTGTAAAGGAAATTATATGAAAGGCAAAGAAGCAACTGAGTAAGTAGTACTCAACATCATGAGTCATCAGAGAAATACATATGAAACTACCTCATGCCTAATAAACTGGGTAAAATTAAAAACACTGTATGCACCACATGTTCACAAGGATTGGAGCAACTGAATCTCACAAACACTGTGGACAAGAAAGTAAAATGGCACAACTACTGTGGAAAAGGGTTTGGCAATATCTTCTACTAAAGATACACCTACCTTATAATGCAGCAAGCGTCCTCCTAGGCATTTAACTAGGTGAAATAAACACCTAGGCCCACCAAAGAAAATTTGCTCATGAGTGCCTTAAGTAAGTGCCTTAGGAAACCTTTCTTAAGGTGCTATAAATGGACAAAATAATGGACAAGAACTGGTACACCTGGGTGGCTCAGTCGGTTAAGTGTCTGACTCTTGATTTCGGCTCAGGTCATGATCTCACTGTTTGAGAGATGAGCCCCACACTGGGGTCTGCACTGACAGTGTGGAGCCTCCTTGGAATTTCTCTCTCTCTCTCTCTCTCTCTCTCTCTCTCAATCAATCAATATTGAAAAAAAATGGACAGGGACGCCTGGATGGCTTAGTCAGTTAAGCATCCAACTTCGGCTCAGGTCATGATCTCACAGTTTGTGGGTTCGAACCCTGCGTCAGGTTCTGTACTGACAGCTCGGAACCTGGAGCCTGCTTCAGATTCTGTGTCTCCCTTTCCCTCTGCCCCTCCACTGCTCATGCTCTCTCTCTTTCTCTCTCTCTCTCTTAAAAAATAAATAAATATTAAATTTCTTTTTGAAAAATAAGGGACAAAAACTGACAGCTCAAACATCCTTAAACTGGGTAATGGATGAACTAATTGAATACATTCATGATCCCTTATTTATACAATGGAATAATATTTTGCAATGAAAGGAATGGACCTTTAAAACACAAAATACAGACAAATCTCAAAACATTATGATAAAAAGTCAGAAACAATATAATACATACTCTATGATTCAATTTATATGAAGTTCAAGAATAAGAAAAACTAATTCTGTGGAGATAGAAACAAGAATAGGATTTAGTTATGAGTGGATGGGGATTGGTTTGAAGTGAGCATAAAGGAAATTTGTAGAGAGATGGAAACATGTTTCATCTTAATTGTGTTGATCCTTACATGGGTGTCTGCATTTATACAAATTTATTAAATTAAGTCCTCTCAAGTTTATTCTTTATAAAGTTTATCTTAGTATAACATTTGTCATATGGGATGAAGAGCTATTAAACTATGTGTTTTCACATAGTAAATATTGGGGAACAATTGATTTCTGCCACAGTTTGATTCTTTTTTGAGTAAGCTGATGACAGATTATCTTTCTTTTTAAGTTTGCAAGACATAGCATGCTCACTTATTTTTATAAATCATGCATTCACAACGGATGGAATTTAAAATACCTATATATGTATATGCTTTGGGTTTTTCCCCTATTACCTCTAATTATGTAACAGCAGTACTTGAAATGTGCCATTTTTCCCCTAAAAAACAATCTTGCGATTCATACTGAGAAACTAATGGGTGAGATGTTCTAAGTCTCCCATTCACAAGACTAGCGGTTGTTGTATTCTGGGGGAAGAGGTGTCAACGTGTATACAGTAGGGGGAAAAAAAGAATTGAAAATGAACTATAGAACTTAGGGCAGCAAAAGAACAGAAGGTCTAGAATGACAACCACGATTTGTAGGTTGCAGTACAATTTACACATTAGTAAGAGCTTACCTGGGTGATACGGTTATGTCCCTCAGGCAAAGAGCTCCTTATGGAGGGCAGATGGCATGCTTATTTCCCTGGTGTCAGAATCTAGGAATGTCTGTTTTACTCGGTGTATTTTAAATAAACATTTCTCCTTCTACTGAAATATTATCCTCTATCCTGCAGAAAGCAGAGGGGATGATGATGCAGCATAAAAACTGGAAACAGCAATAAGAACCCAGGGCAGCAGGTGCACTTGGCTGAAGAATGGAGAAGGCACAGTGTGGCAGAGATAGCAGGAGATTACAAGAAATGCATAGGCATTTTGTAGAAAGAGAAAGTTGGTAACAAATAGGTTTGAAAAGAAAGCACACCAATATGATCCTGGCTTGGGTACTGCTGAGAACAGAATTAGTATTTATGTCGAGTAGAAAGTTAAGGGTGCATTTCAGAAAGAAAACCAAAGCAAAAATAAAGAAACAAACAAATAAAAATATGGAGTTAGAATCTCACTATAATTACACAATTGCAAGAAGAATTAGAACTACTAGGATACTAAGGCAGAGGTGGGCAAGCTATGACCCACAGGCCATGGTCTTGCCAGTGACCTGCCTAGTACGGCTTAGTGATAAGAATGCTTTTTAAAATTTTAAATGATTGTAAAAAAGCAGAGAGACAAACAAGAAAAATACAAAGAATAATATGTGACAGAAACAGTAGGTGCTAAAAAGCCTAAAATATTTAGTATCTAGCCTTTTATGAAAAAAAGTTCTCCCCTTAGAGTAGACACCCCTAGACTAGGCTAAATTCATATTTAGTTAATCCAATTCTTTATGTGATTCATTGATGAGTGTTTTTAGTGCCTGCCATGTGCCAGACAGCATGTCACAAACTGGAGCAACACTGAGGAAGATGATGGTCTGGAACACTGTCCTCCTGTAGGTAAAGGGATCAAAAGTCAACAACTATTTACAAAATAAGTAATCACAATAACGACAAATTTTGAAAAGAAGCAGACACATTTTTTAACAGGGAGTATGTATTCTGAACTAGAATGCCATCATTGGCTTCCAGGAGAATGTAATCATTAACTTGAGTGTTGCAGACAAATACGAAGTGCTCAGGATCAAAAGGATACAAGGAAGAATATTCCAGATAGACAGAACAGCATGTGTAAAATCTTCCAGGACTGAAGTCACATTAATGCATTTAGGAAAAGAAAACTAAGACCAATCTTAAAAGAGAGAGGAGAGAGAGAGAGAGAGAGAGAGAATGAGGAACTAGAAAGAAAGTGAGGTAAGATGTGACAAGAGAAGAAATCAAGAATAAGATTTTGCAGCATCTTGTGGGCTGTGAGTGGTTGACAATGTTTTCCTGTCTACCCAGTTCATGGCTGGAATTAATCTTACAGAAATTTCCCTCCAGTCCAGAAATCAGCAGGAGCACCAAGCTTAGCAGTCCAGTGGTTGGTTCAGGCCTCTCCCTGTAAATTATGTTGAGACCATCTTACTTCTCCTTGGACATTTACCAGAGCAATGATATCAGGAAACACACTGTTTCTTTCTCTGGAAACTCAAGCAATAATGTCATGTAAGTCTGGAAATGCCACTGGCATCTTGAATCCATATGCAGAAGTCTGCTGGAGAATAAAGTCAGTGGAAACAAAAACATTACTGAGAAAGAGATAGGAGAAAAAAAAAAGAGTCAGATCCCTGAGGACATGATAGGAACATCTATTCAGTCATGTCTGAAGAATATATCATTGGGTTTTTGTCAGCTTTGTGAACCAATAATTTAGCTGCATATTAAACTTTGGAGTTGGATTTTTGTTACTGACAGCTGAAAGAGTCCTTACACATTCTGGATCATATAAACCCATAGTGGTAGTAATTTTACCCCGTTTCCTAAAGTGTTCTTCTTAATTTTCTCATTTTGAGGTAAATGGGAAGAATGAAAGAAAGTGGAAATCTGTGCAAAAAGAATTTTCTTCAGAATCTATTGTTCGTCTCTCGTGGAAGGAGAGGGGGAAAAATACTTAGATGTATTTGTTCATTCAACATATGTTAAGCACCTATCATGTGCCTAGCATTTTTCTATGTGCTAAGGATGTAAAAGCAAATGATTTTTTTTTTAAAAAATCACCTGTCCTCACAGAGCCTCTGTTCTAGTGAACTTAAGTTTAATTATTGAGAATATCTTAATTTAAAATGTAAAATAAATAAGGGATAACACAGTATGGTTCTGCATATGTTGAAGAGAAAAACATTATGATTTACTAACATCACCAATATAATTCAGTTGCAATTTCTATGACTGGAACTTAGAAGGAAATGAGCCAATACATGTTGGCTCTGGCTTCTCGTATAACCACCTTTTTAGGACATTAGCACTGAGGTGATTGTTCTGCTCTGATTTTTATAAACTTCAGTTCCTACAATTTATATAATTGTGATTTCTAAATGAATTGTTCTGATACTCTTTGGATGAAAAATAAATGGGGACTTGTATGGCTGAATTAGGTCCAGAGGAGCCAGCAGCTAATGTGCCATTAGTGACTTCCTTCCTCAGAAACAATCCCTGGCTGGGTTGGATAATGCAGGACTGGGTAGTTGCTGTCACTTCTTTCCTTCCTCATGGAGTAGTTTCATATTGGGAAGTTGGGGTGAATGTGAGTCACAGTCCCTGCTAGCACACTTGTGCCTCAATTCAGGGCACTTGAACTACTGTAATCATTCTGGAGATAAAAAAAAAAAAATCCTAGATTAAAGAGATAGAAGTTTGACCTGACTATAGTTTGTGATTTTATCATATGTGGAAAGCAAGAAGAAATGGTAGTTTTAAGCTTTCTGAGCCATTTAAGAGGTTATCTATCAAAGTAGAATTTCTGTGTGTGTTCATATCAAAGGCAATTTTGAATAGGTGGAATATGGATTATGAGATATGAATTGATTTAGCAACATTGAAATTGCCACACTATTAAAATTCCCTTTTGATTTGTTTGACCCTACCTTATTGTCTACCCCCACCCCACCATACCTAGTAGATTGGAAACCCCAGAGGAATGGATTAGGATTTATTCACGAGATGATACCTAGTGTTTACAGGCACATTTGTACCTTGTGGGTATGAGATGCATATTTTTAAATTAGTGAATGAATGAATAAGACCACTGACTGAATCAGATTTGAAGAAACCAACAAGTTTGTTTCTAATAAACATTCACCTATGTGTCTGGAGCCTTTGTTCTAGACATATTTTGTGCATAATTGTAAAATATTGGTTGGCAAATAATTGAAACCAATAATCTTTTCCGGAAGTAGAGAACATGCATCCATGAACATAGTATGATTTGGCTTGGGATAGGAAGAGGAGATAGGACACATTATAAGGCCTATCTACAGAAACACGTCCCACCACAGATGCTTGAATCAATATCTCTGTCATAACAATATCAGTGTGTTAAACTCCAAAAGGTACAGGCCTTATAAGCATCTCCTTAAAATGCATGCCTATTATGCATAGGGAAGGAGAGTAACAAAGACCAGTGGTTTCTACTAATGCATTAATGGTCCCCGACATAGGCCTACAGATTATTTATTGTAAAAACCCATTGCTAGCTAAAATGAGTGAAGTTTAGGCAGAAAGTATGGAAGGACATAGAACAACGACAAAAATGTGAGCATGATACAAATTCCAGAAGTGTGAGAAAACATAAAAGGTCTAGCAAGAGCTTATTCCTGAACAAAGGAGTTCAGATACATTCACTAATCATTTATCACTCAACTGATATTCAAAAGTGTTTAAATGCACTAACCCCCACAATAGAGCATAATTTGAGTATCATCTGGGATACCCTTAGATTGCCAATGGTATTTTGTATATTTCCACATGCAGCAGTAACAATAGCAACAGTCTCAGTCGAGACTTGTCCTAGATCTTTCTCTGCTGATCCAGTAAATGATCCACAGTAGCAATGAGGAACACATATACCGGAAGAATGAACCGACTGGGAGAATCAATTCTGTCATGGAGGCTTCTCTGTTATACTCAGAGGGGGCCAGCATCCCTCTGGAGTTATTGCCAATGGTTTAATGATACTTCCATTTACTTCACGTAAGCTGGTGTAGGATTTTGCTCAGCAATGGAGTGTAAATGTAGAATATGGATCCCAGAAGATGATAATAGCCCTGCTTCAGGGTTAAGCTGTCTTCTAGTTAAAAATAAGTCTATTTTGTGTTTGTTGCAAGGCTTTGCAAACAGTATTAATAATATACTCTGCAGATGCTGAATATTATATACAAAATATAAAACAAGATTGGGTATATATGAGAATTTTTATGTAAGAGACAAATAACTCGACTCTTGACATGTCTATCAAACACCACTTGCAGGCACCACATCGATTGTTGAGCACCTTTCTTCGGAAGTTGTATCTATCCCCACACTGGGAATCATCGCAATTACCTTTTTACTGTTTTCCCCATCTCTCTCTCTCTCTGCCTCTTTCCGCTCCTGACTGTCTCTTTTCATTTGTGGATTTGATCAGTTTACAGGGAAGACCATAGATAGGATCCATATTGTCCATAGGTTAACTAAAAGGCTGCAAGCTTATGGATTTAGAACAGCATCATTATTATGTAATACTCACATATGTGAAAAATATCCCTCTATGGCAGAGAACAAGTTAAAAGCGCACAGCTTAAGTGTAAGGTGACCTTTGTGTACTATAAAATAATATCATATTGGGAAATGCCACTTTTTTTTTTACATTTTATTTCACTGCTTATGAGGACAGATCAATTCAAGACAGGGGTCAGAAAATATTTTGTGTTGATAATCTATGCTAAATGATATGCTTGTATATAGATTCTTTGTTGTATTAGCTCCACTGAACTTTATGTTTCCCCCTCACACCCCATGGGTTTCCAGCATATGTGTATGTAATCACTAGTGTGTGACCTTCTACTATTTACTACTTAAATATCTCTTCCCTTGACTTGCCAGCTGTACTAAGCGATGTTCCCAGGTATTTTTGGTCCTGTCAGCAGTTTAAGCATCAGGACATAGCTGTGGATTTCTCAAAAATCTCTTTTCTCTTCCCATTGAATTAACCATCCCACACTTGAATGTAATTGATTACAAGTCTGATACATGATTTTACAATTGTTTATACATTAACATTTTTCTTCAATCTAATTTCAGTGTCCAAAATATATATCTACAAAGGGGATATATCCATGCAAAGAGGAAGGAGAGTTAAGATGCACACTGCATATTTGAGACAAATTGCTCTAGGATAGTTGCTTCATGATTTCTTTGTTGTATTTTCTTCTTATTTCTCCCTTTGCCTAGAACCAAATAATGTGAACTTGCTGTACTATGAGGTAAATGGTAACATTACTGTCTTCTGCAAAGTAAATTTTCTTTGGAAGTTATATTAACTCCTTCAGGACACATGGCCATTATTAACTCTTGAGTTTGCTACTGCTCTCCTTATAAATATTCTTCCAGTAGTCCTAAATAGTGATCAAATCCTTGAAATATGCCTAATTGTTGAAGTATAAAAAAAAGAGCAATTTAAATACCTTAAGGATGTGGCTCGACAAATTACAAAGAGTACTTTTTATTTTCTTTCAGATTGAACTTTCTTTTTTTCCACCTACATTTTCCTCTTTGAACAGGATGAATTTCAACTGGCAGGGCCACTAATAGACTCACTTTCACTATCTAATGGTAACTGTGTTCAGATGCAATGGTCTTTGACAAATTTAATTCTCATGTTTAATGTATTCAGAACCTCTTTGTTCTGAATGTGGGAAGATGGAATCCTCTGAATTAAGCAAACAGCAGACTAGGTTGCAACATAGTGTTGATTGTGATTTTTAAAATATTTTAGGATATAAGGTCTACTTCCCTACTGCAGAAGATTTGGGACACTTGTCTGGCTCTCACTATTTTTCATATTTCTTTATAATAATTTTAAACTTTTCTTTGAGTCTAGTGCTTATAGAAGAATATGAATGTATTAGAGTGAGAGTATTCCTTCAATTTGAGAATTCATATACTTTCTTAATTCTAAAATTCTGTAGCTATTTCTGCTGAAATATTGCTACTCCCACTGTTCAGTCTTTTACATTCTTGTTACATTTATCTAAAAGCCCTTAATTTTTTTAAAACACACACACACACACACACACACACACGCATACACACACACTAACATTTCTGACTTCTGTATTCATTCTGTATACATATATATATTATATACATATATCTTTGATTTTTACCTGTTTGTTTCATAATGATTTTTGTTGATATTATGTTCTTTAGAAATTATTCATCCATTTATTTTGAAGATTAAAATTATACTTAATAAAAATTAATTTTATGTCATTACTTAATTTGGAGAAAACTGTATTGACTAAGTTTTTTTTATGACGTTGCAGGTGCTCATTTCTGTTTGTGGTTGTGACTCATTCAAGATGTAAGTTAAGTTTCCCTTTTGCATCTTTGTGTTTTACTTTTCTGTCTAGAAGTATTGACAGTGACTTCAATCAACTCCAGTTCCTGGAAATGCAAAAGCAGGTTGGGGACCCTGTCACTTGGTGATAGTGGATGTTATAGAGTCCATCACAAGGCAGTCATGGTCATTTGCTTCAATCACCACCTCTTCCAGGACCTCCAAATCATTCATAGCCTCAAGGAGTGATAATCAGCAGTTTGTTCCATTTACTTCTCAGCAACAGGTTCTATCCTGATGCCTGGTTTAGAGTAGGGAGTCTTGTTTTACTACTGTGCTTTAAAAAGAATGGCTTATTACAGAGAGAAACTTTCTTCTCCTCTCTGTTGTCTGACGGCTAAGGGTCAGGAGACTTGAAGCTTCATCCCCATAGTCTAATTTATGTTTAGATTTTGATTATGGTTTATGGAAATGGTCATGTAATAGGTCAACTCAGCAGATTATTTTCTAAATCTTGGGTTATTAATTGTAACTATTATGAGAGGGTTATCTGTTTTATGTATGTCTCTATGCATATGTGTCTGAGGTTGTCTTCAGTATGTGGTCTTGGAGAATGATCCTGACTGAAAATCTTATATATTTGGGGCACCTGGATGGCTCATTCAGTTAAGCATCTGACTCTTGATTTCAGTTCTGGTCATGATCTCACATTTTGTGCGTTCAAGCCCCGATCGGGCTCTGCACTGACAGTGAGGAAACTGCTTGGGATTCTCTCTCTCCCCTCTCTCTCTACCCCTACCCCACTTGCTTCTCTCCCTCAAATAAATAAACTTAAAAAAAAATTAAAATAAGAAAATTATATATTGCCATTATCCATTTAATTTTATCATATATTCAAATTATCCCACTGTATATGTAAATAAATCTATTTTTGAAATCCATAAGAACTAAACTTAACAGCTAAGAACATTATGTACTGTGTTGTTTTTTGGTTTTGTTTTTTTTTGCAACTTTGTATTTCCCTCTGTTAACACTTTTGGACAACATAATAACATTATTCACAGACTGACTACAAAAACAATAATCCTAGAAATTCAGTGAGCTATGATTTTGGTTATTGTTATAAAGTTCTCTAATAGTAAGACTCATAGAGAATGATTATTTTGTTTTGCAAATGGTTATACAGAAAATTAAACATTGTCTTTAAAACATCAGATTCATAATCCAGATGAGAAAATGAAAATGAGAAGAAAGCTTTGGAGTATGTTCATCTGATATATTTAATTTTTCTAGCTAAGTGATCATTGATTTGCTGGAATAAATGTACAGGGTTAAATAGGCTTAAGGTTTTTAAAACTATGAAAAGATGGAATTACGATTTAATATTTTCACAATAAAGACCATATGTACTTTTTATTTCTGGAAGGAAACTTATCCTTAGTTTAACTATTTCATTTATAGATAATGGCATGATCACTGTTTTTAATTAAGTTATGCTGGATATGCATAGTTTATGTATTTTGAAATAACATAAATAAGGAAGTTGAATATGTTTGCTACTAAGTATGTTTGAAGTTGAATTCATTAATATTTAAAGAAAATTGGTATTTCATGAATGTTGAGTGAATACACTTCCCTCATTAAATATTAGCATATATTAAACTAGAGACATTATGCAGATAATTGTTTTATATATTTTCTCAGTGAGAAATTAGCACTAATTGGAGCAAAAGTCTTATCTCTTGATTATGTTTTTTAAAACATTGTGGATGAGATGATCCAAGAATAACCTTAAAATCATTTATATCTGATGTAGTGCTCTCTTGTATGTTTCTTCCTAGGTAAAGTGGATAAGTGATAATTATTTAGAGGTTTTAAGACCACTAAATTATTTGCCTTCAATGATATCAAGAAAGTGCAGGTGATTTTTCTTTTTCAAAACTTATGCATCTCTCTTTATCCAAGATTAGGTAAATTTGAAGTTTTATTTCTACTTTTATCATTTCTGCTGAGACTAATCTCATGAGTTAGCAATCTTCTCAGTTGGATAGAAGATATGTAGGGCTTTAACCCTTTGTATACAAATATAATCCAATAGGGTCTTTCATAACACTGGTTGAAAGGTAAAATTACTCTGCTTTGATGACTAAGTAATCTGATTTCTATAATAAGTTATTAATATATTCTTCAAATTGAGAATCAAATGATAATCAGATAACATGAATCTAGTAATTTTCACCATACTATAAATTTTTTCAAGGATTGTGGAAGAGTTTGATAAATATTTCAATTTTACAATAAGATTTTAAATATACTGTTTTCCAAAATTAATATATTAAATAAATAGAAAGAAAAATAGATATTGAGATTATAATCCTTTATACATATATATGTATGTATATATATATATATTTCTAAATTCTAATAAAAATAAGTATGATAGCTTAAATGCTTCAGAACAGAGGAATAAATTATAAGACTTCTCTTTTGTAGTATAAAAACATAGAAGCCACAAAATCAAAATAGTGTGGCACTGTTAAGAGTAATTATGAGGAATGAATGGAATGAAAGAGATAGGCTAATATAATTTAGAAATCATCACCAATATATGAGACGGATATAACTATTTAGAAGTGGCTTTTGTTAAATCGATTCTTTTTAAAAAATTTTTTAAATAAATTCCAGTTAGTTAACATACAGCATAAAATTAGTTTCAGGTTACAATATAGTGATTCAATACTTCCATACAATACTCGGTGCTCATCAAAGTGCACTCCTTAATCTCCATCATCTATTTCACCCATCCTCCACCCACCTCTGTTCTGGTAACTATCAGTTTGTTCTCTATAATTAAGACTCTGTTTCTTGCTACTCACCCGCTCTCTTTTTTCTTTGCTTGTTTGTTTTATTTCTTAAATTTCACATATGAGTGAAATCATGTGGTATTTGTCTTTCCCCAGCTGACTGATTTCACTTAACATAATGCTCTCTAGCTCCGTGAATGTCATTGCAAATAGCAAGATTTCATTCCTTCTTTATGGCTGAATAATATTCCATTGTATATATCCATTCATCAGTCGATGGAAACTTAGGCTGTTTCCATAATTTGGCTATTGTAGATAATGCCGCCGCTGCTGTACATGAGGGTGTGTGTGCCCTTTTGAATTAATGTTTTTGTATCTTTGGGTAAATACCTAGTAGTGAAATTGCTGAACCATAGGGTGGTTCTATTTCTAACTTTTTGAGGAATCTCCATACTGTTTTCAAGAGTGCCACCAGTTTGCATCCCCACCAAAAGTGTAGGAGAGTTCCCCTTTCTCCACTACATCACCAAAACTTGTTTCTTGTGTTGTTGATTTTAGCAATTCTGACAGGTGTGAGGTGATATCTCATTGTAGTTTTTATTTGCATTTCCCTGATGATGAGTGATGTTGACCATTTTTTAATGTGTGTCTGTTAGCCATCTGTATGTCTTTTTTTCAAAAATGTCTGTTCATGTCTTCTGCCCATGTCTTCACTGGATTATTTCATTTTTGGGTGTTGAATTTGATAAGTTCTCTACAGATTTTGGATACTAACCCTTTATCAGATATGTCATTTGCAAATATCTTCTCCCATCCCGTAGATGCCTTTTAGTTCTGTTGATGGTTTCCTTTTCTGTGCAGAAGCTTTTTATTTTGCTGTTCTCCCAATAGTTTATTTTTGCTTTTGTTTCTCTTGCCTCAGAAACATATCTAGAATGAAGTTGCTATGGCTGATGTCAAAAAGTTACTGCCTGTGTTCTCTAGGATTTTTATGGTTTCAGGTATCAAATTTAGGTCTTTCCTGAGGTCAACCATTTTGAATTTATTTTTGTGTATGGTGTAAGAGAATGGTCCAGTTTCATTCTTTTGCATGTTGCTGTCCAGTTTTCCCTATACCATTTAATGAATGGTATCTTTTTCCCAATGGGTATTCTTTCCTGCTTTGTCCAAGATTAATTGACCATATAGATGTGGGTTCATTTCTAGGTTTTATATTTTGTTCTACTGATCTATAAATCTATTTTTGTGCCAGTACCAAACTGTTTTGATTACTACAGCTTTGTAATACTACTTGAAGTCAGAATTGTGATGCCTCCAGCTTTTTTTTTTTTTTAATATTCATTTATTTTTCAGAGAGATAGAGAGACACAGAGTGCAGCAGGGGAGGGGCAGAGAGAGAGGGAGACAAAGAATCCAAAGCAGGCTCCAGGTTCTGAACTGTCAGCACAGAGCCTGATGTGGAATTCGAACCTGTGAACCATGAGATCATGACCTGAGTCGAAGTCAGATGCTCAACCTACTGACTCACTCAGGTGCTCCTGCTTTTTTTTTTTTTTTAAAGGTTTCTTTGGCTATTCAGGGTCTTTCGTGGTTCTATACAACCTGCCTCTTTTAATATAAATTTTATATTAAGCTTTCCCCAGTATCTTAATTCAACTCAAGTTGCACTAACAAATGTCATAGACTGTATGTTTAAGCCATGAACAGCATTTATTTCTCACAATTCTGCAGGCTGGCAAGCCCAAGATTAAGGTGCCAACCAATCTGTTTTCTAGCAAGGGCCTTCTTCCTGGTTTGCAGATGAACACCTTCTTGCTGGATCCTCACATGGTGGAGAGAGAGTTCATTTTTCCCCTGTCTTTTCTTATAGGAATACTAATCCCATCCTGAGGGCTCCACTCTCATGAATAAATTACTTCCCAAGGGCCCCACCTTGGCATGAAGATTAGGGATGGAACATAAATTTGGGGGGACACAAACATTCAGTCCGAAGCATGCAGTATCAACATATTAAATACATAAAGTGCATAAATAACACTAAAGAGATAAATATAGCAAATGAAATTACAAAATATAATGTTCAGACTTCTACTGAAAATAAGTAAACTCTTTCTAAATTGAACATCAACAAACTCCCACTTACCTGAATAAAGGAAAGCAATATTAAAAGATACTTCCTGGATTTGACAATCTACAAAGGAAATATGACAATAAGCCATCAACAATGTTAACATGAGAAACTAGGGAAAAATTGCAAGAAAATATGAAGGGCAAAGGGTTAGAATCCATATACATAAACATTTTTAATTACCATCTTCTAGAGAAAAATGTATAGAATTAGTCCATTCCAAGAATTCAATACAACAGTAACCTAAATAAGACAAATAAAAAGAAATTACCCTTTTGTAACTAAGAAATTTGCAAAAAACTTATTTTATTAAAAAATAAGATATGGTTTAAGTGGGTAACAGGTGAACATGGGAGTATTAAAAACAATGTAATAGCACATATCTATTGAACATACATAATGTGCAGGATATTTTTCTAGGACTTCAGTTACACTGTACCACCAATTAATCCACATAGCATCCTTATGAAATAGGTATCATTATAATTATTATTATCATTATAATTGTTGTTGTTGTTAAGTAGAGGCACAGAGAGATTAAAAACTTGTTTAAGTTTTTATAATCAGTGGAGTAGAAGAGCCAGTATTCATTTTCAAGCTGTCTGCTCTGGAGGACAAGTTCTCAACCATAACGCAGTGCTTGTAGGTTTCAGTAATAATATTTACCATTTATAAACACTATGTTTTGCCAGACATTATGGTAATCACTATATATGACATGTCAAGTTATCTCTACAGTAGAATTTATATTCTTCTTGGACTAGACAAGGAAACCAAAATTAAAATAGTTTGTTGGGGCACCTGCGTGGCTCAGTCAGTTAATTGTCGGAGTTCAGCTCAGGTCGTGATCTCATGGTTCATGAGTTCAAGCCCTGCATCCGGCTCTGTGTTGGCATCTCAGAGTCTGGAGCCTGCTTCAGATTCTGTGTCCATCTCTCTGCCTCTCCCACACCTGCATTCTCAAAAATAAACATTAAAAAAAATAAAAACAAATAGTTTAAGTAAATTTCCAAAGTTGATAGGACTGCTAAACAACGTAACTGGGTACAAAATCCCTAACTCATGTAGTTTTGTAGCTTTTGCACTTTGACATATTGTCTTTCTCTAAAGTAAATTAGAGCATGCACAGTAAAAAATTCAGTATGTAGACCATTTTATTTCTTTTGTAGTAACCTCTACTAAAGAAATAATAATAAATGGAGACAGTATTTTATATTTGTGAATGTACTTGGCAACCCTGATTGCAAAAAGGTAGAAGCAATTCAAATATCTAACTGTAGATAATTATTAAATCCAAATACTGGTGTAGTTATTGAGAATCAGGTGTTCGGGGATGGGGGAGATGGGGGTTTAGGAGGATGCTGGGCTCACCTCATCCTGCTTATCGCTTTGATTCCACCCACATCGGCCTAAATAACCCAGAAAACTGCCAGAACGGATTCTCCAGAGCCAAGCATAGACAAGAGGCCCATGGAAGAGGGTAAGAAGGGGAGAGAGGCAGTGTGTGCTACATGGACTGGCGGGAGGGAGTCGGGGCGGTGGAGGGGAAGCCCACCTGGCAGGGCAGAGCCACCGCAGTCTGGCTTGCAAAAGCAGAAGGGCTGACTGCATGAGTTCTGACAACCAGCGGGACTTAAACATCGGATGTTAAAGTCAAAAGTTGTCTCTCGAGCGAGGTAGGGTGAGAGGACGCTGCGTGGGAGAGTTCTGGAGCCCCAGAAGGACACCTTGGGCAGGGGAACAAAGGCACTGGCAAGCTCAACTTCCCTCTCCCATCCCCCAGCTGAAATTCCAAAGGGAACCAGTTCCTCGCTGAACTTGCTTGCACTGAGCAAACACCCAATGTTGTGCTTCTGTGGATCCATCCCTCAGATGGGCCTGCCTCCCTGCTGCAGGGCCCCTCCTGCAGGGGACCACCGATGGCAAAGCAAGCTAAGCCTGCCCCTCCCCCCCCGTACATCTTGCGGATCCACCCTGGCTAATTTGCCCTCGGCCAGATGCCATTGAAGCAGCATCACAAGCCTGACAGTGTGCAAGCAGCCCCGACAACGGCCACACCACTCCACAGTGAGTCCTGCCTTTGGGAGAGGGGAAGATAAGGCACACACCAGTCTGACTGTGGTCCCAGTCTGACTGTGGCCCCACCACCAACACAGTTACTCCCAATGGCACAGGGGAAGTGACTGGTAGTTTGGAGCCATTGCAGGGACTAGCCAAAATGATGAAACGGAAGAATTCTCCTTAAAAGAAACTCCAGGAAGTAGCGACAGCTAATGGATTAATCAAAACCAATTTAAGCAATATGGAATAAGAATTTAGAATAATAGTCATAAAATTAATAGCTGGGCTTGAAAAAGCATAGATGACAGCAGAGTATCTATTGCTACAGAGATCAAGGGACTAAAAAATAGTCAAGAGGAATTTAAAAATGCTATAAATGTGGTGCAAAATAAATGGAGGTGGCCATAGCACGGATTGAAGAGGCAGAGAAGAGAATAGGTGAATTAGAAGATAAAATTATGGAAAATGAGGAAGCTGAGAAAAAGAGAGATAAAAAAAATCCAGGAGTATGAGGGAGAATTAGAGAACTAAGTGATGCAATCAAATGGAGCAATATCCACATCAGAGGAATTCCAGAAGAGGAAGAGAGACGGAAAGGGGTTGAAGGTGTACTTGAACAAATCATAGCTGAGAACTGCCCTGATCTGGGGAAGGAAAAAGGCATTGAAATCCAAGAGATACAGAGAACTCCCTTCACATGTAACTTGAATCAGTCTTCTGCACAACATACCATAGTGAAACTGGCAAAAATACAAGGATAAAGAGAGAATTCTGAAAGCAGCTAGGGATAAACAGGCCCTAACATACAAAGGTAGACACATAAGGATAGTAGCACCTATCTACTGAAACTTGGCAGGCCAGAAAGGAATGGCAGGAAATGTTCAGTGTGATGAACAGAAAAACTATGCAGCCAATAATCCTTTATTCAGCAAGTTTGTCATTCAGAATAGAAGGAGAGATAAAGGTCTTCCCAAACAAACAAAAACTGAAGGAATTCATCACCACTAAACCAGCCCTACAGAGATCCTAAGGGGGACTCTGAGTGAAATGTTGCAAGGACCACAAAGTACCAGAGACAGCACTACAAGCATGAAACCTACAGATATCACAATGACTCTAAACCCATATCTTTCAATAATAACACTGAATGTAAATGGACTAAATACTCCAACCAAAAGACATAGGGTATCAGAATGGATTAAAAAAAACAACAACAGCAACAAAACAAAAACAAGACCATCTACTTGCTGTCTACATGAGACTCATTTTAGACCTGAGGACACCTTCAGATTGAAAGTGAGGGGATGGAAAACTATCTATCATGCTACTGGAAGTCAAGAAAAGCTGGAGTAGCCATACTTATATCAGACAAACTAGACTTTAAATTAAAGGCTATAACAAAATGAAGAAGGGCATTATATAATAAATACAGGTCATCAGGAAGAGCTAACAATTATAAATGTCTATGACCCAAATACAGGAACCTCCAAATATATAAAACAATCACAAACATAAGCAACCTTATTGATATAAATGTTGTAATTGCAGGGCACTTTAATACTCCACTTACAACAGTGGATAGATCATCTAGACACAGGATCAAGAAAGAAACAAGGGCCCTGAATGATACATTGGATCAGATGGACTTGACAGATATATTTAGAACTCTGCATCCCAAAGCAACAGAAGATACTTTCTTCTCGAGTGCACATGGAACATTCTCCAAGACAGATCACATACTGGGTCACAAAACAGCCCTTCATAAGTATAAAATAATTGAGATCATACCATGCACACTTTCAGACCACAATGCTATGAAACTTGAAATCAACCACAGGGAAAAATCTGGAAAACCTCCAAAACATGGAGGTTAACGAACACCCTACTAAAGAATGAGGCAATTAGAGAAGAAATTTAAAAATATATGGAAACAAATGAAAATGAAAAGACAACAATCCAAACGCTTTGGGATGCAGTGAAGGCAGTCCTGATGGGAAAATACATTGCTATCCAGGCCTATCTCAAGAAACAAGAAAAATCCCCAATACAAAATCTAACAGAACACCTAAAGGAACTAGAAGCAGGACAGCAAAGACACCCCAAAGCGAGCAGAATAGGAGAAATCATAAATATCAGGGCAGAAATAAACAATATAGAACCTAAAAAAAAACTGTAGAGCAGATCAACGAAACTAA
Source organism: Lynx canadensis (assembly GCF_007474595.2). Taxonomy (NCBI): domain Eukaryota; kingdom Metazoa; phylum Chordata; class Mammalia; order Carnivora; family Felidae; genus Lynx; species Lynx canadensis. The sequence continues at coordinate 220,265,649 of NC_044303.2, read as the reverse complement.
GAGTTGGTTTCTTGAAAAAATAAACAAATTGATAAACCTCTAGCAGGGTTCTCAAAAAGAAAAGGGAGATGACCCAAAAAGATAAAATTATGAATGAAAAAGGAAGTATTACAACCACTCCTTCAGAAATACAAGCGATTATCAGGGAATACTATAAAAAATTATATGCCAACAAACTGGACAACCTGGAAGAAATGGACAAATTCCTAAGCACCCACCCACTTCTAAAACTCAAAAAGGAAGAAACAGAAAACTTTAACAGACCCATAACCAGCAAAGAAATTGAATCAGTTATCAAAAATCTCCCAATAAATAAGAATCCAGGACCAGATGGCTTCCCTGGGGAATTCTACCAGACACTTAAAGCAGAGATAATACCTATCCTTCTCAAGCTGTTCCAAAAAATAGAAAGGGAAGGAAAACTTCCAGACTCATTCTATGAAGACAGCATTACTTTGATTCCTACACCAGACAGAGACCCAGCAAAAAAAAAAAAAAAAAAAAAAAAAAAAGAGAGAGAGAGAGAGAGAGAACTACAGGCCAATATCCCTGATGAATATGGAGGCAAAAATTCTCAACAAGATACTAACAAATCCAATTCAACAGCATATAAAAAGAATTATTCACCATGATCAAGTGGGATTCTTTCCTGGGCTGCAGGCCTGGTTCAATATTCATAAATCAATGTGATACATCATATTAATGAAATAGAAGATGAGAACATATGATCCTGTCAATCGATGCAGAAAGAGAATTTGACAAAATTCAGCATCCTTTCTTAATAAAATCCCTCGAGAAAGTCGGGATAGAAGGAACATACTTAAACAGCATAAAAGCCATTTATGAAAAGCCCACAGCTAATATCATCCTCAATGGGGAAAAACTGAGAGCTTTCCCTCTGAGATAAGGAACACAACAGGAATGTCCACTCACACTGCTGTTGTTTAACATAGTGCTGGAAGTTCTAGCTTCGGCAATCAGACAACAAAATGAAATCAAAGGCATCAAAATTGGCAAAGATGAAGTCAAGCTTTCACTTTTTGCAGATGACATGATATTACACATGGAAAACCCGATAGACTCCACCAAAAGTCTGCTAGAAATGATACATAAATTCAGCAAAGTCACAGGATACAAAATTAACGTATAGAAATCAGTTGCATTCTTGTACACTAATAATGAAATAACGGAAAGAAAAATAAAGAAACTGATCCCATTCACAACTGCACCAAGAATCATAAAATACCTAGGAATAAACCTAACCAAAATATAAAAGATCTGTATGCTGAAAACTATAGAAAGCTTATGAAGAAAATTGAAGAAGATACAAAGAAATGGAAAAACATCCTGTGCTCACGGATTGGAAGAATACATATTGTTAAAATGTCAATACTACCCAAAGCTATCTATACATTCAATGCAATCCCAATCAAAACTGCACCAGCATTCTTCTAAAAGCTAGAACAAGAAATCCTAAAATGTGTTGGGACCACAAAAGACCCCAAATAGCCAAAGTAATGTTGAAGAAGAAGACCATAGCAGGAGGCATCACAATCCCAGATTTTAGCCTCTACTACAAAGCTGTAATCATCAAGAGAGCATGGTGTTAGCACAAAAACAGACACATAGACCAATGGAATAGAATAGAGACTCCAGAATTGGACCCACAAAAGTATGGCCAACTAATCTTTGACAAAGCAGGAAAGAATAGCCAATGGAAAAAATACAGTCTCTTTAACAGATGGTGCTGGGAGAACTGGACAGCAACATGCAGAAGGTTGAAACTAGACAACTTTCCATACCATTCACAAAAATAAACTCAAAATGGATAAAGGACCTGAATGTGAGACAGGAAACCATCAAAACCCTAGAGGAGAAAGCAGAAAAAAACCTCTCTGACCTCAGCCACAGCAATTTCTTACTTGACACATCTCCAAAGGCAAGGGAATTAAAAGCAAAAATGAACTATTCGGACCTCATCAAGACAAAAACTTCTGCACTGCAAAGGAACCAATCAACAAAACTAAAAGGCAACTGATGAAATGGGAAAAGATATTTGCAAATGACATATTGGACCAAGGGGTAGTATCCAAAATCTATAAAGAACTCACCAAACTCCACACCCGAAAAACAAATAATCCAGTGAAGAAATGCGCAGAAGACATGAATAGACACTTCTCTAAAGAAGACATCCAGATGGCCAACAGGCACATGAAAAGATGCTCAATGTCACTCCTCCTCAGGGAAATACAAATCAAAACCACACTGAGATACGACCTCATGCCAATCAGAGTGGCTAAAATGAACAAATCAGGAGACTATAGATGCAGGAGAGGATGTGGAGAAACGGGAACCCTCTTGCACTGTTGGTGAGAATGCAAACTGGTGCAGCCACTCTGGAAAACAGTGTGGAGGTTCCTCAAAAAATTAAAAATAGATCTACTCTATGACCCAGCAACAGCTGTTAGGAAGTTACCCAAGGGATACAGGAGTGCTGATGCATAGGGGCACTTGTACCCCAATGTTTATAGCAGCACTTTCAACAATAGCCAAATTATGGAAAGAGCCTAAGTGTCCATCAACTGATGTATGGATAAAGAAATTGTGGTTTATATACACAATGGAGTACTACATGGCAAGGAGAAAGAATGAAATATGGCCTTGTGTAGCAACGTGGATGGAACTGGAGAGTGTTATGCTAAGTGAAGTAAGTCATACAGAGAAAGACAGATACCATATGTTTTCACTGTTATATGGATCCTGAGAAACTTAACAGAAGACCATGGGGGAGGGGAAGGGGGAAAAAAGTTAGAGAGGGAGGGAGGCAAACTATAAGAGACCCTTAAAAACTGAGGATAAACTTAGAGTTGATGGGGAGTGGGAGGGAGGGGAAAGTGGGTAATGGACATTGAGGAGGGCACCTCTTGGGAGGAGCACTGGGTGTTGTATGGAAACCAATTTGACAATAAATTTCATATAAAAAAAGAGAATCAGGTGTTCAAAGAATATTTAATGACACAGGCAGTATTAATTTTCTCTATATATGTATGCACAGAGGTATGTAATGATGGGGACAAGTTTAAAAAAGCTAGCAGCAATGATAAATATAATAACTTATAATAAAATTTATTTTTAAAATAATTTCAGTATTTTGAAATTATTCAATACATGGGTGTATTCAAAATACACCCATTTCAGTATTTTGAAATTATTCAATACATGGGTGTATTCAAAATACACCCATGAGGGTGGCTCAGTTGGTTGAGCTTCTGAATCTTGATTTCCGCTCACGTCATGATCCCAGGGTGTGAGATTGAGTTCTATGTCCAGCTTATGCTGTGCATGGAGCCTGCCTAAGATTCTTTCTCTTTTTCTCTATCTCCATCTACCCCTCTCCCCAACTTGTGTGCTCTCTCTAAAATTAAAAAAAAATTAATAAAAAATAATTTTACTATGTATTCAAGTTTCCTGTTTCCTGTTATTTATTTTGGTTATGTGAGCTAGCAAACAAAATTATGACAAATACAATAACAGAAATGAAGTGCCAAAAATGAAAGTTAAATAATAAAATAAGTAAAAACTTGAAAAGAGGTTTATATCTTCTCACATAATGAACATCTCAAGGCAATTGGGCAGTCCATTGAGTCTCTAAATTAGAGCAGATTTGGAAGTTTCTGACAGTGTTCAGATTTTGTTTTCATCCTCTGAGATATTGAGATTCACTAGGGAAACCTAGCATTCCAAATGTGTTAGAAAATACATAATGTGTCAACACGTTGTGACATGGGAGTGATACTAGTAAAAGCTGTTTGGTTCTATTAATAACACAAAACCAGTTCATTCTAATAGCAGAGAAACTATAAGTCTTTCTTTACTTTTTTTGCATTTGTAGCATTTACTTTATAAACTAAGAGAAATCAAATCGACATTTGATGAATCGTATGGAAATTTCTTTTTCATTTGAGGCTAGTTATTTGCAAATGACATCCAGAACTTTGGGTTTTTTTCCCCACTTACACTACTACCTTTATTTCTCCTCATCACATCATCACTATTGCTGTCATACAAATAACAAACAAGAGAAGAATATTTGGCAAAACCCATGAATTGGTATAACATTGGTTCATGAATTTTTATTTGTTTCATGATTAGCTGTTCTGATGCCACCTTTTCCCAAGTGATAGAGAAGGAGGGAACAAGAGAAATAGGTAAGTGAATTTGATCTTATCAAAACGTTGCTATTTTTTAAATCTCAATTTGTTTAGAAACATCAAGTGTGTGTGTGTGTATGTGTGTGCGTGTGTGTGCGCGTGTGTATATGTTTTTATCTGATTGAATTTTGAAGGTTCTAATCTTGGCTAATACATTGAATTGTTTCCATTTGGTCAATAATATTTTGGAGACATGACAGTGAAACCTATCTGGGTGTATACTGATTATTGCAGTTTCTACAGAAATGCATGTAACTAATGTGATGTATGACAAGGTGACCCAGTGGTAGTGATGGTAGTGATAACAAGTGGACTAGATATCCCAGCACAGTTGTCAACTCAATTTAGTGAGGCAAAAGAAAACCCTGCAAGACTTTTTCCCTTGGGTAGCTTGTTTTTCATCTAGTTTGCTCTTTCATTATTATTACAAATTGAAATTAACTTATTTCCTCAATCTCATCTTTAATATGCTAAGATATGTCAAATGCGTCCAATTGCATTGAACAATTTGAATACATTCTATTTTAATCTTATTGATTATATTGATCTCATTCTGCTCCTCAAACAACACAGCCAAAAATATGCCATCCATTTCTGCAAATGAAACCTCTAGGTAAAGGTTAATTACAAGGCTTTTAAGTGACACAACTGAAAGAGACAATGATCAATTGAAAATAGACCCTAATAGAGTATGAGAATTTTCCCTTACAACATAAGGGTTGGAATTATAAACCACAGATGCCAGTTCCCAGCTTCCCATGCCAGCTGGGGGTACATTTGATCCCACTTTTTCCCATTGGATTTGAAAACTGCTTAATTATCCTTGTATTCTAATGACCGTGTTTGCAGCAGGGCATTGAGACCTAAATCCTTTCTCTACAAGAGATGGTTTCAGTTTATCTGTCTAAAAAGAGTGATTTTTTTCTTATGAAGATACATATTCAATTTTGATATAGTAAGAAAAACACATTTGCATCCTTTCAATTAAAAAAGTGCAGTAAATCTGTTCTCTCTGTGTGTGTGTGTGTGTGTGTGTGTGTATGTACATGCGCGCATGAAGTGGGGGGAGAGATGCAAATTGGCACTTTTTCAGGGACAGTCTAGCTATTTTCTATTCCACAGTAGCTTCAGGAGTCTGTGGTGGCAGCTGGTAGTGTTTCTCTGATAGCCATGCTTCCAGGAAACAGCAGAGAGCTAAGACTTAACCTAAAACAATAAACTCAATCCTATTAACCACTTACTACCCTTCCCCCCTTCATACTGATCCCTTTCCAGAAAACATCTGTCTTCCTGGTCTCCCTTTTGCATGCATAAAGTCACTTCTAAAGTTCACAGCTTCCTGAGCATTTTTCTATTCTCTATTTAAAAATGTGTTTTTCCCACCATCATCTGACAACCTTTCAACAGCAGAAGTTGTGCCTACTATTTAGTTTTATTGTCTCTGTCAAGAATGCTCTGCTCACATACTAAGCAATGAAGCACATGCATAACTAATGAGCAGCAAAAATTATTGGGGCAATGCTGTGAAATAAGACAATTTCCCTTTAGGGAAATAAACTTTATTGATCTCATCCACCTCCCAGAGCCCTTCCTTCAATTGCTTATTTTGTGCGGGGATGGTTTAGTTTAGTTTAGTTTAGTTTCAGGGTATTTTTTAGTTTTTCTTTTCTGTATGTTTTTTCCATCATGAGAATCTTACTTTCCACTTATATTGCACATTCATGCATTTACTGTAAACTAAATTCACTTCAAGACTCATTGATCATCATCACTGTTTCCCCTCTCCTTTTAACTTTCTTGTTGAAATCCATGTTATTAATTCAAATATATTTTCATTAAGACTACTCTTTGATGATATCCTTCTAATAGATACCTAAAAGGTACACTCTTTTAATTTTTGTTGTTGTTCACAAATGCCTTTCTTTTGCCTGGTATGTTTGGTAGTTTGGTTGGGGACATGATAGTTGAATCATAATCTGACCTTCTCAGTAGTCTATAGATGTTCTCCCTTTGTCTTCCACCTTCTATTATTGAAAATGAGAAGTTCCTTAAAAAATTCTTGCTAATCAGTTGTTTCCTAAAAGGTGGTTCATTTTTTTTTAATTCATGGAAGATAGGATTTTATCCAGATATTGCCTTTCCTACTCTCTATTCATTTTCCCTTAACAACTTGACACACAGTAGGCACATGAGAAATATTCAGGATACATAAATATTTGCTGAATGCCTACCAATGATGGCTACTCTGCTAGATAAAAATTTAAGCCCCTTTACCGCCTGCTTATTAAATTTAGAGTAGGTAAGTAAAGTGGGCAATTAAACATTTCATTATAAGGACTAATGAGTTACAGTTGTTTAGGGATTTGATAAAGTTCTCTCTGTGGAAGCAAACAAATGATGTATTTTAATGAATCATATAAGTCATCTGGGCTTTTTAAAAAAAAAGTTTTTTTCTCTGTTTACTTGAATTTCCAAACTGACCAAATGTCTAAACGTCTTAGTGAGAGAACATAGGGTAATAATCTCTTCCTTTGTATCCTTGTTTCGTTCATCATTTGGGCACTTAGCTTGTTAATTATTGCAAAAACACACAGAAACTAATTTTGCTGACCCTAGCCCAGCATTCATACCCATCTGCAAGCTAGACCAAATTTGAGGATTTAATCCAGCTTATATGAGGGGCTAGAGAATTATCAGGTTTAGAAATAAAAAGGAGTCAGCAATACTCTAGACAGAAGAGAGAGCATATGTGAAAGGCTGGAAGCAAGAAAGAGAATAAAAAGCAGGTAAGAGATCATGAAGTACACATAGTGATATTAAAAGTATGGACTTGAATGCTACAAGGAGGCACTGACTGGACACAGATTCTTGATGTGAACTGACCTGAAAAGTCATTCTAGGAGTTTCTACAAACAGGAGCGATGCTGGAATGATCTGGTAGTTATGTAATAAACAGGCTTGGAAAACACATAGCCCTCATTTTCACAAGTGCTTTCCATTTAATTCAAAACAATATCAATAAGTAACTATCTAAAAACAATCTAATAGGTATAAAGGAGCCCCTATTTTTTGTAATAAAGGGAAATGCTTTTGTAAATTTTGTACTTGATTTCTATCTTAGCTAGTGTAAAACATATTCATTTTGTTTAAAGTTCACTTTTGTAAGAATCTCTTTGGAAAGCAGTCAGTGGGTGTGGGATGTTTCCTGAGACTCGCAGGGTACCTGCAGAAATTCTGAGATTTACTTAAAAATAAAATAAATTGGGGGGCCTGTGTGGCTCAGTGGGTTAAGCATCTGGCTTCGGCTCCAGTCATGAGCTCATGGTCCTGACTTGGAGCCCCATGTTGGGCTCTCTACTGTCAGCACAGAACCCACTTCTCCCTCTCGCTCTCTGCTCCTCCCCACTCACGAACTCTATCTCTCTCTCTCAAAAAATAACATTAAAGGGGCGCCTGGGTGGCGCAGTCGGTTAAGCGTCCGACTTCAGCCAGGTCACGATCTCGTGGTCCGTGAGTTCGAGCCCCGCGTCGGGCTCTGGGCTGATGGCTCAGAGCCTGGAGCCTGTTTCCAATTCTGTGTCTCCCTCTCTCTCTGCCCCCCCCCCCTGTTCATGCTCTGTCTCTCTCTGTCCCAAAAATAAATAAACGTTGAAAAAAAATTAAAAAAAAATAACATTAAAAAAAATAAATCTTGAGAACATAGGTCTGCCCAAAATGAACACAAATCCCTGTTACAACTTAAAAAAAAAAAAAAAACAGCTGTTTAGGGTTAGTATTCCAAAATATTTTTAAAAAACCTGATAGAACTCAACACCCATAAACCAAATAACCCATTTAAAAAATGGACAGAAGACACAACCAGACATTTTTCCAAAGAAGACACAGATGGCCAAAAGACACATGACAAGATCCTCAACATCTCTCATCATCAGAGAAATGAAAATCAAAACTACAATGAGATATCACCTCACGCCTGTCAGAATGGCTAAAATCAACAACTTAAGAAACAAGTGTTGGCGAGGATGTGGAGAAAATGGAAACCTTGTACACTGTTGATGGGCGAGATGCAAACTGGTTGTGAGACACTTGAACAAAAAACCCCCCCCACAAAAAGTTTAACTGGACGTTTCTCCAAAGAGGTTAAAAATTAAAACTACCTTATGATTCCAGTAGTTGCACTATTGGGTATTTACCCCCAAAAACACAAAAACAACAAATTCAAGGGCTACATGCAAGCACTTGCTTACAGCAGCCAAAAATGGAAACAGCCTAAGGGTCCATCGATTAGATGAATGGCATAAAGAAGTGATACACACCACACACACACACACACACCACACACACACACACTGGAATATTATTCAGTCATAAAAAGGAACAAAATCTTGCCATTTTCTGTGACATGGATAGAGATAGAGTATAATGTCAACGACATAAGTCAGTGAGAGAAAGAAAATACTATATGATGTCACTCATATGTGAAATTAAGAAATGAAACAAATGGGCAAAGGAATAAGACAGAGAGAAAGATGGAGAGAGAGACAGAGAGAAACCAAGAAATGGACTCTTTAACTATAGAGAACAAACAGATGGTTACCAGCGGGGGAAGTGGGGAGGAGATGGGTGAAATAGATGATGGAGAATAAAGACTACACTTATCAGGATGAACTCTGAGTAATGTATATCATTGTTGAATTACTACTATTGTACACACGAAACTAATTAACACTGTATGTTAACTATACTGGAATTAAAATAAAAACTTAAAAAAATTAAAAACTTATCAATACACTTTAATACAGTTGACTAGGAAGAGAGGCATAATCAAAATGCATTTTGTTTGAGGATTTGCAAAACTTGAAAGCTAATATTTTCAAGTTATTTAGAAGTTATCATTTAAGCAGTAATTTTAACTGTTATATTAAATATTTTAAATGTAATTTAATATAAGATGTATTATTAAAAAATATACACGTGTTCTACAGAAAGTTTTTGGGATTCTTTTTTTGCATTGAAAATATCATTGTCATAAGCTATTGTAACACATCTTGTTCTGTATGAGGCAGTATACTCAGAGGTCAGAAAGTATATTGAACTTGTACATGGTCTTGAGGATATGCATACGTGTATTTGCATGTGCACACAGTATATCCTGCTGTGTTAGATTGAAACCTTCTTGAATAAACAATCTTCAACATAATTTTTGTATGCTTTTTCCTTTTAACATGAACTCTGGAAAATAAAGGATAGCTGCTACTCTAATAATTGATAGTTTGGCTGGTTGGCATACCTCCTAGTTCTACTATCATCTAGCATTTTTTTTTTTAGTTTTTACTGAAATACTGTTGCACTGTTTTCTTTAACTATATGGGTACTTTATCCCCCCAAAATGTAGGCACCTTTATCCCCCCAAAAGAGGCAACTATCCTAGAATAGCTTAAAATATTTCAAAGTTCTTTCACTTCAAACATTCTTCAGAGGCAAACATATTCAACTTAAGTCGGAAGTTAACGAACTAAGCCACCCAAGTGCCCTTGAGATAAGTGTTTTTTGTCTGTCTGTTTGTTTGTTTTACTTTAGACTATGTAAGATGAGAATATTTGTTACCCAGATTTCTCTTTTCCCCCCTTTGACCAAGATATTGGCTACATCTTCCATTTTATAATTTCTCTAAACCTGCTTGGACTACTTTTAATAAAATTATACATTCTCACTTCCAGAGAACACAAAATATGTGTTTGTGGGTTCACTTCTAATTTTTATTTGTTTATATCTACATTATTCCATTTTCTCAATCCAATTCTTTTTTTGTCATAGCCACCGCATTTATCTATATAATGCATGATTTTCCAAAATTTATCTGATTTTTTTTTCTCCTTTTGATGTTCTTTTGCTTTTGTTATCAGAGTAATATTGTCTTCCTAAGATACGTTTGGAAATATTCTGTTCTTCCTCCATTTTCTCAACATATTTGCCTAAGACTTGTAGTATTTCGTCTTTAAAAACCTGAAAAATTCAGCGTGCCTGGGTGGCTCAGTCAATTAAGCATCAGACTCTTGGATCTGTGTGGCTCAATCAGTTAAGCATCAGACTCTTGGATTGGGCTGAGGTGGTGATCTCAGTGTCATGGACTGGGGCCACACGTCGGGCTCTGCACTGACAGTGCAGACCCTGCTTGGGATTCTCTCTCTCTGCTCTCCTTCCCCCCACCTCTGTCTCTCTTTCTGTCTCAAAAATAAATAAATAAACATTAAAAAGAGAATAATTTAAATGTTTGAAACTTCAACAGCAAAGCAATCTGTAAAAACTACACATTTTCCCATAGTAGGAAAATGATTTATGTATAATAAATATTTATTATTTTTATTTTAAAATGTTTATATTTGTTATTTAAATATAAATATTTAAATATCTATTTTATTGACTAACTATTGGACTATTTAGATGACTTTTTCAGAGTCAATTTTGGTAATTTGTATAGTCAAAGAATCCACCATTTCTTCTAAGTTCCTAATTATTGGCTTTATGATTTTCATAATATTCCTGTGTTATTTTTTATGGTAGAGTTGGTGAAAACATTTTTCTTTTTTACTCCTGTCATTTATTAATTTTAGTTATTTTGAGATGAGAGTGAGTGAGAGATGAGAGAGAGCATGAGCAAGGGGAGGGGCATAGAGTGAGGAAAGAATCCCAAACTGTCTTCCAGCTGTCAGGGCACCGCCCTATAAGGGGCTTAATCTCACCACCGCTAGACCATGACCTGAGCCCAAAATCAAAACTTCGACACTTATTGGTCTAAGCCACCTAGGTGCCTCAAATTCACTCCTGTTATTTTTAAAATGCATTTTCCCATTTTTTTCTCTGGATAAGTGTCTCTGCAGATTTACTAATTTTGTCAACAATTTCAAAAAAATAAACTTAGCATTTTATTGAACAAAATAATAAAGAAAATCTTTCTTTCTTCTTTCTTTTCTTTCTCTTCTTTCTTTCTTTCTTTCTTTTATATTTCATTTCCTTTCTCCTTTTTGGGGTTTAATTTAATTTTTATTTTTGCATTTTTTCTTGTGTATGTTCGTAGGCATAACATTCTCTAACTTTTTCACTTACATAAATTATAATAATTTTAGAGTGATATAGACTTCTAGATTGACTTTTTATTTTCCCACATTAAAAATGTATCCTATTGTTTTCTGTTCTGTTTCTGATGAAAATGAAGCTATCAGTATATATTGTTCCCTATATTTAAGATAGCTTATTCATTGGTGCCCTTTCTTTCTTTTTCTCTTTCTTTCTTTTTCTTTCTTTCTTTCTTTCTTTCTTTCTTTCTTTCTTTCTTTCTTTCTTTCTTTCTTCTCCCTTTCTCCCTCCCTGTCTCTCTCCCTCCCTTCTTATTTTTTTCACTGTTGGCTTCCAACATGTTAACTATTTCATACCTAAGCATCATTCTCTCTCTCTCTCTCTCTCTCTCTCTCTCTCTCTCTCAGTATTTACTGTTAACATTAGTCAAACTTTTGGATAAATAGGTTTCTAAAAAAAAATTGGGAAGTTTCTAGGTAATATGCTTTCAAATATTTTTCTGCATAATTTTATTTCTGGGATTCCAATTACATTTAGATTATAATGCTTGAAATTGTCCGAAATAAGAAATTGTAATTGCTTTCAAACAAATTATTTTTCTGATTATGCTTCAAATATGATAATATATATTAATCTGTTGATGTTTATCTTTTTTCTGCAATCTCCAGTTCACTGTTATGCTCTAGTAATTTTTTCATATTCTACATTGTAATTTCAATCATTAACCTTTAAACACTGGATTAAAATAGTTTAATAAAATAATTACAAATAAAATAAATATTACCATCCTGGTGAATTGCATTAAAAAACACAAATGTCTGTTTTCACAGTGAAATATCTTAGTTTTTTTAGTGAATCTTATTTTTTAGCTATAGAAGCATGAGAACAGAACAAGCAGAGAATCCATTAATATTGCTGCTTAATTATATAGAAAGAAAGATGATGAATTACTTCTCTTTACTTGTAGATAAACACCATATTTTTATACAATAAAATAATAATAAAATTTCAGTTAGTTAGATAGAGATAACTATAAGTATTAGAGTATTTTTGTTGACTGAATCAGATAATAAACCCATCCATAAATGTAAGAATTCCTCTCCACAATGAATTTCTTAAAAAACAAATATGAAATGCAGATAATTTGGAGTGGTAATTTGCAATTGCTGTTTTTACAATGGGCCTAGAAAAGTATTGTTCAATTTGAGATCTAAGAATTATAGATCCTGAAGAAAGCAGTAAAGTGATCTTCAACCAGTTATCTCTGTTTTCCTGTCTGATATTGGAAAAAAATTTTGTGAGCAATAAAAGCAGAATGATCACATGGATAGATAAGAAATAGTAAGTTCTTAAAATAAGCAACCATATGCTCTAGTCTTTGAGAAAGGAAGAATTTCTAGACAAAATGGAAAAAGTCTTTTAAGGAAGTAGGCCAGGGAAGGAAGGAAGGAAGGAAGGAAGGAAGGAAGGAAGGAAGGAAGGAAGGAAGGAAGAGTGGGAGGAGGGGAAGAAGATACAAAGCAAGCTTTTAGGAAGTTTGATAAAAATAAAATAGTGGCATAATATAAGAAAAAAATTATGCCTTATTATAAAACATAATACAACTCTAAAACATTATTTTGTTTTTCTCCTCATATTCTTTAAAGAACTGTACTGTCTTAACTTAGGTACATAATAACATACTTTATAGACTGGTGACTTAAACAATACACATTTATTTCCTTGCAGTTCTGAAGCTTGGAAGTCCAAGGTATCAGCATGGTCAGGTTCTGGCGAGATCTCTCTTCTTGGCTTGTGGATAGTAAACTTCTTAGTATGTGCTCACATGGCAGAAAAAATAAAAGCAAGCTCTCTGATATCTCTTCTTATAAGGGTACTAAAAACCAATAGATTGTTCAACCTATTGGAAAATAAAACAATTCTGAAGTTGGGCACCTAGAGAAATAAGTGGAGCAGGTAAATATGAGAAGGGAATTCTTGTATTTGAGATTGTGGAGGATTATCAGTTATTAGAATGGAGTTTCAGGTATGACCATGCTTAGCATGGGCGGCAGAGAAATTTATTGGAGTAGAGAATATCAAGTTAAGGGCAATAGAAAGATCATCTATGGAGACATTACAATCATCATAGTTCAGGACAAAAGAAATATTGTAAAGAATGTCAGAAAACTAAGGGCCACATCTTTAAGATTTTGAGTGAATCAGATGACTACCATCAGGTAGTGAATGGAATAATCAGACAGTATTAGCTTTAAATACGGCTTTCATATTATGTTTAATCAATGTTTTATTTTATGCTGGGCATTATCAAATAGGAACCTTCCAGAGAAGTGCACTGAATAACATATAGTACCTAAAGACACTTTCTTCACTTATTCCACATACTTTCAGGGGGAAAAAAACTATTATGATGGACAAAAGTTATAAGGCAAATGTCAGCTCTAAATGGGTCTCAAGTTACTGGATGTTCAAGCAAAGTCTGTATGACCATCTTTCAAGGATTCTGTAGAGAAGATTAATTATTTCCATGGGAAGGTTTTTTTTTGTTTTGTTTTTGTTTTTTTTTACTTCTCCAGCATTCTACCCTTATAATGGAAACAGTAGAAAAATACCACACATTGATCAAATAACTTTTCTCTCTACCCTATCCCCTTCTTCTTTCTCCCCCCCTCTTTGCTTCCTTCCTCCTTTCCTTCATTTCATCAAGTGCCAGATACTGTGCTAAGTGCAGTGGATAAACAGTTAAAAATACATTCAGTGAATCCAGGTATTGTAATTCTAGTGTAGGGACAGGAAATCAAAAAGTGGGTATGCATATCTTCAAATATACTTGTGTATATGGAAGTCAAGGATCGCTTCACAGAGGAGAAAATGCTTGAGCTAGCTCTGTAGGATGAAGTAGGTTTCATAGTTGAGAAAAGGGGGAAAACAAATTTTAAAAGCTAGAAAAAGCATCTGAATAGATGTGCAGGCCCATAACTGGAGACACTAGGAAAAGTTAACACCTGTTAACTTTGGTAAAAGGTAACTGTAATTGGAGGAATGGGGCTGCCAGAATTGACTGGAAGGTGAGGCACAGACTGCAGGCAGGAGCTTGGTTACGAAAATCTTTGCACTTGAACTCGGAAACCAAAGAATTTATGATTTGTTTTCTGGTTTCTTATGTGTCTATTTCTCCTAAAATATAAAAGTGGTCATGTCCCTTCTTCAGTGTGGCAGTTGAGTCCAACCTTTTGTCTCAATAATCCTTCTAAATCCCATCGGTACCTATTCTCCTTCACCCTTTTCAAGAAAGGGTAAAACACTTGTACTCCACCCCCTACCAGGTTCTTCTAGAGCTGTATGTTCTCTTTTGCCTCAGAGTCTGGTTAAAGCTGTTCATTCTATTTAGGACAATCATTTCATCCAGAATTCTTTAAGACCCAATGCCTCCATTTTCCTTATCTTCAATTTGCAAATTCACATGCAACTTTCAAGTTACAGTTGATTGCAAAGGCTTTGGCTGACTCTGAAACATTGCTAGGTCCTCTATTTACAGGCTCCCGTAGGAATTCTGTTTTCATATTTATGGTACACATATCATTGCTAGATAAATTTAAGCCTTTCATCTTCAACTATAAGTGCCATGAGACCAGGAGCTCTGAATTCTCTTACTGTTGAGTGTATGATTAGATAGGTAGCTAAATGGAATGAAATATAAATCAAGGGTGATTAAAGTTCAGTGGATCAAATAGAATGTAATTTGGTCCAATGTGTGGTTTAGAGATTCTCTTTGTTGAGCCTGAGGCAGATACGTGGAAAGAGATAAGATTAGAGAAAATCTATCAGGATATGAGTTAGGAATATATTTCATAGCTTAA
The DNA here is from genome assembly GCF_007474595.2 of Lynx canadensis. Lineage (NCBI taxonomy): Eukaryota > Metazoa > Chordata > Mammalia > Carnivora > Felidae > Lynx > Lynx canadensis. The sequence goes on along the minus strand of NC_044303.2, from coordinate 220,250,501 downwards.
GAAAGAGGGCATTATGGAGGAATAGCAGAGAGCATGAAATGGAGAACAATAGATTAATTACAGAGATATTTAGATGGTATACAATAAATAATTGGCCGTACAGGTAGTGAGAGGAGGGTGTTGGTGGTGGTGAGGATGAGGATGACATTATTCTGGCTGATTAACTATGTACATGATGGTGTCTCTTATCAGAACAAATATGAAATAAGAATAGTGATTTTGGGATGAGGCAATTAGGTCCAATTTTAAACAAGCTTAAGCTATTCATATAGACAGAAAATTGGGCTTTACAATATATCTATTACTCTCTACATAGGTTTGGACAGGAAATTTACATTACCGAATCAGTGTATAGAAGGTTAATTATTAAGTAATAAAAATGAATAGGCTTTCAGCAGGCAAAGTGTAAAATGAGAACACAATAGGGTAGGGTATTACCTTGGGGAGCCTCAACCCAGAAAGGTTGCCAAAAAAAAAAAAAAGGTAGCTAAGATAGCAAAGTTACAGGACAATGAGGAGAGACCTTTTACATGGAAGCCAAGGGAAAATAAAATTTCCTGAAGCAAGTGATCAAAAATATCAGATGTGGCAGGGAGGTCAAATAAAAAGAGACTGGAAAGTGTTCATTAGATTTCATCACATGTTATTGCTGCCTATTGTCAGAGAGGTTTCAGTCAAACGGCAGGGCCAGCAATGAGACCACAAAGGCTGAAGAGTGCTTGTAAGGAAAGGTAGTAAGGCTCCTCCATAGAGAAATGTACCTGTGCTGGGAAACAGAAGGAAAGCACCACAAGGCGTTCAAGCTATTGGAAGGGTATTCATTAAAATGGTATTATCCTTGATTGCAGTGGTATTTCAGAGTAAGAATGCTTGTTTTGCATAAGGAAATAATATCCCCCAATCCTATGACCTATACAAAGCAAGGTACCCTCTCAAAACATATTAATGCTTGCCCTGCTAAAATGTGTAGCCTCCATATTTTTGTTTCCGTGTGAAGGTAACCGTATTTGTTCCCTAATATTTTAATCTGAAGGTTAAGATGATAAAAGTGGTTTGATAGGTACCTAAAGGTATTTGGTGACACTGAATGGCTGTTTAAATCTAAAACATCTCTATTACTCTTCTAGCAACCACTGGTTGGGGTTCTGAACAGATAACACACGTTTATGGGAGCTTACTTTTAAATGTCTGCATACCCATTAGGAGACAGGATTTCTGTCCTGGTACCTCAGTAGATAATTTATCATTGACAGTCACTTCTAGTTAAGACTGCAGTCTAAATTTTAAACACTCCTTTCCTCACCTTCAACTAGTTACAATGTCACTTTGTGTATTGTCATAAATATTTCATGCTGGAAATTTGTCAAGATGAGGGGAAAAAAAGCAATATGCACATGGTTATTCCCTGAAGTGTGTTCTCTAGTAGCTAAAGTGTCTTTCTTACATTAAAGAAATTAAGTAAATTATAGTGCATTAACTTGGTAGTATATTGTTCTTCTTAAAATAGTCATACAAATTTTTGTCACATATAAACAAAAAATGAAGTTCCACTAAAAGGCAGATATAGAATGATTTGGTCATTACTATTTCAACCATAAAATATATGTATCCATATTCACAATATTTGGAAGATAACATGCAAACATGAAAATAGTTGAGACATGTTTTTGATTTATAAGGTATTTTATTTTCTTAAAAATTCACTTTGTTTTTCAATAAGAGGATATATCATAGGCTCCTTTGTTGCTATTGCTCCAATTTATCCAACCTCATATAAAAAAGCTAGTAAAACATCGTCAGCAATTAAATTTAGACCACCTTTAGCAGAGAGGTTTCTTGGCTTTTTATAAATAATGTTAAGGTAACATTGTAATATTATTTTCTTTATGGTATATTCATCAATGAGTAACATCTCTCCTCATGTAAATGGGCCATAAAATTCTCTCCCTCCATGATTCCACAAGTGATCTCAGTGATTCCTTATTTACCACAGAAAATCCAAAAATATTTTCATTTTCCTGAAGATTGAATTCTGCTCTTGGGTGAAGCAATTGTTGGGCACAAAGTTCCAACTTCACAGATGGTTATTAGACTTGCATTGCCCTGAGACAGAACCCTTATGTTGCTCTGTATTTTTCTATATTATTTGGAATTAGTTGTATTTTCACCCCAACAAAGGGTTCAAACACATGCAATTAAAAACAAAGCACAATTGCTTCCTTTGATCTAAATAGAACTAAAAGTCATGGATTTTTGTGTTGTTGCTCACTTTTAGAAATTTATAGTTTAGTTAATAACCCTTTGATTGGGCATCAGGCTAACTCATATAATAAAGTGAATCAAGGAAGGAACATGTGGCCCATGTCCTGGGCAAACTCCTTGAAGTAGGCATGCATCGGCATCCATTCAAGTGCCTTCAGGCTGGTCTGGGGAGAAGTGGAATCGGTGGTGAGCAGGTGCGGGGGGCCAACAAGACTCATGGTTGAACCCAGCCAGGAGACTGCTACTCACACTTCTGTTGACTGGCCGGCAAGTGCTTCACCACATGTATATAATAGGTCCTTGTACACATGCCCACTTCTCTTAGTCTTTATATTGCCTTCCTCAACATTCTTTTAAGGCAATTCTGGAATATATACATCATTAAAAACTGTTTGTTTGTTTTATTCCAAGATTCACCAAACCAACCCAACAAAATATTAGGACTGTAAATGTGAACTCAAGTAAAATCTTTTGGCGAGTAGATAACTTTGCCTCAGCCTTGCAGGGCAACTCCAGGAAGGCAATGGAGGTACAGCATAAGAAACAAGGGGGCACTAGTGTTCATATCCATGCACGAGTAAGATATTGGTTAACAGCCACCATGGGGCTGTAAAATCTCTATGCATGTAGGCAAAATGGGTTTTGGCAGGCTGGGGTCAGCCCTCTGACACAGAGGTGCAAGTGCTGGCTGTTGGGAAAGCAAAGGAGTTTTGATAGTGTCTACTGTGCCACAGTTCACATAAATTATCTATAAGTGTGTGTGTGCTTTTTCAGTTATCTTTTCAATAAATATATTTCCTTATTTAAAAAAAAATGGTCCTTAGTGACTTTGGTTAGAAGAGCTATATACCACAGTGACACTGATATAGCCTTCCTTCACCACTACCTTTCTCCATAGTCCTTGATCTCATATCCATTATATTGAGGAACATATCCTAGGAGACCTGATGAATGTTTTTCAATTTGCTAACAGACATCTACCCTAACCTCAGTCACAGAGACTAATGTTTGGTTAGATAGATAAGTTTACTTTTTTTTTTTTTTTCCTTAGTAAAAGATCCAAAAGAAATGGCGATATCAATGAGGCAGGCTGGTCATTCCTAAGGGAAGCCCAGTAGTTTATCAACATCACTTTCTTTCTTGGCATATCTCACTAAGCCCTGATATAATTTATTTAAGGATTAATATGATGCCAAATTTAGTATCCTCATCTAGAACATAAATTTATATGAAGTCACAGAATCATATATTTTTAAAGTTAGAATAAGCTATGATGTCATCACTCAGGTCAATCCTCTCATTTTACTAATGAAGAAGCCATGTTTGTAGAGAACAAATATCTTTACACAAGAGTATAGATTTTAAAAATTTGAAGCATGATAGTTTTGCCTCTCAGCTCAATGATTTCCCTTCTTCCTTACATGCTGTTTAATTTCAATAATGTTCCCCATTGTCACTCTGCAATATAAGTATGTTTTTATAGGTAAACACTTACGGTTATATTTAAAAGAAAACCCAAATTCATGATTCACGTAGAGGTATATTATGCTGTAGCTACCATGGCTTTCTATAGTGTATTTTAAAAATTTCTTCTTATTTCATAATTAGCTCGTTTGGTGGCAAAAGATGGATGCTTTGATTTTCTAAGTGGGTATAAAACTTTAAACATATAGAGTGGTTCGGAGGAAATGAAGTACTTTTTTCCCCCTTCAAAAGTGTTCTTCATAGTGATATGTGATCAGGAAGGCAAGAATCCCACTTTTCTAAATAGTATACATGCACAAGAGGTCACAGTTAAGGTTACCTTGGGAGTTCTAATTCTGAATTTCCTGAATTTTGTGGTTTTCAATCATAACTTTAATGTTCCATTAATGCAGGGCATTTTTTTACACTGAACTGTTTTATGTCTTTTATTCTGCACTAATGGACATTGTGTTGATTTCTATGAATATCAAGGAGAGCTCAATATTCTGGTAAAACTCTTTTTAGTTCATGTTTTATTTTTTAAATCCTTTTATTTGAGTTTGACTAAAACAATGTAAAAGCTTTTCTATCAATAGACATTTTTTTATTTTCTAGAAAAAGACCAAGAAATATTGTTCTGTGTATTTAAAATTAAGATGTGCCTCTGAAAAGTTCGAAAATTTAGTGATTTTATTGTTTTCGTAGCTTTAAAATACATTAAATTATACACCAGTATCTTTGTCATTCAAATTTAAAAACGTCAGACTACCTACCATAAAAACAACACAAAACAAAGAATAAAAACTTGAATTCAACATGAATATGAATCACTCTTATATTCAAAGCGCAGCTCTTTAATTCTGGAATAATTTGTGAATTTCTTGATAGAAGTGATAATGTTTTAATGTTTTTTGGTGTAATCAATCAGAGTTCTGAGTTTGTTGTTTAATAAATACTTATTGAATTAAATAGAGTTTTTGAGTTTCCAGACTTATTGTGTTTGTTCTCTATCCTCAAATACGCCTTCTTCATTTTAAGTCAAGGGTGGTACACACCAATTCCAATGAACTTAGTGATAGTTCTAGCCCTGAACAGTACTCTGCAGCTAATTAAAAAGGAAGAAAGATGTGACTCGGTAATTATGCATACACCTATTATTTGAAGACAGATTCTAAGCTCAGTGAAAGCAAGGACTGTGTTTTGTTTGCCACTTCAAGCCAGTAGCTATAATGTAATGCTATTTAAATTTGGCTCCCTAGATCTTAAATGGTGTGTTTAGTATTTTAAAATCATGTTGACATCTTCATAATATGACAAACCTAAGACATTTCCCATACATATTTTATACATAACATTTTTTTCTTAGAATGCAATTCTTTTCTGAATATATTAAGTAAATGAGTTTAGAAGCATTAGAATTGTACTCTGATCCACATTTTTATTCTTAGGTATATATTCAAGAGAAACGTGTTAATATTCACCAAAATTCATGCACAAAAATGTCCATAGCCTTACTTATGATCATCAAAACTGAACACACACTCAGTATGTATATATATATATATATATATATATATATATATATATATATATATCATGTATATATGCAAAATTCATGGAATGGGTTTTTAAATTCATGCAATGGAATATTATACAGTAATGCTAATGAACATACTACAATTATATGCATAAAAAAGAAATAGATCTCACAGACAGTGTTGCACTAGAGAAGGCAAACACAATTTTATGCTATATGATCCTATTCATATAAATTTCACAAAGAAAACTAGTTTGTGGTTTTGAAGTTAGGATAGCATTTACTTTGGGGGAAAGCAATGACAGGTATGGGAGCTTTTGGAGGTAATTTTGGCTGGCAACTTTGTATTTTGAGCTGAGTTTTGGCTACACAACGTGATCAGTTTGTGAAATTCATTGAACTATATACTTGTTTTGTGAACTTTGTTACAAATTCTACACTGGGGGCACCTGGGTGGCTCAGTCAGTTGAGTGTCTGACTGTTGATTTCGACCCAGGTCATGATCCCAGGGTCAAGGGATTGAGACCCTCAATGGGCTCCATGCTGAGTGTAAAGCCTCCTTGAGATTCTCTCTCTCTCCCTCTGCCCCTCTCCCCTGCTCACACTCTTTCTCTCTCTGAAAAAAACAAAAGCAGAAACAACAAACAAACAAAAAAAAACCACTACACTAATTTAAAAAAAATAATATTTATTTTGAGAGACAGAGAGCACACAAGCAGGAAAGGGACAGAGAGAGAGGGAGACACAGAATCTGAAACAGGCTCCAGGCTCCGAGCTGTTCGCACAGAGAATGACACGGGGTTCAAACTCATCAACCACAAGATCATGACCTGAGCCAAAGTCGGACACTCATCCGACTGAGCTACCCAGGCACCCCCACTAAAATGTTTAGCTAAAAAAATGCTAAAGTGAAAGCAAAATATTTTGTTAATGTTTCCTTTTTTTGAGAGAGAGACACACACAGAGTGTGAGCAGGGCTGGGGCAGAGAGAGAGGGAAACACAGAATCTGAAGCAGATTCCAGGCTCTGGGCTGTCAGCACAGAGCCCGCCAGGGGCTCGAACTCTCAAACTGTGAGATCATGACCCAGGCCAAAGTCAGTTGCTCAACCAACTGAGCCACCCAGGCACCAAGAAAGGAAAATATATTTTGGAGTCATACAGCTTTAGGTTCGAATGTGTCTAGTTTTACTTCAAGTTGCTTTTAGGTTTCAGGTGGGGAAATAAAATCAGACCACATAAATTACAAAATTGCTTTAAACGTTAGTACCAATGGTTAAACTACTAATGTCATAAATAAATATTTAGGTAATAACTATTAGGTTTTTGTTTGTTTTTATGTAAAAATTCAAACGCATAGTGAGCACAGAGCTGGAAATTAAATCTGTATCTGATTCTACAGCCTACAGTTTTTCCTTGGATTATTTTGCCTTTCTCTTACTGTGATTTTTCTCTTAAGAATTACACATTACAGCAATTAAGAAAAATTATTATAGAATGGTATAGTAAAACGCATGAAGATTATAAAAAAAGCAACTATTATCAATACTTTTAACCAAAACCTTTTTTTTAAATCTAGGATGAAGGAAAAATGTATTTCAAATTTTAATTTGTTTGAACTCCCTCAATGGCCTCAGAACAACTAGTCACGACAGTACCAGATGTTCTCAACAGTGATTTTGATTTACCAGGTGGTATTTTCTTTCGTGAGAGTTCAGGATCTGACAACTTGCAACTTAACTAAAAAAGAGAGAGAGAGAGAAAGAGAGAGAGGGAAAGAGAAGGGTTTACATAGATCCCTTTACAACCTTGTCACTCTGTCACTGCACTCCCAGGTAACACTGACTTCTCTCACATAACAGCTTGTTTATTTCTCTGCCTTCTGACAAAATAGAAAGATGTTGACATTTTTTTAGGATACTCTTTCTCATCTGTGCAAAATGTCATAATATCATGACTCACCAGGTCTCTTGCAGGTGGTTTCTGCATGACTCCAATTTCTCCTCTACCAACAGAGTTACTGAAATTGAGTAAGCGTGGGGTCCATTTAAGCTAGGATGCAGAATATTTGCCCATCCTCATTTTAAGAAGGTATACATAAACTTCCTGGTCTTATCTCAGATGAAAATTAAAACATACAAATTTAACTTAAGGGCAACGAAGGATGACAAGTCACAAGACAGATCTAGAACCTAGCGTGAGAGCCGCCCACTAGTTCCCAGCAGGTTCGGAAGGAATTAATGCAGATGCAGACACTGACCAGGTAAAACATTGAGAGGATGAAGAATTTCTCATACATAATTCATTACAATGCCTACCAGAAACACCAGGGTGGCTACAACGAGGTGTCAGAATTACAACCAGCGTGTGCATTTACTACCCTGGGCAATAAATGGCCACCCACTCATGAAGGTGAACACTTGACATTTAGGAGACGTTTCCAGCACAGAAAGAGACCTCGTGCCTTACGCTGATTCGGCTCAGAATTTCTCAAATAGCAAAGCTGCGAGATTGTAGGTAAGATCAGCATTAAGGGATAAGAATAAAGCACAACTGGAGGTGAGTGAATAATCAACGACTGTAGGGAAAAGAGGTCCCTAGAAAAGGTTTTTGTGTCACTGGAATCACGTCTGATAAACAGCAAAGGAGCGCTGCAGAAATAAATTTCAACTCTAGCAGAGTGCTGCAACTGGGATTATTCTGAGCGGCAACAAATGAAGCTAGTCTCTTGCAACAGTTAGCATGTTTGTAAACTGTTTTTGTTTAGTTTTGTTTGTTTCGTCTTAGGCAGGTCTGTTTCTTTATGAAAGCTCAGATATTTGGAATATGCTGGGCTACAGAGTCAGGGAGATGAGGTTCAGTTAACACTTGTTTAAAATATTTTAAATAAATAGCTGTATTCATTTTTAGAATTGATTCCCCCCCCCCCCAAAAAAAGGCAACCTATAGAATTAGAGAATAAATGAATGGTTGCTTGGGGTTGATTGTGGAAATAGAGAATTACTACAAATGAACGCAGGGATTTGTTTTTGTGTTTGTTTTTGTTTGTTGGTTTTTTGCTTGGTTTGCTTTGTTTTCTTGTGGGTTTTGTTTTGTTTTTCTTTTTGTTTGTTTGTTTTGACTAAGGAAATTTTCTAAACCTGGACTCAGATCTGGTTGCTGTAAAACTCTGTAAATTGACTTCGGTTCTGGGACATAGATGGTACCTCAAAAAACCTATTGTAAAAAGTCTTGAGCGTTTAGACTTCTCTTAACAGGCCTTGCTCCTCACCAATTCTTCTTCATAATACACTTTTTTCACTAATTATCCTTTCATTTTGTGTGATCCCTTGTAGTTCATAAAGACCTTCAAGAAAAACAAAACAAATACAAACCAGACCTACGATTCCTTGACATCACTAGAAATTATCATTTTTTTTCTTTTCTCACAGAAAGCAGAATGAGAAAACAGATGAAATCAATGTCTATTTGTTTTAAGCAAGATACAAAAGACCTCTGGGCTCTTATCAAAATACAAGCCTGTATTCTGTAATGAAAGAGAGTCTTTGCAATGCCTGTGAATCTCCTTTCATAATCCTTCTTCATGTTAAAATCATACTGGCCCATTTTTTTCACATTTCCATAAAAGAATAGGAATAAATTACCCTTTTGCACCTTTTGCGTGTGAGAGAATTGAGATAGAATGTTACCACAGACTAACCTGTAAGGAAAACAGAAAAGATATCAGAACAACCCTCCTTTCCCCTGATTCTTGCCCTGAAAACTCTACTAGGAAATAAGTTTTATAATATGCCCTTCCAATACTCTCCTGTAGCCCATCAACATAACTTCTTTATCTTCTGCTCTAGTTATATATATGTTTTATATATATAATATATTATATATATAAAACATATATATAACACACATATATAACATATACACACGGTAATCTATTGGCTTCTCAGGGTCTTCTGCCTCTTCAAAAACACTGTTTTCCCTTTTCTGATTTTGGTAAAAAAAACACATAACATAAAATCTACCATCTACACTATTTTTTGAAGTTTATTTATTTATTTATTTGGAAGAGAGAGGGCGTGAGCAGGAGAGGGGCGGAGAGAGTGGAAGAGAGAGAGTCCCAATCAGGCTCCATGCTCAATGTGGAGCCTAACTCAGAACTCGATCCTATGACCCTGGGATCATGATAGGAGCAGAAATCAAGTCAGACACCTAACCAGTTTAGTCACCCAAATGCCCAATGAAACTCAAACTTATTGAACAATTCCTCTTTTACCCCTCCCCCCGGCCCTTTGTAACTATCATCCTGCCTTCTGATTCTATGAATCCAATTCCTTTATTTATTCCATAGAAGTGGAATTATACAGTATTTGTTTTCTTTTTACTGGTTTACTTCACTTAAGCATCATGCCCTCCAGGTTCATCCATTTTGTAGCACGTCACAGGATTTCTTCCTTTTTTCCTCCAGCTTTATCGAAATACAATTGGTAAAAAGTGCAAGATATTTAAAGTATACAATGTGATGATTTGACATATATAAACATTGTGAAAGAATTCCCCCCCACCCCCGCACTGATTAATTAAACACACCCATCACCTCACATACTTTTTTTTATGAGAATATTAAGGTTCTGCTCTCTTAGCGAATTTCAGTTATACAATACAGTGTTATTAACTATAGTAACTGTATTCTCCATTCATTCCTCATACCTTATTTATCTTATAACTAAACGTTTGTACTCTTTCTACCAACCTCTTCTTATTTTCTCCACCCCCACCTCTGGCAACCATCATTCTACTCTCAGTTTTTACTAATTCTGCCTTTTTGATCCACAAATAAGCAATACCATTCAGTATTTGTCTTTCTTCATCTGGCTTATTTCACTTATTTTAATGCCCTCCAGGGTCATTCACATTGTTGCAAATGACAGGGTTTCCTTCTTTCTTCAGGTTGAATAGTATTTTATTATAAATAAATATATGTCCATCACATTTTACCCATTTATCCACCAATGGACATTTGGGGTGCTTCTACTTTTTGGCTATTGTGAATAGTGCTGGTATGCACATGGAAGTATAGATATCTTTTAGAAATTCTGATTTCAATTATTCTAGATACACACTCAGAAGTAGGATCATATGGTGGTTCTATTTTTAATGTTTTAAAGACACTGCATATTTTTTCTACGCAGTGCACCATTTTACAATTCTACCAACAAGGTACAGGGATTCCAGTGTTTCCACATCCTTACCACCAACACTTGCTATCCCCCCTTTTTTTATAGTAACCATCCTAATGGGTGTGAGGCGATAGCTCATTGTGGCTTTTATTTGCAGTTTCCTGATTATCAGTGATGTTGTGTATCTTTTCTTTGCTTATTGGGCATTCAAATGTCATTTTTGGAGAAACATCTATTCAAGTCCTTAGCTCATTTTTAATGCGGTATTTCATTTTGTTGTTGTTGAGTTGTAGTGGTTCTTTATATATTCTGGATATTAACTCTTTATTAGATATATAATTTGTAAATATTTTCTCCCATTGATTAGGTTGCCTTTTCACTCTGTTAATTTTGTCCTTTGAGCCACAAAAGTTTTTTAAATTTAATGTAATCCTATTTACCCATTTTTACTTTTGTTAACTTTTAGTGGTTGGGGTCATATTTAAGAAAATATTGTCAAGTCCAATATCATAAAACATTGTCCATGTTTTCTTCTAGGAGTTTTATACTTTTAGGTCTTATCTTTAGATCTTTAATCTATTTTGAGTTCATTTTTGTCTCTAATGTAAGATAAGAGCTCAACTTCATTCTTTTGCATGTGGATATCCAGTTTTCCTAACAGCAATTGTTGAAGACACTGGTTTTTTTTCTGAATTAAGTGGTTTTGGTACATCTGTTGGAGATCATTTGACATTGGTTTATTTCTGGGACTGCTATTACATTTATGGCCCTCTGCAGCATTTAACTCATAGGGATATATTTGCCAATGAATTAACTACCTACTTGAAAGAGATGACTATATCCTAGAAACAGCAACAATACTCTGTGTTCATAGAGAGATAACCTGAGTCATCAGGGAGCTTCTCTTTTATCACATGGTCTATATTTTGGTATATTGCTTGGCAATCTTTCCGACACAAGCAGACACAAGCAGAGTATTTTTTTCTTAATCCTTTTTTGTCAGCCTTAACATTAATACATATTTAACTCCCTGACATAATTAATTTTGCATATTTGTGTGAGTTGTAATCTAATTTTGTAGCTCAACAGGCATTTTAACCAAGAAAAGGTGGAACTTAATCAGGTGACACTTACAAATTTCCTGTTAAAGTAATAGTTGCTTAAAACATAATTGGAATATTTTTAAATGACTAATAAATGTGTTTTTTTTTTAATTTTTTTTTTCAACGTTTATTTATTTTTGGGACAGAGAGAGACAGAGCATGAACGGGGGAGGGGCAGAGAGAGAGGGAGACACAGAATCGGAAACAGGCTCCAGGCTCTGAGCCATCAGCCCAGAGCCTGACGCGGGGCTCGAACTCCCGGACCGCGAGATCGTGACCTGGCTGAAGTCGGACGCTTAACCGACTGCGCCACCCAGGCGCCCCAATAAATGTTTTTATAGATTAGTTTATAATCTGATATACAATGACTGAGCAACTTCTGTTATCAGGAGGACAATGTTCTTTTTCTTTTCAAGACGTCTTAAGTAGTTTTTTCTTAGCTAACTGCAAATATTAGATTCTATTCACTTGTATTCTAAAGAAGATTGAAATTTGCATGATTCAACCAAGTCCAGATCTAGATCTAGATTGTTATATAAATCCCATTTTTAGGAAATGTCATGGTTTGTATCTCCATATGGCAAACGTCTTTCCAGATTCATCTTCTGATTCTGCCTACATTTACTCTGGTATAGCTCATTCTCCCTTTAAAAACAAATTTCTGCAAGTTGCTTTTCAAACCGTTCAAGTTACTCTTTATTCAATCATTACTAAATCAAACTCATAAGGCCTTGGGATCTCCTTACTGAGATACATACATATGAATACCCTCTGGTAGTATTATTGGATCTCTAGTGACCTTAAGCCATGGTCACCCTCCTCCTCAATGTTATCCAAAGTCTGACTTCACAGAAAGAATCTATCATTGCAATAAGTTTGGTCTTGCCTTCTATATCTGCATACATGAAATACAATTTTATTCCAATTCTATATAATAATATTAATATTTATTTTAATAAAGCAATAATTTCTTTAAGGCATATAACAACAGAAGTGTTAGATACCAAATACAAGTAATTAAATTTCCCCAAATCTCCTCACTTCTTTCATATTCTTTTGAAACCGTAAGTAAATGGTTGCAGAACTAACCAAGAAAGAAATATAACTTTTTGTTACAATGTTTGACTGTATTTTTTATAGAGAAATGCTTCTCCACTCAATAAAAGAAGCATATTTAGAAAAACTTTGTTTAATATGCTAAATATTTTCACAATAATTTTGATGCTTCTACGCAATTTAATGTCATGCAGTAGGTGATGGGAATAGAAAATTAATGTACTGTGACTTCAATGGGCTTCTAATTTAATCAAAACAGAAGAGATGTTCATAAAAATACAAGTAAAATATATGCCAAGATATGAGTAGTGAAAAAGACAACAATAAAAGCTAATTATGTATATTACTTTTGCTTTGAAATAAAATATGGACATTTATAGCACTGACTATAATTAAACAATTTCAGATAAAAATGCTATTCATGTATACATTAATCAACGGTATTGAATTGTGACTTAAAATTCATGTATTTTTTCAGACTCTATAGATTACTGTAACTCATTAACTTAAAGTGAAGTCTCCTCTTGAAGTATCAAAGATAAACATAGTATTCAAAAATAGGCTTTTATTCTCGTAATTTACATTTCATTTTAATTTAAGATTTATCTGAATTGCATTTAAGCCCCCAATTAGTATTTATAACACAATTATAGGGCATGGTATGAAGAAAAACAGTGAGGTTACAAAGTTAGTGAATTCAAATATATATTTTGGCTTAGGAATTTAGGGATTGGCTTTGGATACCGCATTACAAAAGCATTTCCAGGAATCTTGGTATAGGTGGTCAAAATCCTTACTTTTCAAAATTCTGACCTAGCAACTCAGGGAAAGAAAATTATAACAAAAGGTGTAGACTTTAATCCATTTAACCAGATTATCATATAGTATTTCTAATAACTGCTAAGCATCTTTAATATGAGTATTTTTATAGCACGTGGATACAACATATCCAGAATGGAGTCATCACTCTCCTAAACATTCTTTTTTCATCTCTATTTCTTACGTCTTTTAGTAACATCTTTCTACTCACTGCCCTCTTCTTCTTCCACAACCTTATATCCAATCCTCTATTTCAGCGGTCTTTAAACTCATTACGCTCTCCTAAACTATTGCATTAAACTCCCATAGACTTCTCCACCCCTGTTCTCATTCACTTGACACCATGGTGTCAGATTAGTTTTACTAAAGCCACCCCAATTGTGTTACATTTTGCATAAAATCTTTTAGAGTCTTCCTTACATACCAAATGAGATCTACCTTAATTTTTTATGTGAAATCCAGAATTATCTGTCCCCAAGCTGACTTTTCCAACTTTGTCTAATCATATTTCTTGCTACACAATCTCTCTGTTTTATTTTGCTTCAAACTACAAACCAATTAAAATGTTCACTATATGCTATTTGAGTTACTCTACTTGTCCATTTTGTTTATGAAAGCCCCAGGTCAAAACATTTCCTGATTTACTCAGCTGGAAGCAGATTTTCTAAAACCAAATAATGACTCTTTTTCTTTCCTTTTAATCTTATATTTAATATTATGTTGAATAATGACTTAGGTATAAGTCTAATTTTTTCTAAAGCATATATTTCAAGAATGTGAAGTCTATTTCAACTTCATACACACTCAGAATCTATTTAAAGCTTTCTTAAGAATAGCCATTAATATTTTTCAACAAAAAAATATGAGTTTTCTATTTCAGCTTTTACTTATTTTGACTCAGTGCCGACAAGCTAGTACATATTATTTTACATCAATAGAATGTATAGAAATGCATTCATTGTATTTAATATTTAATAAACACTAAAATATTTAATAAACACTAGCATGGAACTTACTTTTGCCAGACACTCTTTGAATCATTAAATATATTACATACATTTCATGAGAAATTCTTTTTTTTTCAATGTTTATTTATTTTTGGGAGAGAGAGAGAGAGAGAGAGAGAGAGAATATGCATGCATGCAAGTGGGTGAGGGGCAGAGAGACAGGAAGAGAAAAGATGCAAAGCCGGCTCTGGGCTGACAGCAGAGAGCCCGATGCAGGGCTTGATCCCATGAACTATGAGATCGTGGGGCTGGAACCCATGAACCATTAGATCACAACCTGAGCCAAAGTAGGATGCTTAACCAACTGAGCTAGCCAGGTGCCCTGGGAAATTTCTTAATGTTACTTTATATATGAGATAACTATATATACCTACCACAATATAGTGTATCCAAAGCAATACTGAATATATTAATGCGATATAGTAAAGATACTCATAAAAAATTGAGCTTTATATGTAAATTAGAAATATTCTTCTATCATTATAGAATAAAATAAAATATGGAAATTTAAATCCACTGTAAAAACTAACATTTACTTCACAATAAGATTGGGGATAGTAGAGGTGATTTTTCAAGATGTTTAAGGTTATGAACTACTGAGATTTACTTAAGCTCTTTATGCAGATACTTTAGTCTTTTATACCTGGTCGTGAAGAATTGTGTAATATTCTATGCACTGATAATTCATTTAAAATTACTATCTAATATGGTTTTCCCTTAGAAATTTCCTTGAACATTTATGGAATTTAGTTTGAAAATATATTCTCATTTTGAACCAAAACTAGGCTTTCTTTATCTATGGAGAATCATTAATGTGAATTATTATTCTATTTATTCTAAGAATACTCTTTTATTCTTTTCATGTTTTTGATGTATACACAGAATTGGCAAAAATACAAATTATTAAAAGAAGGAAGTTTATAATTATATTTATTTATATATTTATTTATTTCAAAGTTTATTCATTTATTTTGGGGGGGAGGGGCAGAGAGAGAGGGAGACAGATAATCCCAAGTAGGCTACATGCTGTTAGCACAGAGACTGACATAAGGCTCAATCTCTTGAACCCTAAAATGATGACCTGAGCTGAAACTAAGAATCAGATGTTCAACCAACTGAGCCACCCAGGCATCCCAAAATTGTAAGTTTAAAACCAAATATCCCCCAAATCAGGTATTAGAGAACACAGGTAGTTAAAATTTGGATAGGGAGGTGGCCAAAAAGGAACTGTCTAAATTATGAAAATAATTTTCCTCTGTAATTATTTCATGTTATGAAATGGATATTAATAATTTTTTTTATTTTATTAATTTATTTAAAATAATTTTTATAATTCTCATTCAAACTGACTTTGACTCTTTTAATAAAAGTTTTAACAATTTTAAAAAACTTTTTTTAATGTTTATCTTTATATTTGAGTCAGAGAGAAACAGAGCATGCGCAGGGGAGAGGCAGAGAGAGAGGGAGACGCAGAATCAGAAGCAGGCTCCAGGGTCTGAGCTGTCAGGACAGAGCCCAACGCGGGCTGGAACTAATCAACTGAGATATCATGACCGGAGCCGAAGTTGGACGCTCAACCAACTGAGCCACCTAAACACCCCAAAGTTTTCACAATTTTAATAACCTACTAGAAAATTCCCTATAAATGTCATTGTAGGTAACTAATTATCAGTTTGGAATTTATTTATTTGTAAATAGGATTCATTGTGATATGGATGGGATGGGAAGAATTCTGAAGGTGAGGACTAGAGATAGAGAAGAGCTAAGGCACCACTGTGCTCGCTGGGGCCCTCCTACATTTAGGAACAACGTCATCAATCATCTTCTCTTCCATGACTTTATTCGCCTCAGTCACATAAGACTCGATACCTTAATCATACCTTTAATTAAGATATTCCATGGATGTTCCTAGAAGTATCTTAATAGAGAAGGATGAAAACTAAAAAAACAAACAAACAAAAAAACCAAAAAAACAAAAACAAAAAACAAAAATAAACATCAAGAGAAGGAGTCAGAGAAGTAGGAAAACATCAAGGGGGAGGGTATGTGGTTATAACAATTAAAAAGAGGCTAACCCTCCACACTCACACTGGGCATGTGACACTGTTATCTCCCAGGGACCCACAGTAAGAAAAGAATGATATGCACATTGATTTAATACAACTGTTTTAAATAGTTTATTCATGTTCACATTCTTTAATGCTCACAAAATACCTTGAAGTGGGAAGTATTATTTTTTTTACATTATACATGAGGAAATTGAAATGTAAGGAGGTTGAGTAGTTGCTAAACACTAGAGAACTTGTTAAGTAATGGGAGTGAGGAATCAACCCAGGAAGTGAGAGAACAACTCAGGAAAGAAGGAACCAATTCAGTCTGGCTCCAGTATTCAGCGTCTACAATTTTTTTAACTTCCTTTTTGTTATAGGTTGAATTGTGTCCCCTAATAAGATATGTCAATATCTTAACTCCCAACACCTTAGAATGTGATCTTGTTTAGAAATAGCATCATTGCAGGGGCACCTGGGTGGCTCAGCTGATTGAACATCCCTCTTTATTTCAGCTCAGGTCATGATACCACGGTCATGGGATCGAGCCCTGCATGGGGCTCTACGCTCAGTGTAGAGCCTGCTTGGGATTCTTTCTCTTTCCCTCTGCTCCACCCCCTTTTTGTGCTTTTCTGTCTCTTAAAAAAGAAGGAAGGAAGGAAGGAAGGAAGGAAGGAAGGAAGGAAGGAAGGAAGGAAGGGAGGGAGGAAAAAAGGAAGAAATAGCATCCTTGCATATATAATTAGTAAAGTTTAGATGAGGTCATACTGAGTACAGGGAGCCTTTAATCCAATATGATGACTGGTGTCCTTGTAAGAGGAAAGAGTGACAACAGTGACAAAAGAGAACACCATGTGAAGACAAAAGACACACAGGGAAAAGATACCCATGTGACAGTGATGGATGCAAAAATTAGAGTTCGATATCTATAGGCCAAGGAAAACCAAGAGTGTCTAGTAACTATCAGAAGCTAGGATAGAAGCATGGAACACAAAGTCCTCCAAATTAGTATCTTGATATTGTACTTCTATCCTCTAAAACTGTGAGAGAATAAATTCCTGTTCTTTCAAGTCACCCAGTTTGTTGTACTTGTTATAAGAGCCCTAGAAAAGAGTACATTCTATAGACATTATCTTTCTCAGAACTTAGTTTTATTTCACATTCAGTTCTTACATTGAATTATATTATAACCTATGTCTTCCTTCAATAAAAATAGCTGACAGTCTATTCTAAGCAAGGGAAACTGTTGGAAAATTGAGAAATGGCATACGGTTGGAAAAGACAGCATATTTAAAGGAAATGGTAACAGTTCATAAGGCTGGGAGTAAAGAAGACACACAGAGTACTGGTTTCTGAAGTAAGTTGCTTTAATGATAGAGCAGGAAGTCTGGACTTTGTTTTGCTTCTGAACACCACTGAAAGTTTCTGGCCAGAAAAGTAATGTGACAAGAAGTGTGCTTCAGGAGGTTCAATATAACTGCAAGGAATTAGATCTTACAGAGTAGAAATAACTGGAGGCAGCATGAATAGTTAGGAGACAATAAGTCTCAGAGACAGTGGTGTAGGTAAGATATATGAAGAGAGCTAGCATTTGAGAAGAACCTTTGAAAGGAATTCTGGGGAAGGAAAATACAGAGGATATAATAATTGCATATGCAGAAAGAGAGAAGACTAATATAATTTTATGTTTCAAATCTAGGTGAATGGGACTCTAGTTGTCTCATTACAGAGATAGTACGTGACAAGAGATATATTTTGCTTTACTTTGTGTTTAATGTTGACTTTGTCCTATGTGCATTCCTGGTGATACAACTCAATGAAGATATCTTAAAGGTAGCTAAAAATGCATAACTTAATTTAGAAAAGAAACAGAAATAAGAGCAGCTAATATCCTTTGACTGATGGTAAACTCTGGGATAGGCAATGTTAACAGCTTTCAAGTACTGTCTTATTAATTCATAAATACTTCTGTGAACGATAATTGCTATTATAAACATTTACCAGATGAGGAGAATTGAGGGAGAGAGAGGTAAAATAACTTACCAATGCTACACTATGAGTAAGTGGGGAGCCAAGATTGCATTTCTGGTTGTCATACATCAAACTGTGGAGTCATCCTCATTTTATTTTATTTATTTATTTATTTATATATATATGAAATTTATTGACAAATTGGTTTCCATACAACACCCAGTGCTCATCCCAAAAGGTGCCCTCCTCAATACCCATCACCCACCCTCCCCTCCCTCCCACCCCCCATCAACCCTCAGTTTGTTCTCAGTTTTTAACAGTCTCTTATGCTTTGGCTCTCTCCCACTCTAACCTCTTTTTTTTTTTTTTCTTTTTTTTCCCTTCCCCTCCCCCATGGGTTCCTGTTAAATTTCTCAGGATCCACATAAGAGTGAAACCATATGGTATCTGTCTTTCTCTGTATGGCTTATTTCACTTAGCATTACACTCTCCAGTTCCATCCACGTTGCTACAAAAGGCCATATTTCATTTTTTCTCATTGCCACATAGTATTCCATTGTGTATATATACCACAATTTCTTTATCCATTCATCAGTTGATGGACATTTAGGCTCTTTCCATAATTTGGCTATTGTTGAGAGTGCTGCTATGAACATTGGGGTACAAGTGCCCCTATGCATCAGTACTCCTGTATCCCTTGGATAAATTCCTAGCAGTGCTATTGCTGGGTCATAGGGTAGGTCTATTTTTAATTTTTTAAAAATGATAGCTAAACTATCAGATAATTAGATGAGATTCATGGAAGTTCACACAGAGAGTCAGTAGGTCCAGAATCACAGTGTTCAGAACATGTGAAGTAATATACTCCAAAGAGAATACTCTCCAGTTACTTAGAATAGAGTGATGCCTTTTATGCCTAGCCTTGGGTATTTTTATTTTGAAACCAGCCAATATTTTAGTTGACATGACCCTAAAATGGCTCTAGTATCCATTTTACCCTTATTCAATTATATATGTCTTGAATTATCATCTATATTAAGTATTAACATTAAAGGTACCTTTATATAATATTTAAGAATTTTAAATAGAAAAGACATAAAGCTCTTAGAGAAGGCTAGTCAGAAAGGCTTAAACCTCTCCGTGGTGCAGTCTTAAATTTAATAAATGTACACATAAGGCGCAAATCATTTAAAAGTGTGTTATTCTTTTCTACGATAGTTTATAAAAAAGTTTCAGTGAAAAGTAAATAAAATAATAATAGCAGTGTGCCAGAAGGGACATGGTGTTCCATGCGTGTTATATTTCCCTGAAGATTTTGACTGAATGGATTACCTTTACAACTTCCCCCTCTTAACCAGCTTTGACATAAGTGTGTTAGACTGTTAAGTTTCTATATTTAGCCTAAAGCTGAGTGAATTTCACTGGAGTGTGAAGTAATTTTAAATATGTTTTGTGTAAAATTTTGCTGAACTTTAAAGCCACTCTGACACCACAGTGATTAAAAGGTGCTCAAAACACAAATCAGTGTAGTTAAATATACTGACCATGTGTGATGTTTAAAATATAGCATTATGCTATTCTTGGTCCACATTGGAAGCAACATTCTTTTTTTATGGCCACAGCTAAATATTTTGTATAGGAAAGAGATATTGGATGTAGTAATAGTATTTAAACTCAGTTTCATTACCATAACTTTAATAGATGCAATAGAAGAAAAGCCCTGTAACAGTTAAATAAATATTTCTGAGTTTCCTGCTTTTGTGGAAAACTGTAGTGGTCTTCAGTTTACTGAGAGTAAATTGACATGATTTCTCTGCAAGGCTTAGTCTATCATGAGTATTTTTAGCTAAGCTAGTTTCTGGAGAAATACCTCATCATCATCCACTTTAGAATATTACTTGGTGAGGATTATAGAAGAAACATAAATTATATGCAGAAGGGGTAAATATTACTGCCATGATTCTATGGCAGTGATGGTTATGATGATTTAACTTTCTCTTTAGCCGTCTGCCAACCCAAGGATATTAACGGGGCAATAGTCTCAAGATGGGTCCACTAGACAAAAGAAATTATATCTTGAGAAATAATAATAGAAATAATAACCTGCTTCACTTATGATTTAACTCTCTAATAACTAGCAATAGCACAGGACACTATAGTGGAATCTCTCTAAAAATGAATAATTTTTTCAGCTGTGTTGAGTGATAATTGATAAACAGGAACTGTATATATTTTATTTATTTATTTATTTATTTATTTATTTATTTATATTTATTTATATTCTCAGGTTAGTCAGCATACAGTGCAGTCTTGGCTTATGCAATAAATTGAAGAAGACACAAAGAAATGGAAAAACGTTTCATGCTCATGGATTGGAAGAAAAAATATTAAAATGTTGAAACCACCCAAAGGAATCTACACGTTCAATGCAATCCCTGTCAAAATAACACAAGAATTCTTCCAGAGCCAGAACAAAAAATTCTAAAATTTGTATGGAACCACAAAAGAGCCCAAATAATCAAAGTAATGTTGACAAAGAACACCAAAGCTGGAGGCATCACAGTTCGGACTTTAACTTGTATTACAAAGCTATAATCATTAAGACAGTATGGTAATGGCACAAAAATGGACACATAGATCAGTGGAATAGAGAAACCGGTAAAGAAATTGCGTAATTTTAATGTGTATAACTTGATGTTTTGAAGTATGTATAAATATATGTATAGATATATGTATAGATTTTTTTTCAATATATGAAGTTTATTGTCAAATTGGTTTCCATACAACACCCAGTGCTCATCCCAAAAGGTGCCCTCCTCAATACCCATCACCCACCCTCCCCTCCCTCCCACCCCCCATCAACCCTCAGTTTGTTCTCAGTTTTTAACAGTCTCTTATGCTTTGGCTCTCTTTCACTCTAACCTTTTTTTTTTCCTTCCCCTCCCCCATGGGTTTCTGTTAAGTTTCTCAGGATCCACATAAGAGTGAAACCATATGGTATCTGTTTTTCTCTGTATGGCTTATTTCACTTAGCATCACACTCTCCAGTTCCATCCACGTTGCTACAAAGGGCCATATTTCATTCTTTCTCATTGCCACGTAGTACTCCATTGTGTATATAAACCACATTTTTTTTATCCATTCATCAGTTGATGGACATTTAGGCTCTTTCCATAATTTGGCTATTGTTGAGAGCGCTGCTATGAACATTGGGGTACAAGTGCCCCTATGCATCAGTACTCCTGTATCCCTTGGGTAAATTCCTAGCAGTGCTATTGCTGGGTCATAGGGTAGGTCTATTTTTAATTTTTTGAGGAACCTCCACACTGTTTTCCAGAGTGGCTGCACCAATTTGCATTCCCACCAACAGTGCAAGAGGGTTCCCATTTCTCCACATCCTCGCCAGCATCTATAGTCTCCTGATTTGTTCATTTTGGCCACTCTGACTGGCGTGAGGTGATAATACATTTTTAAATGATCACCAAAATCAAGCTAATTAACATGTCCATCACCTCACATAGTGTGTGTGTGTGTGTGTGTGTGTGTGTGTGTGTGTGTGACATGAGAAAGCTTAAGGTATACCCTCTTAGCAAGTTTCAAGTTTACATGACAGTATTGTTAACTGCAGTCACCATGCTGTATATTATATCTCCAGAACTTATTTATCCTGCACAACTGAATCTTTGTACCCTTTGACCAACAACTTCCCCTTCCCCCTTTGTCCTGCCCGTGTCAACCACCACTCTATTCTCTGTTCCTATGAGTTTGAAAATTTTAGATTCTACACATAAGTGACAGTATTTGTATTTGTATTTGTAGTTCTGAATTATTTCACCTGGAATAATGTCATCCAAGTTCATCCATGTTGTTGCATATGGCGGATATCCTTTTTAATGTCTAAATGTACACACACACACACACACGATATTCCTTGATCCATTCATCTATCAGCAGACATTAAAGCTGTTTCCATATCTTGGCTATTGTGAATAGTACTGCAACCTGGGAGTTCACTGAAGAGTATCTCTTCATAATAGTGACTTCCATTTCTTCAGATGGATGGCCACAAGCAAAATTATTGGATTATATTGCAGTTCTGTCTTTAATTTTTTGAGGTCCCTCCATATCTCTCCCACACAGCTATATCAATTTACACATCTGCCAACAGCGTACATGTGTTCTCTTTTCCCAACATCCTTGTCAATACTTATTTTTTTCCCCCCTGAGCTGAGGAGAGGAACTGTGACAGATGTCTGCATAAATGTTCTGACCACATGATCTTCCAAACTATTGCTTTGTTCTCTGTCAATCCCAAGGTCTTAGTAAATGCTGGGCCCTATCGGCTCTCAGAAGTAGACACGGGTAAAAGCTAGGCCCTTGGGTAGAAAAGTTGAGGGGATGATATGCAGATCAACTCCATCCAGGGAGAAGCTGGGGACTTGGTTTTGTTGCTGGAGTAAATTTTCTGCAGCGGGAAGGAGCCTTGGAATATTCTCATTTGTCCATCCCAACTCCCAAATGATTAGTGATTGCCTGCTCATCAACTCAGTGATGAGTGAGTTAGAAAGAAAACGATGGGTTCTAAAAATTAAATGATATTCCCATATATACAGTTTTTCTTTGTGGCTTCATTTCAATAATGAAGTAAGTTTTGAATGTAATTTCATTGCACATAGATCCCTCAGGTTACATTTTATCTTCCTGAGATTACCTTTTTCCTTGAGGTCTTTATTTTGTTTGTTATAAGTAAACATTTTCTATATTTTTAAAATCTGCCATCAGAAAACGTGGGTGGTAGAATCTTTTAAATCATTTAGTCCAAATAACAAAGGAGGAAAATAGGAAATTTTTCTAGGATTATTTAAGTAGTTAGAAGAGAACTTGAGTTTTGTAGTTTCTTAACAAAAATATACCCACTCTCTTATTTTCTTTATGCTTGATGGGCAGTTACAAAAACTCCATTTGCTATTCTACTGTGATAGGTGGGATACACTTATTGATAGTATTAAACAAGTAATTTTGCAGTGTAGAAATAATAATCCATCTTTAAAGTTTCATTTAACTCATTCTCATAAACAATACTAATTCAAAAAATCTTAACTGGGAAAAACAACTAAGCAACAGATATCATGACATAATACTTGAAATATAGTACATACCAATGCACAGATTATACTTTTTGAACTATATATAAAGGTGAAGATAAAATATTAAAATTTTATGCATAAAAACAGACTCTCATTTTTAAAAAACGAATTCCTTTATGTGAGAGAGAAAGAGCAGGAGAGAGAGAGAAAGAAAGGGAGGGATGGTGGGAGGGAAGGAGACAAAGATTTATTATAAAAAATTGACCCATACATTTATAGAGGCTGAGATGTCCCAAGATCTTCAGCTGGCAAACTGGAAGCCTGGGAGAATCTATGTGTAGTTGTAACATAAGTCTGAAGGTCTGAAAACCAGGAGAGCCAATGGCATAAATTTCAGTCCAAAAGCCATCGGTCTCAAGATTCAAGAAGAGCAGAAGAAATGTTTCAGACCGAATCTAGAGACCGAAAAAGACCAACATCCCAGCTTCAGCAATCAGGCAGTAGGAGTCCCCTCTTAGCCTTTTGTGCTATTCAGGTCTTCAACTGATTAGATGAGGCCTACCAATGGAGGTAATTTACTTTACTTAGTCTACTGATTCAAACATTAATCTCATCCAGAAACACCCTTATGGGTACACCCAGAACAATGTTTGACCTAATGTCTGGGCATCTTGTGGCATAGCCAAGTTGAAACATAAAATTAACCATGATGCAAATAGTATCAGTGGTTTGAACTAGGCTGTTGTCATAGGACTGTAATTGGTGAAAATGGACAAATTATATTAAAATCATGGAGGCAGATGGAAGTACTTACAGAAAATATAGAGTGAGACAAAACTGGGACCATGACAGAAACCTGAGGGTTTTCAATACTAACATGTAAGAAAGAGGAGGAGAAGCCAAATGAAGAATGCATGGAGAAAGGCAAACAGATAAAAGGGAAAAAAGGACGTGGATGCCATCGAAGTGAGATTGTTTTTAAAGTTTTTTTTTAATGTTTATTTTTGAGAGAAAGAGAGAGAGAGAGAGAGAGAGAGAGAGAGAGGGAGAGAGGAGAGAGAGAGAGAGAGAGAGAGAGAGAGAGAGAGAGAGCAGGGGAGGGGCAGAAAGAGAGGGAAAGACAGAATCCAAAGCAGGCTCCAGGCTCTGAACTGCTCCAGGCTCAGCACAGAGCCTGATGTGGAGATTGAACCCACAAACTGTGAGATCATGACCTGAACCAAAATCAAGTGAGATTTTTTTAAAGGATAAAATGGTTCATGGTATCAAATGCTCTTGTGGGTTGAACCAAATAAGGACTAAGATATATTTCCCAGATTTAGCTGCAGGAAAGTCATTGAAGACCTTACCAAGAAGATTATTAGTGGAGCGTTGGAGCCAAAATCCATATTGGAGTGTGTTGGGCTGTGAATGGGATCTGATTGTTTTTTTTTAAATGGAGAAAGTGAGAGCAAGGTGTCATTGACTTTAGCAGTGATGTAATGATGAGACAATAGGCTTCAGTCTTAGAGGGTAATGGGGCAAAGGGGACAATTAAATGAGATGCATTTCCTCTTTAAGGAAAGAGATCTATTTGAATATACTCTGAATTTTTCAAGATAATCAGCTATCCACTACCTGCATTTAAAATAAAGGTACTGCAGTTAAAATATATAAGTGTTTCTAGAGAGGTTAGTCTGCAGAACACAATTTCATATAATAGCTTTTTCATTGCCGGAGTTCAAATCCAAAATGTACAGAAGTTATTCCTTATATAGGGAAAATATTGATATATTTCTGGCAAATCTCACCCTGTGTCATATCATTGCTGATTTTCTGTAATTCAACCACTTGCTAAGGAATTTTCCCAAGATGTTCTCTCTTCCTGAAATAGTTTCCAGCACTCTACCCCACCTTTATTCTGTTTTATCTAATTAATGTCTACAGCTCTCAGAGAAAATATCATTTATTTAGAGATGTTTTTTCTGACCCCCCCCCTTACTAAAATAACTTCCTCTACCAAATATTGTTATCTTACTAAATGCCTCTTCTCTTGGAAATTTTCCAAGTTTTATTTTTATATTTATTTGGTGGGTCTTTAATGTATTTCCAGTCCACTATAATATATTAATATTAAAATATGTTTGATTATATCTTATTTCATTGTCTCCACAGCACCTACACACCCCTCATAAAAATGATACGCTCAATACATATGTGTAGAATGGCTGAATATACAAAACCAATGCGAGCACATCTAGACAAAAAATTGTAAATGCGGGTGAATAAGCTAGCTAACATAATCTGTATTAGTCTTCACATATAGTTAACTATTGATATTGCATTTAAAAGATGAAGATTGAGATTCTGGGAAGATGGCGGCGTAGGAGGACGCTGGGCTCACCGCGCGTCCTGCTGATCACTTAGATTCCACCTACACCTGCCTAAATAACCCAGAAAACCGCCAGAGGATTAGCAGAACGGAGTCACCGGACCCAAGTGCAGACTAGATGCCCACGGAAGAGGGTAGGAAGGGCGGCGAGGCGGTGCGCGCTCCACGGACTGGCGGGAGGGAGCCGGGGCGGAAGGGCGGCTCGCCAGCCAAGCAGAACCCCCGAGTCCGGCTTGCAAAAGCGGAGGGGCCTGACGGACTGTGTTCAGACAGCAAGCGCGACTTAGCGTCTGGGAGGTCATAAGTTAACAGCTCTGCTCAGAAAGCGGGAAGGCTGGAGGACAAAGGGAGGGAGAGCTGCGGAGCCCCCGGACGACAGAGCTCAGTTTGGTGGGGAACAAAGGCGCTCGCCAGCGCCATCTCCCCCGCCCATCCCCCAGCCAAAATCCCAAAGGGAACCGGTTCCAGCCGGGGAAATTGCTCGCTCCGTGCAAACACCCAACTCTGTGCTTCTGCGGAGCCAAACCTCCGGCAGCGGATTTGACTCCCTCCGGCTGCCACAGGGCCCCTCCTGAAGTGGATCACCTAAGGAGAAGCGAGCTAAGCCTGCCCCCCCTGCCGCCGTGCACCTTGCCTACCCACCCCAGCTAATACGCCAGATCCCCAGCACCACAAACCTGGCAGTGTGCAAGTAGCCCAGACGGGCCACGCCACCCCACAGGGAATCCCGCCCCTAGGAAAGGGGAAGAGAAGGCACACACCAGTCTGACTGTGGCCCCAGCGGTGGGCTGGGGGCAGACATCAGGACTGACTGCGGCCCCGCCCACCAACTCCAGTTATACACCACAGCACAGGGGAAGTGCCCTGCAGGTCCTCACCACACCAGGGACTATCCAAAATGACCAAGCGGAAGAATTCCCCTCAGAAGAATCTCCAGGAAATAACAACAGCTAATGAGCTGATCAAAAAGGATTTAAATAATATAACAGAAAGTGAATTTAGAATAATAGTCATAAAATTAATCGCTGGGCTTGAAAACAGTATACAGGACAGCAGAGAATCTCTTGCTACAGAGATCAAGGGACTAAGGAACAGTCACGAGGAGCTGAAAAACGCTTTAAAGGAAATGCAAAACAAAATGCAAACCACCACGGCTCGGATGGAAGAGGCAGAGGAGAGAATAGGTGAACTAGAAGATAAAGTTATGGAAAAAGAGGAAGCTGAGAAAAAGAGAGATAAAAAAATCCAGGAGTATGAGGGGAAAATTAGAGAACTAAGTGATACACTAAAAAGAAATAATATACGCATAATTGGTATCCCAGAGGAGGAAGAGAGAGGGAAAGGTGCTGAAGGGGTACTTGAAGAAATCATAGCTGAGAACTTCCCTGAACTGGGGAAGGAAAAAGGCATTGAAATCCAAGAGGCACAGAGAACTCCCTTCAGACGTAACTTGAATCGATCTTCTGCACGACATATCATAGTGAAACTGGCAAAATACAAGGATAAAGAGAAAATTCTGAAAGCAGCAAGGGGTAAACGTGCCCTCACATATAAAGGGAGACCTATAAGACTCGTGACTGATCTCTCTTTTGAAACTTGGCAGGCCAGAAAGAATTGGCACGAGATTTTCAGGGTGCTAGACAGCAAAAATATGCAGCCGAGAATCCTTTATCCAGCAAGTCTGTCATTTAGAATAGAAGGAGAGATAAAGGTCTTCCCAAACAAACAAAAACTGAAGGAATTTGTCACCACTAAACCAGCCCTACAAGAGATCCTAAGGGGGACCCTGTGAGACAAAGTACCAGAGACATCACTACAAGCATAAAACATACAGACATTACAATGACTCTAAACCCGTATCTTTCTATAATAACACTGAATGTAAATGGATTAAATGCACCAACCAAAAGACATAGGGTATCAGAATGGATAAAAAAACAAGACCCATCTATTTGCTGTCTACAAGAGACTCATTTTAGACCTGAGGACACCTTTAGATTCAGAGTGAGGGGATGGAGAACTATTTATCATGCTACTGGAAGCCAAAAGAAAGCTGGAGTAGCCATACTTATATCAGACAAACTAGACTTTAAATTAAAGGCTGTAACAAGAGATGAAGAAGGACATTATATAATAGTTACAGGGTCTATCCATCAGGAAGAGCTAACAATTATAAATGTCTATGCGCCGAATACCGGAGCCCCCAAATATATAAAACAATTACTCATAAACAGAAGCAACCTTATTGATAAGAATGTGGTAATTGCAGGGGACTTTAACACCCCACTTACAGAAAAGGATAGATCATCTAGACACACGGTCAGTAAAGAAACAAGGGCCCTGAATGAGACATTGGATCAGATGGACTTGACAGATATATTTAGAACTCTGCATCCCAAAGCAACAGAATATACTTTCTTCTCGAGTGCACATGGAACATTCTCCAAGATAGATCATATACTGGGTCACAAAACAGCCCTTCATAAGTATAAAAGAATTGAAATGATACCATGCATACTTTCAGACCACAATGCTGTGAAGCTTGAAATCAACCACAGGAAAAAGTCTGGAAAGCCTCCAAAAGCATGGAGGTTAAAGAACACCCTACTAACGAATGAGTGGGTCAACCAGGCAATTAGAGAAGAAATCAAAAAATATATGGAAACAAACGAAAATGAAAATACAACAATCCAAACGCTTTGGGACGAAGCGAAGGCAGTCCTGAGAGGGAAATACATTGCAATCCAGGCCTATCTCAAGAAACAAGAAAAATCCCAAATACAAAATCTAACAGCACACCTAAAGGAAATAGAAGCAGAACAGCAAAGGCAGCCTAAACCCAGCAGAAGAAGAGAAATAATAAAGATCAGAGCAGAAATAAACAATATAGAATCTAAAAAAACTGTAGAGCAGATCAACGAAACCAAGAGTTGGTTTTTTGAAAAAATAAACAAAATTGACAAACCTCTAGCCAGGCTTCTCAAAAAGAAAAGGGAGATGACCCAAATAGATAAAATCATGAATGAAAATGGAATGATTACAACCAATCCCTCAGAGATACAAACAATTATCAGGGAATACTATGAAAAATTATATGCCAACAAATTGGACAACCTGGAAGAAATGGACACATTCCTGAACACCCACACTCTTCCAAAACTCAATCAGGAGGAAATAGAAAGCTTGAACAGACCCATAACCAGCGAAGAAATTGAATCGGTTATCAAAAATCTCCCAACAAATAAGAGTCCAGGACCAGATGGCTTCCCAGGGGAGTTCTACCAGACGTTTAAAGCAGAGATAATACCTATCCTTCTCAAGCTATTCCAAGAAATAGAAAGGGAAGGAAAACTTCCAGACTCATTCTATGAAGCCAGTATTACTTTGATTCCTAAACCAGACAGAGACCCAGTAAAAAAAGAGAACTACAGGCCAATATCCCTGATGAATATGGATGCAAAAATTCTCAATAAGATACTAGCAAATCGAATTCAACAGCATATAAAAAGAATTATTCACCATGATCAAGTGGGATTCATTCCTGGGATGCAGGGCTGGTTCAACATTCGCAAATCAATCAACGTGATACATCACATTAATAAAAGAAAAGATAAGAACCATATGATCCTGTCAATCGATGCAGAAAAGGCCTTTGACAAAATCCAGCACCCTTTCTTAATAAAAACCCTTGAGAAAGTCGGCATAGAAGGAACATACTTAAAGATCATAAAAGCCATATATGAAAAGCCCACAGCTAACATCATCCTCAACGGGGAAAAACTGAGAGCTTTTTCCCTGAGATCAGGAACACGACAGGGATGCCCACTCTCACCGCTGTTGTTTAACATAGTGCTGGAAGTTCTAGCATCAGCAATCAGACAACAAAAGGAAATCAAAGGCATCAAAATTGGCAAAGATGAAGTCAAGCTTTCGCTTTTTGCAGACGACATGATATTATACATGGAAAATCCGATAGACTCCACCAAAAGTCTGCTAGAACTGATACATGAATTCAGCAAAGTTGCAGGATACAAAATCAATGTCCAGAAATCAGTTGCATTCTTATACACTAACAATGAAGCAACAGAAAGACAAATAAAGAAAATGATCCCATTCACAATTGCACCAAGAAGCATAAAATACCTAGGAATAAATCTAACCAAAGATGTAAAGGATCTGTATGCTGAAAACTATAGAAAGCTTATGAAGGTAATTGAAGAAGACTTAAAGAAATGGAAAGACATTCCCTGCTCATGGATTGAAAAATAAATATTGTCAAAATGTCAATACTACCCAAAGCTATCTACACATTCAATGCAATCCCAATCAAAATTGCACCAGCATTCTTCTCAAAATTAGAACAAGCAATCCTAAAATTCATATGGAACCACAAAAGGCCCCGAATAGCCAAAGGAATTTTGAAGAAGAAGACCAAAGCAGGAGGCATCACAATCCCAGACTTTAGCCTCTACTACAAAGCTGTCATCATCAAGACAGCATGGTATTGGCACAAAAACAGACACACAGACCAATGGAATAGAATAGAAACCCCAGAACTACACCCACAAACGTATGGCCAACTCATCTTTGACAAAGCAGGAAAGAACATCCAATGGAAAAAAGACAGCCTCTTTAACAAATGGTGCTGGGAGAACTGGACAGCAACATGCAGAAGGTTGAAACTAGACCACTTTCTCACACCATTTACAAAAATAAACTCAAAATGGATAAAGGACCTAAATGTGAGACAGGAAACCATCAGAACCTTAGAGGAGAAAGCAGGAAAAGACCTCTCTCACCTCAGCCGTAGCAATCTCTTACTCGACACATCCCCAAAGGCAAGGGAATTAAAAGCAAAAGTGAATTACTGGGACCTTATGAAGATAAAAAGCTTCTGCACAGCAAAGGAAACAACCAACAAAACTAAAAGGCAACCAACAGAATGGGAAAAGATATTTGCAAATGACATATCGGACAAAGGGCTAGTATCTAAAATCTATAAAGAGCTCACCAAACTCCACACCCGAAAAACCAATAACCCAGTGAAGAAATGGGCAGAAAACATGAATAGACA
Organism: Lynx canadensis; assembly: GCF_007474595.2. NCBI lineage: Eukaryota > Metazoa > Chordata > Mammalia > Carnivora > Felidae > Lynx > Lynx canadensis. The sequence goes on along the minus strand of NC_044303.2, from coordinate 220,219,527 downwards.
CTTCTCTAAAGAAGACATCCAGATGGCCAACAGGCACATGAAAAGATGTTCAGCGTCGCTCCTTATCAGGGAAATACAAATCAAAACCACACTCAGGTATCACCTCACGCCAGTCAGAGTGGCCAAAATGAACAAATCAGGAGACTATAGATGCTGGAGAGGATGTGGAGAAACGGGAACCCTCTTGCACTGTTGGTGGGAATGCAAATTGGTGCAGCCGCTCTGGAAAGCAGTGTGGAGGTTCCTCAGAAAATTAAAAATAGACCTACCCTATGACCCAGCAATAGCACTGCTAGGAATTTATCCAAGGGATACAGGAGTACTGATGCATAGGGGCACTTGTACCCCAATGTTCATAGCAGCACTCTCAACAATAGCCAAATTATGGAAAGAGCCTAAATGTCCATCAACTGATGAATGGATAAAGAAATTGTGGTATATATACACAATGGAATACTACGTGGCAATGAGAAAAAATGAAATATGGCCTTTTGTAGCAACGTGGATGGAACTGGAGAGTGTAATGCTAAGTGAAATAAGCCATACAGAGAAAGACAGATACCATATGGTTTCACTCTTATGTGGATCCTGAGAAACTTAACAGGAACCCATGGGGGAGGGGAAGGAAAAAAAAAAAAAAAGAGGTTAGAGTGGGAGAGAGCCAAAGCATAAGAGACTGTTAAAAACTGAGAACAAACTGAGGGTTGATGGGTAAAGAATAAATGGTGGAGAAAAAAAAAATAAAAAAAAATAAAAGATGAAGATTATTTTTCTAAAATGAGACATACAATATTATTATATTTTATTAGTATATCAAAATATAATATAAAATTGATATTTAATAATGTAGGGGATAAGAACTTGAACAAGTTTTCTTTCCTATGAGCTTTTCTAAAACATTTTAGAGTTGTTGAACATTTTTTTATTTTTTGAGGAAAGCTGAGTGAACATCCCAGATTGAACACATCCTATAACCTAAGAAATATAATAACTTGTTTTAAGTATTTTGAATCATCTAATATAAGTTGTATATTGAGAGTTATATATTAAAAATATTTTACTCAATACAATTGTCTGTATATGTTACATAACCAGCTAATGAGTAATATATTTTTAAATTTTTCTAGAAACAAACAGCAAATACATAATCATAGAATCATAGACTAACAGATTTGAAGGAAAACTTATGCCACCAGTGCTATTTCCCTGAGAGCAGGAACCCCATCTACAGCATCTTAAGTAGTTATTCATGTATTCTTTTCTGCAATAATTCTAAACGCTCTGGACAGAAGCCAGTTCTTTGATAAAGTCTCTAATTGTCAAAAAGGTCTTCCTTCAGCATTTTTCCCCTTGCAATCTTGATTTTTCATTCCGACCCATCTTCCCAAGCAGCATAAGAAATGTCTGACTATCTTTCTACATCACTCAAATATTTGAAGACCTCTGATTCCTTTCTTTGGGGGTATATATCCTTGTCCCACACAGACAATGGTTTTCAAGCTGCTTATAAATAACAAAAACAAAAATAGTCATTTCACTCTGCTTTAAGTTGCACTTGAGAATTTCACTGATGTTAACTGTCATCCTCTTTCTATGTTATCTATTTTTTTAACACATTAGCTGTTCTAGCTTTCTTTATTCTTTATTTCTTTATTGTAAGTAATATTCTCCGTTTATAATAAAACACTAAGAAAGAATAAGCAAATTAAGACAAAGAAAAGTTCTATTAATTGCCAATAGATGTCTCTTCTATTTTTAGGAAATTGTCAGATTATATAATATGAAACTATTCCTCTATAAAAATATCAAATACACTGGGTAACATCTGAAAAATACACTATTATGTACAAAGATTAGGTTTTAACACAACAAAAATATAGAAATGGCCAAGGACCAGAAATGGAGAGGAAGTTGGAAAACAAAATAGAAATCAAATAACAACAGGTTTGGTAGTTTGAGGGATAGAAGAGTATTCAATGTCTTTGGCAACCAAGTAGTTTGGGCTCTGAAAAAAGTAGGCAACTTTTAAGGGACCAATACTCAGCGGAAATGTGCATTAGGAAAAATGTATGTAGAGGAAAAAGAGAATGCTGGGCTCTAGGAGAAGAAAAAAAAATGCTCTCACCTAACAATTGATCACAACAAGTCCCCTTTGATGTCTGCTTGGGTTTAAATTAACATGATTTGCATGGTTTTGGAAATCTTGACAACTAAATCACTATTACATAGTCATAAATTGTTAATAAAACTGATGTGCCTGATAAAATGAAATTCATAATTACTCTATATTAAAGAATCCTAGAATTCAGGATAAGCCAAACTATCATTTGCAATGAAAGAAAATAAAGAAATATTTAGATATTTTAAAAGGAAGATATTTCCAAACCACAGCTCTACAAAAATGAATTTTTAATCGTGAATTTTAGGAATAACAAAATTAAACCCGAAGGGAAGATACTTACTCCAAAAGGAATGGAAGTGAAATAAAAATAAGTAAACATGTTGGGAAATAAAAAATATATAAAACAAGAATCATGGTGGATCATCTGGGGGGGAGGAAAAATAAAAGAAAATTGTTCTAAAATACTAGACAATAACTCCATGTAGAATGGGAGGGATGATCTAAGGAAAACTATTCCAAGTTGCTTGTATTGTCTGGAAAGTGACTGGAGCTATTCATGATTGATTTGTTAAATTAGAGATAAATAGTTAAAACATAGGGACATCCAATACAAAAATAGACTTTTAGCTTCCAGGCATTAGATTTTAGAAATATGTAACACAACAGAAAGATTAGAGAAATAAAACAAAAAGAAAGTATGATGGCAAACCAGTATCTCCAGGATGATGTTGCAGCAAGTGGAAGGTAATAGAAGTATGCAATTATTGGTCAGTCATAAACAGCTATCTTTTTCCTGAGTGTACTGCAGTTTACACAGTAGTTCCATATTTCCTTCTTTATTTAATCCTGACAAAAATTCAGTTGTATAAAAGAAGTCATTTTCTGTTGTTTTATAGATAAGATACTGAGCTATTTTTTTAATCCAATGTATATTTATTTGTGGAGTTGATTTATAATTCAGAGAGACTAGAAAAATTGTTCAAATCCATTTCTTCTGTTTCTAGGTCAAGCATCTTTGCCATTTGCAACTCGGTCTACAATCAGTCATTCAATTGTGAAGACATGGGTCATGATAAAACCCACTTTACAAAATTAATATAAGATATACTGCAACATTCCACACTGACATCAAATTACGTTATGTTTTTGCCATTCTCCAAATATAAACCTTTGGAAGAGGATGCAAATTGAGACGTAGATTGCTGCTGATTCTGTAAGTTATGTTTCTTAGAGTGATGCCTGCCTCCTTATTCAAGTGGTCATGAAATTTGTTTAATATTCTGTTCTTGAATTTGAAAAGAAGTTAATATCAACTTGACTATCCTGTTTTGTTTTGTTTTTTAAGAATTGTTCTCCCGACCCCACTCCCAATTTGAACAAGAAAGCAATTGGCTTTTCTTTCATCTTCTTAAATTTCAAACTTTAAAAAATGTACATATTCATTTTTAAAGTTTATTTATTTATTTAAGAGAGAGAGGGAGAGAGAGTGGGGGGGGAGGGACAGAGAGGGAGGGAGAGAGAGAATTCCAAGCAGACTCTGCACTGTCTGCATGGAACCTGATGCAGGGCTCAAACTCAGGAACCGTGAGGTCATCACCTGAGCTCAAATCAAGAGTCAGACGCTTAACCAACTGAGCCACCCAGGAGCCCCTGAAAAGTTACATATTTAAATAATCAGTAAGATATATGTGAAAGCCTTCTGAAATTAGGTAGAGATTTAGAAAGTCACTTATGATCATTAGGTGTTTTCTTATATTTTTATTTTTCAGTTTTCCATCTACAACTGATTCTCTGCTCTAAAATTCAGAAGAAAGCCAAACAGAAAAATCACTTTTCTAAGTCTTTCATTGTTCATCATTGTGCCTTGGTCCCAACATTGATATTATTCTCTCATCTTTTTGTTTGAATCTAGACTAAAACAAATGAACAATCACAAAACAAAACAAACAAAACAAAAAACACATTATTTGTTTTCCTTAGAAGCTTTTACAATGGTGTTTTCAATTTTGGCTGTTTCTTTTACCATTCTTTTAACATTATTTCACACATCGGTTTCTGACTTCTCTGTGTGTACAGTGGTCTGATTTCTGTACATATTACGTTAAAAAATACATCTGTTATAGAGATTTCTTTGCATCTGCTAATCAAAAAAGTTTTGTAAATTTTTATAACACTGTTGTAACAAAAGAAATCATTGTAGTGTGTATTACACTTAAGCAGAAATGCTTTAGTTTTCAATTTGTTCTAAAAGTTGGACAGGTATACAAAGTGGCAGTATAGCAGTCTCTGGCATGATACTGCTTAGGGTTAACTCCTGCTTCTACAATTACTAAGCTTACGATTTTTCAACTCACCTAAATATTTTGTGCATGTGTTTTCTTGTTTAAATATGGGAATAACTTTCTCATAGAGTTATGGTAAAAATTGGAATCACTGAAATCTCTTTAAATTGTGATCATTCTCCCCTGTGGCCCCCAGCAGCAGGCTCACCTGCTGATGGGCTCACCTGCTGATGGACCAGGCACTAGGCACAGCCACCTGCAGACATTGGCATCTGGCCTGCCCATCCCCCGTGTTCCCTGAGAACAGAACCGCCCTCCCGCAGAATACAGTACCAAGCCTACACAACAAACAAGTCTGCCTAAGATCTCTTGTCTAAATTCATTTTTAGGACAAATGGTTAAAGAAATTGTGATATATACACTAATGAAATATTATACAACCTTAGAAAAAGAAATCCTGCCATTTTCAACAGAATAGATGAATCTGGAGGACATTTTGCTGAGTGAAATAAGCCAGTTATAAAAGCATATATGCCACACGATACCACAATATGAGGAATATAAAATAGTCAAATTAATTGAAGCAGAGAGTAAATGGTGGTTGCTGGGGTCTGGGTGTAGAGGAAAACTATAAGATTATTAGGCAATGGTACAAAGTTCCAGTTATACAAGTAGAGTTAGTCTCTAGTTCAACATAGAGCCTGTTCAAACTGTTTTAAATAAATCTACTTTCTTCAAATTAAAAGGTGGTATAATTCAATTTCTGCCATTTGTGTATGGTGTGTGTGTGTGTGTGTGTGTGTGTGTGTGTGTGTGTGTGTGTGAAATACGTTCTGGTAATATCATGGTTATATCGACTATGTAAAATATTTACTTCCTTCACTAAATTCAACTCTGGGAGTACATTCTTCTCAGATTTTATGTTATTTGGAAATCAATAACTACTTCTTACATTTTCATTAGATTTTAGGTCAGAACAGCAGCTCTTCTTGTTACTTTTACCACATATGAATTCAAACCAAGACAGCATTAAGCTACAGCTCTCTCAATACTTGCTATCTAGTTGGTAGAGCTACAATGCTCTTACCAGTTTGTGTCAATCCCCTCCCCAGTTATTTCTATCATCTGTATATCTATCCTTAAATTCATGAATTATTTTTCCATATAGGTGGATGCTTTCTTGGTATATGAAATTATAAGTTTTGGGGCGCCTGGGTGGCTCAGTCAGTTGAGTGACTGACTGCAGCTCAGGTCATGATCTCACGGTTCGTGAGTTCGAGCCCCACGTCGGACTCTCTGCTGACGGCTCCGAGCCTGGAGCCTGCTTCGGATTCTGTGTCTCCCTCTCTCTAACACTTCCCCGCTCATGCTCTGTCTCTCTCTGTCTCTCAAAAATTAAAAAAAAAAAAAAACACTAAAAATTTTTTTTAAAGAAATTATAAATTTTCTTTCTTCTTATTATTAGATATGGTTCTTTGAATAAGATTCATTTTAAAGTATATGAAGTCATGATCTCCATGCTATACAGTTTTGGTATTATCCATGTGATATTTATGTTCTGCATTAAAATTTCATGCTAATTTTTTAAAAATATTTTTAATGTTTATTTATTTTTGACAGAGAGACAGAGCATGAGCAAGGGAGGGGCAGAGAGAGAGGGAGACATAGAATCTGAAGCAGGCTCCAGGCTCTGAGCCAGCAGCACAGAGCCCAGTGCAGGACGTGAACTCACAGAATGCGCCATCTCATGACCGGAGCCCAAGTCGGACGCTCAACCGACTGAACCACGCAGGCACCCCAAAATTTCATGCTCATTTTGTTTATCACTAATAATCTATGATTATTTTCATCTAAAAATACATTTTGTCCATATCTTATAATTATTTTCCTTCTGAATTACTAGGAAATATTTTTATTCTATTTTTCCAATCATCTTTTGGTGCCATATCTGTTGTTTTCACTTATACTCAGTTTTTTTTTTTTTTAATTTTTTTTTCAACGTTTATTTATTTTTGGGACAGAGAGAGCCAGAGCATGATCGGGCGAGGGGCAGAGAGAGAGGGAGACACAGAATCGGAAACAGGCTCCAGGCTCTGAGCCATCAGCCCAGAGCCTGACGCGGGGCTCGAACTCACGGACCGCGAGATCGTGACCTGGCTGAAGTCGGACGCTTAACTGACTGCGCCACCCAGGCGCCCACTTATACTCAGTTTTAAGATTCTTCTGGGATATATTCTTTCTCCTCTCCACGTTCACTTTAAAGGTCTCTTGATAGAATAGAGATTGCCATGCCAAAGAAGTGAGCTTATCTTTCTGCCATGGAACTTCTTGATGTAGGCCCAAGTTTGTAAAAACTGTTATTTGGCATACTATTTATAGCCAGCTGTTCATCTCCTTTACTTCCCTTACTTTTTTCAAATCAGACCTTTAACTGGAAGGAAATATGAAAGCTCAACTTGAGCCTTCTGGTCCTTCAGTCTCATTTCTACATTAAATAAAATAATTTTCTAAGTCAAAAACACAGCCTCTTAAACAGAGTTTTATTTCATTATTCTTAAACAAACACTTGTTAATTTTTCTCAAAAAAATCTTTGTTGAGAGAACAGTGGCTATGACCTCTTCTTTTATTTTTCTGTAACTATTATTCATGGAAATATGGTACAAGCATCAAGCAATACAAAGTATCTCTAATTAAATTTATTATGTGATTTTTCCCTTGCTTATTAAGCTTCCATTAAATTAAATAAAATTAAAATTCTCAGAAACTTGTTTCACAAACCCAGCTGGCCAGGGAGAGGATCTTCTCAAAGGGATGCATCTAGATGTCCTTCCACAGATTGCACATGTACCCATGATTACCCCTTAATCCACCATATCAGGGGGAAGAATATTCTCAAAATGGTTACACACGTCTAGCTCCTGAAGTATGTTTTCTGAAATAAACTTGCCAAACTAAACCATTTTCCCCTCTGTGAAACCAATTTTCATGTCCATCCACACCATCTGTTCCTCATGAAAATGGAAAATTAGCTTTGTGCTGACCTGGCATCAGTCAGTTCCATTATCTCCAACCGGTTCATTTAAAAAATACTAGGATTTCTTCTACCAGAATATACCACTTTATTTCTTCCTGAATTCAAAATAATTGTAACCTCTCCATTATCTTTGTGCTTTACCATGTCACTTTTCTCTTCAATATTTTATGATATCAACTTGCTCAGTTTTATGGTCTTATATAATACCTGCTATACTGGTGACATTGCATACCCTATTCCCTGCTTTCCAGGAACTGTAGACCCAGTTTCCATCAGACTATACTCAGTGAAAGCCCACCACATTCTTTCCATGTTAGAATTAAGTTACTGTCTAGGTACATAGCATTATTTTAAAAACAGTTTTTGTTTGAAAATGGTTTCTAATTTTTTCTTCATGATGTTAGAGGATGATACCCAAGGAATATAACAGATTGTAACAAACCAACATTTCTGAATGAATTATTTTTTTTTTTTTCAGGGGCGCCTGGGTGGCTCAGTCAGTTGAGCGTCTGACTTTGGCTCAGGTGATGATCTTATGGCTCATGGAGTTGAGCCCCATGTCGGGCTCTGTGTGGACAGCTCAGAGCCTGGAGCCTGTTTCGGATTCTGTGTCTCCCTTTCTCTCTCTGCCCTCTCCCAATTCACACTCTGTCTCTCTCTCTCACAAAATATAAATAAACACTATATTTTTAATTAATTTTTTCAGCTGCATCTGATCTGTTAGAGCTGAGTTTTGAATAACCAGTCACACTAGAATGATAAAACTGGTAATTCAAATATAATAAAACATACATATATCTATGGAAATATAAATAAAGCATTGAGTATAAAGAGAGATTATTAGTACTTTAATAAGAATTCCCACTAAATTACCTTTCATGACCTTTCAATAGTACATTTCAGGGGTGCCTGGTTGGCTTAGTCAGTTAAGTGTCCGACTTCAGCTCCAGTCATGATCTCACTGTTCGTGGGTTCAAGCCCCAGGTAGGGTTCTGTGTTGACAGCTCAGAGCCTGGAACCTGCTTCAGATTCAGTGTCTCCACCATTCTCTACCCCTCCCCTGTTTGTGCTCTCTCTCTCTCTCTCTCTCTCAAAAATGAATAAATGTTAAAAATTTTAAAAAACAAATACATTTCAAATGACTTATTCCTGAAGAAATATATTCAGACTCCTATTATTATTTTTAAATGTTTACTTATTTTTGAGAGAGAGAGAGTGAGCATGGGAGAGAGCGCCTGAGCACTGAGCAGGGGAGGGGGGCATAGAGAGAGGATGACAGAGGACTTAAAGTGGGCTCCACGTGCACACACAGCAGCCAGCCTGATTCAGGGCTTGCACTCACAAGCTGTGAGATCATGACCTGAGCCAAAGTCAGACACTTAACCGACTGAGACACCCAGGCACCCCTCACACTCCTATTATTGACTGTCAATAAATGTTTGTTAATAGTGGGGGAATTTAAAAGAAATTTCTAAATGTCATGAGGACAATGAGGAAACATATATGATCTCTATTGAAATGGTCATATCTTGAAAAGTGAAAGAATTGTCTCATGAAAAATAAGGGAAGTTTACAGCAGGTTTATTCATAATTGTCAGAATTTGGAAGCAATCAAGATGTTCTTCAATCGCATGGATAAATAAACTGTGGTATATCTACACCATGGAATTTTATTCAGCACTAAAATTAAACGAGCTATCAAGCTATGCACATACATGGAGGAAGCTTACGTGCATGGTAGTAAGTGAAAGAAGCCAATATGAAAGCTTGTACATTGTATAATTCCAACTATATGACATTCTGGAAAAGGCAAAACTATGGAGATAGCTAAAAGCTCTGTGGTTGTTGGCGGTAGGTTGGTGGTGTGGTGACAGAGTCGAAAGAGAGAACAGAGTTTTTTGTTTTTTGTTTTTGTTTTTTTAGTTTATTTATTTTGAGAGAAAGAGAGCGAGTGAGCAGGGGGTGGGCAGAGAGACAGGGAGACAGAGGATCCCAAGGAGGCTCTGCACTGCCAGCACAGAGGCTGACATGGGGCTCAAACCCACAAACCATGAGATCACGACCTGAGTCGAAACTAAGAGTCAGACGCCCAACCGACTGAGCCACCCAGGCCCCCCAGAGAATAGAGAATTTTTAAGGCAGCGAAAATACTCTGTATGATATTATAATGATGGCTATGTGTCATTATATATTTGTACAAACCCATAGAATGTACAACAGCAACAGGGAACTGTAATATGAATTGTGAACTCTGGATGATGATGATGCATTAAATATAGGTTCATCGGTTTTAACAAGGTACCACTCTGGTGAGTGATGTTAACAATGGGGGAGGTAAGACATGTGTGGGGACTGGGGGGCGTATGGAAATATCTATACTTTCCTCCCAATTTTGTTGTAAACCTAAAACTACTCTAAAAAATAATTCTTAAAATAAAGCAAAAAAGTAAGGGGAAGACTGGGAGTCCATACTAGCTCCACTTGTTAGGATGGAATTCATACTGACAGGAAATATTTTAATCAGCAAGGTGAAGAGCACAGCGCCTAGGTAGGGAATCTCCATGTATGGCTAACAAAATTGTCATCGTGATTCGGAGAATAAACAGCATGTTAAAAAATGGACAGATCTTGACAGCAAGAAGCCTTTGCCAGCTCCTAGGATATCCAGGTGTATGGCCTCCCAGGCACACAGGAAGGTGGAATAGGTGTGGAAGGGATATACCAGTGCTCTGTCACAGTAGAGTGGCAGGTAGAATATAGATCAGGAGTCCAGGTTTTCAGAAAAACAGCACTATGGTTGTAAGGAGGAGTGGAAGTGGAAAATTACAATATTTTATTTGCCACTTGGCGAGTGATGTGAGAGACAAGAATGCCCTTGTTCTAAGTCATTCTACCTATAATGATTGATTCCTCAATGCATCCCAGTTCTTTCTTGATTGATACTTTCCTTTTTCCTACCTAGTCTGTCACAAACGTCTAAAGTTCTCTGATTTTAGTGATTTTATTTCCTAACTATAAAGATAGTAAGTATATCCTCAATTTAGGACACTTAATTCAGAAAAGGATAAATGCGTTTCATTATTTTCATGCAGTGACTATTTCCAGAAAGAAAACAACAACAACAACAACAAAAAACTTGGAGACCAAAATCTCCCCTTAAAGACCATTTTATTTATACCCTCTCTTTTGTTCTCTGAAAATGCCTTACCAACACGACATTTCCACTCTACAGGGTTCTGTGTATTTATCTAGTTTCCTATTGATTCAACTTTCTCTTCACTAAGAATGTAGCTGGGAAACACCCTTATCTTCTCTCAGTTGGGCTTTCTCCTTTGAAGAAAGCCTGTTTTATAGACTATTGAAAAAGTAAGAGAGCCTGTCTAAATATCAATGTATTAAACTTGTATTTTATGAGCACCTTTTTCATGCTATTAACCACATGTTACAGCTTCATAACAAATATATCACTAACGGATATGGCTGTATTTCTCTGATGACTTGATGGTTCTGACATCGATAAATGTGCGAAGAGTAAATTCAATATTCTGACATCATTAAATATATGAAAATTAAGATGTTGCCATATGGAAATAAAACAATGAGCGCAAGAAAAATTTCAAGTTGGTTCACTTATCCTAATTTCTCAGCAGAGGTAATAATCTTTCTGCTGCCTCGAAGCCCGAGGCATGCTGGTGGGTGTGAGATTGCTTTGCAATCCAAGTCAAATGTTTGCTATCATAGAAACTTATCATAAATACAGCAATTTCAGACTGAAGTCAATCTCTATAATTAGGAATTGTGTACTAGTTTCTTATTGTTGCTATAATAAACCACCACGAACTTAGTGGTTTATTACATCCTATTTTTTTTCCCTTCTTATATTTGGAGAAGTCAAAAGCTTCAGATCAAGGGGTGCCTTGGTGGTTCAGTAGGTTAAATATCCAGCTTCAGCTTGGGTCTCACAGATTGTGAGTTGAAGCCCACATTGGGTAAGATGGAGCCCCACTTCAGGATTCTCTCTCTCTCTCTCTCTCTCTCTCTCTCTCTCTCTCCCCTTCTCTCTCTCTCTCTCTCTCTCTCTCTGCCCCTAGCTTACTTTCTCTCTCTCAATAATAAATAAATAAATGAATAAACTCTCTCTCAATAATAAATAAATAAATAAATAAATAAATAAATAAATAAATGTTTAAAATTAAGGTGTTAGTAGGGCTTTGTTCCTTCTGGCAATTTCAGGGCAGAACCCATTTTCTTGCATTTTCCAGCTAGTAGAGTTCACCTGCATTTCTTGGCTGGTGGCTCATTTCTCCATCTTCAATGAGCATCACTCCAACCGCTCCTTCTGACATCACATCTCTTTTTAATCTCTGAAATTGACTCAACTGCCTCCCTTTTATAAGAATTCTATAATTACATTAGAGTCATCCAGATAATCCAGGATAATTTCCTCATCTCAAGGCCCTCAACTTAATCACATCCAGAAAGTCCCTTATGCCCTAATAAAGTCACATATTCACAGGTTCTACTGATTCAGATGAGGACATGTTTGGAAGCTTCTATTCATTTTATTATAACATGGAATATGCAACTTTTATCACCAGGCCTTTTTAAAACACAAATTAAATATGCAAAATGGAATAAAATTGGACTGAAAAATTCACAACCTAAGCCTAAAATAACTTAAAAGCCTTTACAATTCTAGCATTTTAGATTATTCTTTTCCTTGAACACTGATTAAAAAATATTTACACCACAAATCACAATATGACAATCTATATCACAAGCATATTAAATTTTACTTTTTCTTGAAGACAAAATATTTTCTGTATAAAAAATAAATCTCTGAAAAATGAGAATATATAGTATATGTATCTATATTAAAATTGTTCACTAAATTCAAGCAAATATTGGAAAAGACTGTTTCAAGTCAAATGTCAGAAACATTTTATCACCCTTTCAATCATTGAAAAAAATAATAAAAATAAAAGCTGAAAATCTATCCCAAGTCATGTATAAAATGTGACAACAGAATGTCATAGAGAAATATAAAAAGAAATTCAGGAGATATTTAAATATTAGAGTCAACAAAACATTTATCTATAGGAATTAGAAGTATGGGGAAAGAAGCATAGAAAAAGATTCCTAGATAGTGCTATTAACCAGAATGAGGGGGTTAAGATGGGAAACAGTTTGACAGACAAAAACGTCTATTTTCTGATGTTCAACTATCTTTGGAATTTCCAGGCTGATATATTCAAGGATATATTCATTTCACTCAGCATCCCGGCTTATCTCTTTGTAGCCATCTATCTCCATCCAGAGGCTGCAGAAGCTAACTTTCTGAAATACTCTGTTTTTACCATGTGATGTAAAATAGGTATCTCCAATTAGATGTACTTCTGGAACAATCAGAATGCACAAGAGAGTTGGACAGAGAGACCATCTTTCAGTTGATCGACTCTTCCCCCATCAAGTGTAATTGCGAGGACATTGAGTCCTAAACCAATCTAGTCCCTATCTTCCATGCATCAACAGATGGGGGTGCAGGTAGGGACGATATTTTGACATGTGGATCACAACTACAGTTGTGCATTCTTTAACTCAACAATTTCTGTCATGGCTTCTGGGTCCTAGCATTGAGCTTGTGCCTCCAGTCCTTCCAAAGATTTTAAAAGCATCTGATTACTGAGTTGAACCCCATTCTGTTAAAAACAGAATGGATAATGTTTCCTGTTAATGGTCCCTAATTAATAAAATCTGGATGGAAGTTACCCTATGAATCTGGATTTTAAAGCAAACAATATAATGGAGGATACGCGTTGGAAATCATTAGAGTATAGATCTTAGTGATGGACAGGAAACTGAATGAGGTCATCCAGTAAATGTTACATAGAAACATTGCAGAGCATTGATGCCATAGCTTCCTATGTCTTATTATTAAGGCATCGAAGCCAGTCAGAGAAGCTGGCAATGAAAGAGAAAGTATAATATCATGTCTTAAAGAAGATTTCAAATCTGTTTCAACATTTCCTTTTCCGTTATTTTACTAAATTTCCTCTTCATTGTCCCTCAGTGATTTCCAAACTTTCATTATCTCTTGACGTGGTCACCCTATTTCCAGCTTTATTTGCCTATGCTGGGGCCAATGGTAAACCAGTTCAAATATGCATACTCTCTAATCATGAAATTATTCTTTTATTCACTGTTTTGAAATCATTTCTTGTCAAACTGTAAGCCAAGGCATTTTCAGATATTATATTTCTCTTGATTTTAGACAGCTGAGCAATCATGTAGAGATTTACAAAATCAAACTCATTCAGTTCTCTACAAATTCATAACATCTAATATCAAATGTTCATTCAGCGGTGCTTGATAAGCCTTGTGCTGAGGTTATAACTTAGGTTTTTTTCCTGTTGACACACATACACATGCATGCATACGTACACACGTTTACCTTCTTGTCTTTGAAAACAGTGTGTTCATTCTTTCCAAGCCAATCCTTCTTTTTACTTATCATGTTTCTTTACATTTTATCCTAGATTCATTCATTCATTCATTCATTCATTCAAAAGTTTTATTTAAAGACCATAAGCCAGGCAATGGTTCATGGGGTAGGGTATAATCGGAAACTAAATATAGAAACTCTGGTACTGGGCTTCTTAGAACTGCTGAGAATATACAATAACAATCAAGTTAATCCTGTTAGAGAGATTTTTAGGATGCTCTTTTTTGTTTTTGTTTTTGTTTTTTTTTTTTTTTTTTTTTTTTTGTCTGGTTGTCAGGGAAGACCTCTTTGATAAGGAAATATTTACAAAGAGACCTGAAGTTAAGCCCTCTTTCTGCTGATGGGGTTTCATATTGATTTATAAGAGCTTTGAGTTTAAATGTATGTATTTAAAACATACATCTATTTTTTTTTGTAAACATACATCTATTTCTTATGTGTGATACATATTTCCCTTCTAACTTAGCTTATGGTATGTTGGATATATAATAGTCTTCCAACTATATAGCCTAATTTTATCAAACTTTTATGACTTCTGGACTTCAGAGGAGTGTTCAAATTAATTTTCTAATCAATAATTTAAAAGATTAATTAGTATTTTATTTATTTGTCTGTATTTAGTATTTACATTGTAGCTTTACTATTCCTTTGTTTTTTATGCTTAGAACTTGGATCCACTTGGAATTTGTCATAAAGTATAAAACACTAATCTATATGTATCATAGATAGATAATTAGATGGATAGAACTACAAATGTTTCTACAGTAATCTTTGAATAATCAATTCTTTTCATACTGATTTGAAATGTCATCTTAATTTTAAATGAAATGTCTATGTATATGTAAATCCATTTCAGTCCATTATATATAAATGCCCTACCTTATCCCATTGTACAGTAGGATTATTACTAAATGTTAAGTTAAATAATATTTAAATAGAATACATTGTTTCACTAAAGTTCATCAATCCAATGAAAATATAAAGTAGTATATAACTAACTTGGCTATATAAGCCTTAGATTAGAGATAGGTAGATGGCTCTAATAAAATCTTGTATTAACCAGTAAGTATCAAAAAACCTTCCCCATGACAGATTATTGTTTTTGTAATTTCTAGTTCTTAATCTGATTAGGGTTCTCATGACATTTACAGGTATCATAAGGTCCACTGAACATAATGTGAATAATTTACTGCATTTTTTTGAAGTAACATTTCTGCATAAAACTTTTGTTCCGTTTTGGTAAGGCGCTTTAGCATATGCTGGTTAAATTCTGTCTTCTTGTTACAGCCTAAATCTGTTTTCATTCAGGTTGTTTGCTTTCTGCCTCCAAGCTAAAAAAAGATATTTAAAATCTTGGGAGAGATGATTCACACTCTCTTTGGCAGCTAAAGCTACAATCTTTGCCTTTTGCTCACTCCTTGGAATTTGATGAACTAAAAGATTAAGACAGCCATACCACATGTATAAACCAAATGCTTTTAGTTCTCATACTGACAACACAATTGCATGTGGCTTCTCAGAAAAAAAGTCACTCATCTCTGTTGTTAAAATTGTTTTCATAGACCAGAAGTGATGGGAACCTGTCTAAGAACTCTTTTTTTTCTTTCTTTTTTCTTTTTTAAAGTGATGCATAACAGGTTTTTCCTAGTGAAGAAAATGATAAAGGTCAATTTTCAGTAGAAACTGTAAAACCTAAAGCACACACAATTTGCTACCTGGATTTTTTAGGATCCCCCACCTAGGACCCAAAAAATGTGATAAAATTTGTTTGTCAAGGAAAGTTAATCATGGGTCAAGTAAACACTGTGACGTGTATCTATAGATCTTAGAAAAATAATTCCAAAAAGGAAGTAAAATATAGGTAGTTTGGTTTTCATCATATGCAAATTGCTTTCAAAATTTACTGAACATTCAGTGTGTAGAAAAAAAATATTCCTTGATAAGCTCTATGGAGAATGTAGCAAATGGAAATTAGGGTTATACTAAGATTTTAGTAAATGTATCATTTAGTTCACAAACTTTAGGTTTATTATCTTACTGCATGATTAACAGCACTGCCATGTTAAGTGTTACAATGTTATAAATATGAGAAAAAAATCCCAGAGAATTTACATCTGTTTCCCAAGTTTGCCACATGGAGTGAACGAAAAGTTAAAGTATAAAGCAAGGGTCTGTACCATTCTGGACCCGCTGTCAAAATAGTATTGCAAAATAATACATTCACAGTCTCTAGAAACAGGAGGTAGAATCCTATTGATATAACATGCAGGTTGATTGGGCTTGGGCAAGGCCCTTAGCCACTTTGAGCTAATAGAAACAGCTTCATGTGTTTTTGAGGTAATACATCTAAGAATGCATAAGATATCTTGTAACATAAATATACAACGAAATCTAGCTATTTTCATTATTATTATGGTATTCTTATCCACAGAGTTAATAGACCTGAGTTAAGAAGACGTATTGTTGTCCTTAAGGATCTTACAATTTAGGATTTGAAACACATTGTCTAATAACCACAGTACACAATTTCATCTTATGAAATGATAAGGCAAAGATGAATAATATAGAGGAAAGTATTCTACAGAAACTAAGGAAGAGAAATACCAGTTCTATGCTGATAATGAGTCAGAAAGCTCTTTAAAAATCAAGAGATGAGCATTTTGAGATCGAAAAGAAAAGTTGACCAGGTGATAGTGAGGTTGTGATGGAGGAAAGCTTTAGGTATAGGACAAAACTACAGTATAGAAATACTTAAACAAAAATTGTTGAGGAAATGTGTCTTCAGTGGAATCTATGAAAATTCCACCAGTATTTGTAAAATAATCAGTGAAACTCCAGTTTGGAACTATTAATTGGGCCAATATGAGAGGAGCCTCTCTGCCAGTCTGTGCTATGGCAGCCTGGCAGTATGATCATCAGCATTACGTGCTAGATGAAGTGCAATTTGGCATTAAGAATTGCTTCCAGAGTTGATTGCTCTGAGATTTATATTTTATGTCTTTAATGCTTATTTGTTGCCAAATATATGACAGTAGCTAATATTAACATGCTAACACAGCACCCCTTAATTTAACAATATTGTCCTAGACATATGCCACATATTATGGGTAGATTAACACAAATTATTTTCTTTATGAGCTTACAGATGCTTTTGACAAGCATTTTGTAGAAGGAAACTTTTGCCAACTTATTCATATTTGTGGTAAAATTATGTGGCCAATAGAAATCTGAGCTATGAAATACTTTTCAAAAATCACAACTTCATTATTTTCAAGAATTCAGTGGTCTTTTATTCTTGCCCAACTCTCCCTCTAACTAGCTACATGACCTTGCATTTGTTATGCAAGCTCCAGAGATCTTTCTTTTCCAGTATCTCTAAATAAATTCTGGACTAACTGATATCTCTGGTCGTTTGTGGCCAAATCATAATATGATTGTAGTTACAGCAAATACACCTCTGACAGGAATAAGGGAATTAAAAATTAGGATATGTGAATCAGGGAATTGAGAGAAGGGCAACAAACAGGGTATAAATGGATTTCTTTAAAAATAAACATTTTAAGTTTATGGAAAGGCGATAGCATCAAATTTCTTGTATAAAGGTAACAGCAATAACTTTCAATAACTTCCCTCTAAATTAAACTTACACTATCTATTAAGGAAATTTTTTCAAAAATTTTCCAGTTTTATGCTTCCTTGTATCTGATACATGTTATTTAAGCAGTGCTCTCCACACTTGAACATACATACATATCACCCGGGGATCTTGTGAAAATGAAGATTCTGATTTAGTAGGTTGGCCATGGGACTGAGATTTTTCATTTCTAACAAGCTTTTAGGTGATGCCCATGCTGCTCTCTGAGGATCATATTCCCTCTAGTAAGGTGCTGAAAGACTTCTCAAGATTTCTTCCTTGAATGGCTTTGTGGCTCTCTGAGTGGTGGCTACTATTCATGTTTTCTGAAATTTCTGACTGAAACCCATCTGATCCAGTTGTTTGGGCCCAAAACCCTGGAGTCATTCTTTTTCTTAGGTCTAGTGTCCAATATTGTTGGAACCACCTGGACTCATATTCAGAAAATGGCCATTTCTGTCTTCTAACAATACTTCAACCACACCATAATGCTACTGTATTGGTCAAAGTCCTTCCAACTTCCTCCTGGAATAGTATAATAGCTTCTTAAATTCTTCCATGCACATACCCTTGCCCTCCAAAGTCTATTCTCAAGATGGAATCTTGGGTGACACTTCTGAAATCTAAGTCAAATCATGTCACTCTCTTGCTCATAAGTATCACACAACCCATTTCATTTCAAATGAAGGTCATTTACCTTACAATGTCCAACAAGGTTGTACATAATCCTGCTTTCCATTACCTCTGTGAATTTATCCTTTGCTATGCCCCCCCTTGCTATAGCCACACTGGCCTCTTTGGTATTCCTTGAACATGTTAGGTATGCTTCTCTCTTTTTGTCAATAAAGTCAAGTATGACCACTCAATTAAAAACTGTAACTCACAGTGGTGCTGGGTGGCTCAGTCAGTTAAACATCCAATGTCAGGACTTCAGCTCAGGTCATCATCTCAGGGTTAGTGAGTTTGAGCCCTACACTCTCTGCTGTCAGCACAGAGCCCACTTGAGAACCACTGTTCCTCACCCCTCTCTCTGCCCCGCCCCCACATACACATATGTACGTGCGCTCTCTCTCCCTTTCTCTCTCTCTCAAAGATAAATAAACATTTAAAAAAATTGTAACTCATGTTCCAGGCCACTCCTTAGTCCTCTTACTGTACTCTTCTTCTTTTCACTCTTTGTTCTCTTTCTAAAATGTATATGCATATATCACTTACCACTCTTCACATACTGAATAATCTATCTATTGAGTATGTTCATTGATTTGGAAAAAAAAAAATCTGTTCAGCCCAGTAGAATATAAACTACTCAAGGGCAGAGATATTGCCTGTTTCCTTTATTCTTTCCTCTGATGATTTAATCTAACCACATCAACAGTGCCTGACACATATTGTATACTCATCAAAGACATGTTGAGGGGGGTGACCAATATATGGCTTGGGAACCTAAGCAGGAGAAGTTGCCTTGATATCACTGAGGCAGATGTTAGATACTAGTAGATCGTGAAGAAATAAGAGATGAAGAAATTGAAACAGGTTATGATTAGAAGAAGCAGGCCTGGATGAGAAGCAATATGAAGGAATTAAAACAAGATATGTGTTTTCCTTTTTTTAAAAGAAAGTAAAATATTTGATCATAATTGTAAATTGAAGAAAACAATCATCAGATACATCAGATATACAGATGGTACCTAATGAAACCATGTTTCAGAGGTTATTTGAGAAAACCAAAGGCTCAAGTAAAGAACCTGCCCTCAAACAGGAACAAAACTTGTATTTCTTCAGAAGTAAAATGGGTAGAAATAAATATATATTTATAGATTCAGAATCAGGACTTGGAAAAAATCCAGTTTATTTCACTGTTATTAGTTAATGGAGGTTTTACGATAGGGATAGTGAGAAGGGAAGGAAGAGAGTAGGGTAACTGAGCATGTTAAGGGTTTGCTGCTTAGGGTAGAGAAAAAGGCTAAAAAGTAATGCCTGTTACAAAGATCAGTCGCGCAGAGTTACATGATGATCACTTAGCAAGGTGTGGCTTTCTGCATTGCTGGAATGATGCTGAGTCTGGGTTTGCTTAGCAAGTACAGCAGTAGAACAGAAATGGTTCAGGAGATCAAATATTGAGTCTACACTAAATGGAGAGTTGCTAAAGCCAGAGTAAAACTTATCAACTATCTCCAAGACTGGAGTCAAAAATAGAAGGAATAAGCGATTTCACTTAGAGCCTGAGATATTACAGTTTAAAATACCTTGAGTGGATTAATTAAGAGGGACAATATTGTCCAGGTTATGGCCATACATGTGTGTGATTAAAGAGGGTTGGAGGTGAAGAGGAACAAGAGTTAAGAAGAATAAGAAAGCACTGTGAGAATGGTGTTGGTTTATCATTTATAAGAGAGTCGTTTTATCATGCATCCTGATTTTCTCAGGATAGGTCTGTTCTATGACTGTTTTTCCATTTTAAACATCAGTAAGCTTTAATTTATACTCCAATGGTTCCCAGTTTGAATGAAGAACTATTAGATAAACCTATATACAGGATGTATCACTAGAGATAGGTGCCAAATTCTTAATGTTTGAGAGTATCAGTGAGTCAACAAACCACAGTAGTGAGGAGGAGTAGGCAGGTAAATAGTGCAAGGGATACAGACATACACACTTCAGATTAGCATAATTTCTTCTTTACATAAATCTTCCTAAAAGTGTGGTGAAAATATTTCTTTGTATTTAATATATGTCCCTCATAAATCTATCTCAACACTTTATTCAAAACCAAGTAAATCATTCCTAAACCATCCAGGACTTTAAATATGAAAAAGCAGATATAGTGACCACTGTGATTCTATTTCTTTAAGCTAAGCATCCTAAATTCTGTCCAGTGCTTTCCATTTAAATAATTTTTAATTGTTTACTGCCTTGATCATTTTTAAAAGGTTGTGATCAAAAATAAATACAATGCTTTGTCTTGTCTGATGAATGAAGACTAAAATGGGTTATAATAGCTTTTACTGAATGTTACGATTCCTACTTACAAAGCTCACATATAAATTCATTTTGGGTGCTCTTTTGGTTTTGATTTGTTTTGTTTTTTGCTGCCATAATACAGTTCTAGTCCACCATTTTATTGGTTTGACTAACTCTCATAGAGTTAGTTTTGTATCTCCCTAGAGTTTCAGACTCATATAGTTGACTCCTTTTTTGATAGCTCAACTGGACTGTTGACAAAGTATATTAGAAGGGCCCAAATAGAATTCTTTTTTTAATTTTAAAAAAATTGATGTATAATTAACATCCAGTGTTCCATTAGTTTCCGGTGTACAATATAATGATTTAACAGTCCTATACATTATTCATTGCTCATCACTATAAATTTATTCTTAATCCCCTCTGTTTTACCCATCCTCCCGCCCACCTGCCCTCTGGTAACCACCAATTTATTCTCTGTATTCAAGAGTCTGCGTTTGTCTCTTTTTTGATTTTTTTTGTCCATTTGTTTCTTAACTTCCACACATGAGTGAAATCAAATAGCATTTGTCCTTCTGTGTCTAACTTATTTCACTTAGCTTTAAATCCCCTAGGTCCATCTATGTTGTTGCAAATGGCAAAATCTCATTCTTTTTTTATGACTGAGTAATATTCCATTGTACGTATGTATACATGTGTAAGCATGTATGTGTATATGTATATATGTGTACGTATGTATGTATATATGTGTACGTATGTATATGTGTTTGTGTGTTACCACATCTTTTTTATCTATCCATTGACAGACATTTGAGTTGCTTCCATATCTTGGCTATTATAAATAATACTGCTATAAATATAGGGGTACATATATCTTTGAATTTATGCTCTCATTTTCTTTGAGCAAATACCCATTAGTAGAATTACTGGACCATGTGGTAATTTTATTTTTAATTTTCTGAGGAACTTCCATACTGGTTTTCACAGTGGCTGAATTTACATTCCTACCACCAGTGCATGAGGGTTTGTTTTTCTTCACATTCTTACCAACACTTGTTATTTCTTGTCGTTTTCATTCTAGACATTCTGATAGGTGTTAGATGATACATCATTGTGGTTTGGGTTAGTATCTCTCTGATTAGTGATGTTGAGAATCTTCTCAAGTGTCTGTTTGCCATCTATCTGTATGTCTCATTTGGAAAAATGTCTATTCAGATCTTCTGCTCATTTTTAATTCTATTTATTTTTTTGGTGGTGTTGTATAAATTCCTTATATATTTTGGATATTAACTTCTTATCAGATATATCATTTGCAAACATCTTCTTCCATTCAATAAGTTGGCTTTTAATTTTGTTGATGGTTTCCTTCACTGTGCAAAAAGCTTTTTATTTTGATGTGGTCCCACCCAATAGTTTATTTTGGCTTTTGTTTCCTTGAATAAAGAGACATATCTCAAAAAATGTTTCTATGGCCAATGTCAAAGAAATCACTGCCTATGTTTTTTTGGCAGTTTTATGGTTTCAGGTCTCACATTTAAGTTTTTAATCCATTTGGAGTTTAATTTTTGTATATGGTATAAAAAAAGTGGTCCAGCTTCATTCTTTTGCATGTAGCTGTTTCGTTTTTCCAGCACCATTTACTGAAGAGACTCTTCTGTCTATTGTATATTCTTGCCACCTTTGTTGTACATTTATTGACCAAATAAGAGTGAGCTTATTTTGGGGGTCTCTAATTTGATTCGTTGATCTATGTGTCTATTTTTGTGCCAGTACCATACTGTTTTGATTACCACAGCTTTGTGGTATATCTTGAAATCTGGGATTGTGATACCTCTAGCTTTATTCTTCTTTATCAAGATTGCTTTGACTATTTGGGGTCTTTTGTGGTTCCAAAATAAATCTTAATATATTTGTTCTAGTTTTGTGAAAAATGCTGTTGATTTTTTATATGGGTTGTGTTAAGTCTGTGGATTGCTTTGAGTAGGAATGGAAATTCTAACAATGTTGTTTTTTCCAAATTAAACAGAATTTTTGATCCAACTGAAAAATAAAATCAAAACTCAATTATTTCTCTCTTTCTTCATTGTTACAATCCTTCTTCAAGACGGTATCAGTTCTTGCGTATCTTACAACAAATACCATTACCTGTCCTTTATCCTTCCAATTTCTGTGTTTGTCTGTGCTCTAATAGACACAATGTAAAACATTTTGGAAAAAATATATCATTTGTCAGTGGTTTCTACTGTAGTTATGAAAAAATAGAAACTCTTTCTCATGCCTTTTAGTCCCTACATAAAATTGCCTACCTCCCCAACTTTATCACATCCCACTCTTTCTTTTTACTTCACCCTTTTTTGGCCAAAGTTATGTCATATTCATGCGTACTTTACAGTCTTCACACTTTATTCCGCCTAAAATGTACTCTGCTGGATATTTACATCATTGGTTTCGATAAGAATATCAATATTTCAGATAATTATATTATGACCACTGAATCCCAAGTGGCACTTTCACCTCACTATCCATTATAATAGGCCGTTTTATTTTTTTCCTCGCACTTGCTACAATCAAAAATATTTTCTTGTGTGTGTGTGCATGTGTGTGTGTGTGTGTGTGTGTGGCTATTAGACTCTGCCTTCTGGCCAGAATAAAAGGCCCATAAAACCAGGATATTATCTTTATTGTTAATCTGTATTCCCAGTATCTACAATGTGTCTGGGATGAAGTAGGTGTTTTAGTCAATATTTAGGAGAATATGCATTATTTTTACATAGAGAGAATGCCTGAAACATTCAAAGTTTCTGACAATTGCAGAACTCTGGTAGAAGATTACCATTTTTTATCATGTTTCTTTAAAAGAAAGTTGAAAACAAGTTGGATTTCCCCCTGATATTTAGTGGAAGTGGGATTAAGTAACCTAGCATAAATAACAAATCTGCTTCTTAGTATTCGAAATGGATTTATAACTCATTTAAATCTTTGTAGGTTTATGAGAAAAGCACAAATATGAGATTTATGGAGAGGTTTTCCTATTAAAATCAACAAGGATTAGAGATAGCAGTATTCTAAAGAGCTTAGGTAGGACATGGTTTTGGGATTTCTCCACTTGGAAGACCTCTGAGCATTCCTTAATATATTTGATCAGGGATCAAGAATTAAGTAGATATGTTACACAAAGATTGACCCAAGTCTTTTACCATGGACTAAATAGCTCAGTAATTATATTAATGGAACCTAACATCCTATAGTAATTAAATTTAGTATACGTATTTATATTTTCTTATTTATATGATTCTTAAAAGTTTATCTTTGCCAAACCTATTTAATTACCCTTTTTTTTCTTTTTCTGCTTCTTGTTCTTTTGTATATCAGGTGTGTGGAATCAGGTTAATCATATTTGGTTCATAGCACAATCATCATCAACATGTAGAAGCACGTTTTTCTTCTGTTATTGCTGTTATCTGTGTTAAAAGTTCTTTTTTTTTTTTTAAATGTTTATTTTTGAGAGAGATAGAGAAACATAATGTGAACAGGGGAGGAGCAGAGGGAGAGACACAGAATCTGAGGCAGGCTCCAGGCTCTGAGCTGTCAGCACAGAGCCCTATGCAGGGCTTGAATCACAAACTGTGAGATCATGACCTGAGCCTAAATTGGACACTTAACCGACTGAGCCACCCACACGTGCCCCTGTGTAAGAGTTCTATAGTTGACAATGCCTTTTATTTTTACCAGTGAATATCTTGAAACATTTTTATAAAGCCTTTCCTGTGTATGTGTATGCACATATGTATGTATGCATATGTGTGTATATGCGTTAGAAATAAGTAAAATGTTCTCTTCCTTTGAAAATTATTATTAATCTCGCATCTTTATTATCCAAAATTAATCAATGATATTAGGAAACTCAGTATGTATATATAAGGGATGAGAAATCACAGACAGGATTATGAAAGGAGGATTTCTAAGTTTCTACATTATATTGCGGTTGAGTCTGTCAAATCAAGAAAAATCTTTCTTCCTTTTCCCTTCCTTTCTTCTTTCCTCCCTCACTTTCTTTTTTTCCCTTTTTCTCTTTCTTTTCTCCCCTCTTCCCTTCCTATTTTATTGAGCTATAACTGACATAACACATTGTGTAACTTTAAGGTACACGAACTGTTGATTTGATACATTTATATATTACAATATGGTTACTATCATGGTATTAGCTAACATCTCTATCAGGTCACATAATTATAATCTCTTCTTTGTGGTGAGAACAATTAAGTCTTTTAGCAGCCTTGTAGTTTATAATACAGTATTATTGACTATAATCACTATTCTGTGCATTAGTTCTCCAGATTTTATTTATCTACTAGTTGCAAATTTACACTTTTTTTTTTAAATTTTTTTTTCAACGTTTTATTTATTTTTGGGACAGAGAGAGACAGAGCATGAACGGGGGAGGGGCAGAGAGAGAGGGAGACACAGAATCGGAAACAGGCTCCAGGCTCTGAGCCATCAGCCCAGAGCCTGACGCGGGGCTCGAACTCACGGACCGCGAGATCGTGACCTGGCTGAAGTCGGACGCTTAACCGACTGCGCCACCCAGGCGCCCCGTACACTTTTAAACATCTCCTCGATTCCCCCACCCCGTAGCCATTCTACTCTGTTTTTACAAACTTTTTTTTTTCCCTTCAGATTCCACATGTGAGATCACACAGGATTTACTCTTTGTCTGTCTAACTTTTCTTACTTAGCCTACTGCCCTCAAGGTCCATCCATGTTGTAAATGGCAAGATGTCCATCTTTCTCTTAGCTCAATAATACTCCATTTTATATATACTTACCATACCTTCTTTATTCATTTATTCATTGATGAACATTTAGGTTTTATTCACAATTGGGCTAGTATGAATAATGCTTCAGGTAAACATGGGAGTGCAGATATATTTTCAATAACCTATTCTCATTTCCTTTGGAAATATACTTGGAAGTGGGATTGTTGGATCATATGGTAGTTCTAGTTTTTTGTTTTGTTTATTTTGTTTTGTTTTGTTTTTTAGGAATCATCATACTGTGTTCCATAGTGGTTGAACCAATTTACATTCTCACCAACAGTCCACAAGGGTTCCCTTTGCTCCACATTGTACCAACAACACTTATTAGCTCTTTTCTTCTTGATGATAACCATTCTAACAGATGTAAGACAATATCCAATTGCGTTTTTGTCTAGATCACTGATACCTTAATGTTCCACCTTTTTTCAGCTATTTAGCCCTTTCTACTAGGGTTACATCACTTCTGCAACAAATTACTACACACTAAGTGATTAAAGGAATGCAAATTATCTTAGAGTATGTAGTTTAGAGAGTCTAACAAATATCTCATTTGATTAAAGTCAAGGTGCCTTCACAGCTGTATTCCTTTCTGGAGCCTCTAAGGAAGAATCTGTTTTCCTTCTTTCAGTTTCCAGAGGCCACTTACATTCTTTGGCTAATGATCATCTTTAATCTTCAAAGCCAGCAACAGTGGATAGAATCATTAGAATCACTGTTTTTCTCTGACCTCTTACATTGTAACATCTTTCTCTCTGACTTTCTTTTCTGCTTTCCTCTTCCACTTAAGGACCGTTGCAATTATAATTATACCACTAGATAATCCAGTATAATCTCTCCATTTCAAGGTATGTTCTCTTAACCACATATTGCAAGGTTTCTATAGCCATTTGAAATAGCACATTCAAATGTGCATGAGACTGGGGCATGGAGATCTTTTGAGGGTATTTACCACATCCAATCAGTGAAAGTTTTATTTCAGATATTTACTATTTTGGTCTGAGAATTTTCACTTGCATTTGTATTATTTTATTAATTTTAGCAATTTCTGCTGCAACTTCCTATATTTTCATTTATTATAGGATATTTTCCTTTTTATTGATAATTAGAGTTATGATTGCTTTAAAATTTTTATCTGTGAATTCCAATACCTGTGGTTAGTCTCTGTATGCTGTGCCTTTCCGTTTTAGGGATGATTATGTTTGCTACTTCTTCATATGTTGGGTAATTTTAAAATGATTCCTGGACATTTTGAATGTTACATTTTTAGAGACTCTGGATTTTGTTATATTTCTCCAAACAATATTGATTTTTTTGTGTATTGGTTTTATTTTGGCCGAAAATTAACTTGATTGTACTTAAACAATAATCTTTGTCTACTGGACAAAAACTCAAAGTTCAGTACAGTGATTTTAACCTCTGTTATGTCACTTAAGAGTGTGCTCTGTGCATGTGGTACATGGGTCAAACAATGATATGAGCATACATTATATACATAATTTGTCATTTCTCCCCTCTTGTTTGTTAACTTTTTAGGGTTCCTCCATCACTTTAAAGCAGAGTTGTTTGTCCCAAATTCTATTCTCTGGTTTTTCAAGGCAAAATTACTGCAGTTTCTCTGTGAGAGTTTTATTTGTCTCTTAGACTGAATGATCAAGTGAACAGATACCTTATTCAGGGCCATTCCCTTCTTCAAAGTGTCAATCCTTCTTCCAAATGTTTACTCTCCATCTGTTAAAATCTCCAAGTCTCCCTCCCTCCTTCTATGCTTCATCCCTCCTCCTCCTCCTCTTCCTTCCTCCTCCTACTTCCCCCACCCCTCCTCCTCCTCTTCGTCTTCTTCTCTTATTTTGTCTGTTGGTGTTTGTAATATCCTGCACAGGATATATAGTTCTTCAGGAAGGTTGGTATAAGAGTAAACTTTTAAAAAAAGTGTCTAAGAAATGTTGGAAGTTTGTCTTTATACATTTTATGCTCAGAGTTTGCATTTTTCTTATTTTCAAGTTAATTCCCATTGAAATTTAAAAGAGTTTGCAAGGAAGCATCTTTTCTGCTCAAAGCCTAACTGAAAATAGATTTTCATTTCATAATATGTTGAAACATTTTTAAAGACATCATCAAACAGAGACTGTAATGGCTCAATTCATGTCTGATGTTCTTTTTGTTAGATACTAATCCTGGTATAAATAGAATCTACTTTACTCACTCATTTATTTATTCATTCATTCACTTAACTAATATTTATTCAGCTCTATGTGCAACATATTTTTTGAGTGATGAAAATATAAAAGTGACCAACAAATGGCATAGCCACTGTAGCTTAAAAGAAAAGAATAATGTTCAATGGATTTGACACACACACACACACACACACACACACACACACACACACATTTCCAATAGGATAAAAGATATGAGGCAGAGGGCCATGCTTATAAGAAAACATATATTAGATTGAAATAATTTATGTATGGAGGCTTTCCTGAGGAAGTCACTATTGAACTAAGGTTTGACAAAAAGTAAGATTCAGTTAAACAAAGATTGGATACAGTGGACGAGTACAGAGAGAAAATTTCAGGCAAGCTAAATAGTTGGAGTGTTCAAGATGGAATTGAAAGAGGTCAGAATAGGTGGAGCAGAGAGCATGAGAGTATAATGCAGAGAGAAAGTATAATGTTAAATGACACTTAGGAGGTAGATGGAGATCAGATGATCCAGGTTCCGTGGGCCAAGCTATATCTCAGTTTTTGTCCTTAGAGCAAAGAATATCAACATAGTCCTCGTTGTTAGTTTTCACAACATTCACAGGCTGACAGTATGTTTTTCTTGTGTTTTCAGATAATTAGGAATAAGTCCTTCATATAATCATATCTATATTCCAACTCACAGGAATATTACTATCATGAACAATAAAATAGAAAAAAAGAACATAAAATTCTGCCTGGAAAACAAAACAGAGGAAAATATGTGAGCATGTGTTTTATTTAGTAAATTATATTTATTTATTTAATATTCATGGAAGGATGGCTAATAGTTTGCTGGAGTATTCTACATATACAATGTCTGTGTAAAAAATTGTATTTAAAGCATCCTGATTAAACACATGTCTGAGCATAATTATAGCATATCTAGAAGAAACTGAGTGACTGCAATATTTTTCAAAATCACAGTTTACGAACTCACTGGGGCATGGTCATGTCTTTTTCAATCTTGTAAGAAATATAAATTATGCTCATCGTTTTAGTGGGGTCTCAGAGGGGTAATCACATAGTTATACATGAGCAAACTTGAACCTATTACAAACAGTATTTAGCAATGTATCCATTATTTCTGAAATGCCAGCTTATATACATGAAAATTACTAATATTCATATTTAAGGAAAATCAACAGAATTTATGATTAATGAGTAGTCTAATACCTCAAACTCATCCAGATACTTCTCTTAAGTCTGAGGGAAATGTGTACCATTGATAAGTATCAGACCAAATCCAGCTGTATTTTAATCCCATTTCAATCTATCATCAAGAAGATATTGACTATTTTTTTCCTCAGTCATGCAGCTGTCAACTATCCAACTATGGTCTAGATTTACATTATAGTTTTATTTCCTACCTATTCATTTTCATCTAAAACACTTGTTCCATGAAACAGCTTTTGCTATCTGAAAAAGGAAAGCAGGATGTGTGGTCTCATCAAATCTGCCATGAACGTTCGTGGGCACAACAAATAATATTTGCTAAATTCAAGGGAATACATTTCTACCTGAAGAAGTGGCAAAATCACTATACATTCATGTGTGTGATTAATGTAATGCTTACTATTCCAGTGAAAAGATTTTCATCATGTGCCAGTAGTTATAAGAATCCTCCCCCCACCCCAGGAGCCTATCACAAGTTCAAATACCTGCAAAGCTTGTGTGTTCACTTGGAAAGTAGGCCAAGTTACAAAAGCCCCTGAATGGTTGCATAGTCTTTAAGGAAAATTTAAAGAGGCTTTGTAAGCAGTAGCAGAAAGGACATATCCATGAGAATAAAGAAGAATGTAGTGAAAATTAAATCCAAATATAATGGCTCAACAAAATAAATTAAAAAAAAAAGTATTTTTCTCATAAAACATTTCTTGGCGACTGGTCATGTTGATGGGACCACTCTCTTCTATGTTGTTTTGAAGGAATCCTAACTCCTTCTGTCTCATAGCTCAACCATCCTATAGGATATCAATTTTAACTGGAGCCAGTCATTGCATGAGGAAAGAGATCATAGAAGAGGCATATGGACTTCTTAAAAGCCTGGCTTCGGAGATACCACATCAGTTCCATTCACTTTCTATTGGGAAGAACCAATCATATGAATACCCCATAACTGTGAGGAAACTGGAAAATATAGTCTTGTCTAAGTATTGATTTCAAAGCACAGTTCTATATTATGGGGAGGAGAAAAGATTTTGGTAGATAGCTTCTTATCTCTGGCACAGAGAAATGTTTCTATTCAATCGTTCTGCATATAAGAGGGTATTTGTTTATTTATTGGATTTGCTTGTTTTCCTGGCCAACTAGGTATATGTGAATCTCTCAAAGGCTAAGTAATGTATGCTAGTAATTATAGTTTGGAATAAACCTATAAGAAACAAAAGCCAACACATAGAGCTCAGATTGCTAAACAAAGGAAGAAATTATAACACAATATCCCACATCAACCTAGAAAAAATAAAGCATGGATTTTTGTGAATAAGGTTATTTGGTATTAGGGTTTGAGATTAATGTAGCATTTCCAATAATGATATAATTAAATATTTTTATTACTTTACTACATTTTTATAAAGGTTCATTATTTTACTATGTAAATATGAATACTGCTCTATATTTTCCATATTCTGGGAAATTTCAGTAAAAAGAAATATGCCCCAAGCAATTATGCATGAAATTAATTATCTTCAGAAAGTAAATGCAGAATCTAGTTTAACATAGTTGCCACAGAGTATGACTAACTAAAATAGTTTTATTTTTAAAAGTTTTTTTAATGTGTTGTGATTTTTGAGAGAGACAGAGCACAAACAGAGGAGGGGCAGAGACAGAGAGGGAGACACAGAATCCGAAGCAGGCTCCAAGCTCTGAGCCGTTAGCACAGAGCCTGATGTGGGGCTCGGACCCAGAGACCTGCGAGATCATGACCTGAGCCAGTCAGACGCTTAACCAACTGAGCCACCCGGTGCCCCCAAAGAGTTTTAAAAATAGAAATGGTTTCTAATGTCCTCTGCCCTACTCTTCTAATCTTATTTCCACCCGCAAAAATAGTGAGTAAATTCATAGATTATTTCAAACAATAAACACCTTTATTCCATGAGCTAAGAGACGGAGGAGGGTTTGTTTGCATCTCTGGACTCGGGTTTTCCTCACATAGAACTCTAGTCACATGCACAAAGCCATCTGCTCAGCCACACCAGGCAGGCTTCAATACCAAAAGCTTTTCCTGCTACTCTTAGTCATCCAGAAAGTCAACGATCTTGGTTATCTTTTTCCTTTCACCATATTTTTTTCTTGGATTTTATTTTACTTCTCTTTGTTTAAAGTTTCACCTTACTCAAATGTGATACCTTTCTAACGACCTAAAGGCAGTGTTCAGAGAGACTCTTTTGTCTGCAGGTACAGTGCAGGTACAGTGTACTGTTGACCAGCACAATGAAGATCTTTATGAAATGACTTGTAAATTATGTCCATGGTCCCAGTTTTGTGAGTATGTTTTTGGAACCCCCAGATCCCTGCTCCAGGACAGGCTCAGAACATAGTGCTTTAATACATCACTGCCATGGACTTTCGACATGAAGGAAGAACCCAACTTATATTTTCTGGAGGGCATCACAGCACATACCTTAATTGCTTGTGGTGGAGACTTCTCTTGTGTCCTTCTTGTGGTGCTTGGAAGATGTCCACTGCTCAGTTCTAGATGAAAAGAAAAATTTGAGGGGTGCCTGTGTGGCTCAGCTGGTTAAGCAGCCAAGCCATGATTTTGGCTCAGGTCATGATCTCATGGTTCATGAGATCAAGCCCCATGTCAGGCTCTGTGCTGACAGTGCACAGCCTGCTTGGGACTCTCTTTCTCTGCCCCTCCCTGCTCATGTGCGCTCGCTCTTGTCTGTCTCAAAGTTAATAAGCATTTAAAAAAAATTAAACAAACAACAATTTGACTAACAATGACAGCTATTTTTACTGTCATGTGTCTACCATCATGCACTCACCTAGAATAAAACTAAAAGTTCATGGAGACATTTATGTTTTCCTATAAAATTTTATTTCAGGGTTTTATACTCTGCAAATATCGTATAGGTAGATTGAAGGGTAAGTGTTGTTTTAAGGGATAAATGGGAAAGATGGAAATCATAGAGTACTACATGTTCATTAATTATCACTTTATGGCAATAAATGGAACATAGATTTATATATAAATTTAACCATTTTTAATGATATTTTACCCTTCTGTATAAACCAAAGAAGGCTGTGGCTGCTATTTCTTATTCAAAGTCCTGTACATGTTAGTGATGAAAATGTGATCAATCCAATAGCCTAAGTTCAAAACTGAGTTCTTCAACTTATTTGTTGTATGTTCTTGGGTAAATTACTTTTCTTCTCTTTTTTCTGTTTCCCTATCTATAAATGCAGGTAATAATAACAATAGCACATGACTCTTGGTTCAAGTGAAGATTGAATATATTCATACATAGAAGAAACCCAGAAGTATGCAAAGAACATAATAAACTTTTTATGTTATTATTGTTGCTTTGGCTAATAGTTTTATTAAAGTCAAAGCTATATGAGGAAGTTTTACATTTGCTTAAACAACAAAAATATAAAACCAGTGAATATTTATAAAAATAGACATTAACCATATGTAGTAATGAAAATATTCTCCCAATTTATTAAAAAAAATAACACATTGCCAGTGGAAGTATAAAAGTCTACCACTTTCCATCTTGAAAATATTCAAAAAAGTAGCACAATAAAGGCATATGTGGAATTTGTGCAACATATCCAACAATAAGGTGAAGGACAAATGATCCCTTTAAGTAAAATCCAAAACACAGATTTTATAGATGGTAACATGTAAGTAGGTATAAGACAGTCTATTAATCAGTCTCTGAGATTTCACATGTAACTAACATTATTTATTTCTTCCATATTCTAACATTCAGCACTATCAGGTTTTGGTTATAGGAACATAAGCAAGAAACTTTCATTTAGAGGTGATTTTCCTACAGTTAAGTAGACATTTCCATAACCTTTTATTATTTCAATGCTAAATGTGTGTAAGAGTCCCAGGATCAATAGACCTCTGAGGACAGAAGCCACCATTAAAGACAGCAAATAAAATGAGTAGAAGCAAAGAAACTCAGATGAAATAAGCAAGTGTAAAAAGAGTTGGAAATTTATCTTAAAAGGTAATATTCTGAGAAGGGAATCAAACATAAGATGCTATAAAAAGGGAAAATCAGAAAATTAAAGGAACTAAGGAATTTAAAAGTAATATAAATTTTAAAAAATCAAAATTTCAATATAAGGTAGAAAAATAAACAGGTAAAGAAATTCCCTTCTAAGTAAAAAACAACCAGAGGACAGTAGTAGAGAAAGTATAAAGAAATTGAGAATACAGGAATTCAAACATACACCTGACTGAAATTTTATAAAGAATATTTCAAAAGTTAAAATTGAAAGTTGTCACAGAAATAAGGTAAACATTATCCTCAGCATTAACTCGAATGAATGAATATATATACTCAGCATATAGATGAAAAAAATGTCTCATTATGGCATGTAATTGTTAAAAGAGAGAGATAGAGACAGAGAGAGATGACAGAGAAAGAGAGAAAGAGAGAGAGATGAAAAGCTTTAACAATGAGGGGGGAAAAAAGGTGTTGATCACAAAAATTTTTGCATATAAGAATCCTAACAGCAACAATGGGAGCTAGAAGGAAATAAACAAATGTGTCAAAATTTTGAGGCACAATTAATTTCAATCTCGAGTTATGTACCTACATGAAATAATTCATCAATTTTGAAAGTAGAATAAAGACATTTTTACATAAGCAAGTCTCCAAAAATTTCATATCTGTGACCTCTTTGTTAGGTTGGTGATATCCACAAAAATCAGTGTTTACACCTAGGAAAAGGAAAATATGTAATGTTGAAAAGGGAGCATTTGACAAAGGCAAATGATAAGGAGACTCCTCAGATGGAGATTAAAGGAAATAGCAAGAGAACTGGGGCATCTTGGCATGCATAATTGGTCCAGAGTTGAGCAAGAAAACAAAAGATTTCACAGGAGGGGGAAGAAAGTGCACATAGTAAACAGGATAATGGAGAGGGTTTTTAGTTTAGGACACTATAGTGAGAGGCTCTTTGAAGGGAACAGTGTGAAAAATTAACAATAGGTACATGAAGAAGTGAACATAAATAAGAGGTGATTGATTCCAGAGAAAATGAAAAAGTTGTAGGACTAACGAAAATGTAAATGTATGCATGGTGAGTTACTTGAACTCAAAGTAAATGATATGTTCATGGCCATAATATCTTATATGCTAAATATCAATTTAACCAAAAATTATGATGTAACTGTATTGGGTAGAAGCAGGAGAGGGAAAGCAGTGAGATCTAGTAATGTATGTGAACTGATTAAACCATAATAAGTCAAGAGATTACATTCGCCAACATTAAACAAAATAGCAAGATAAGAATTACCATTAAAAAGTGGAGGTAAATACCAGATGAAACAAATATAATAATCAAGGCTTAAGTGTTTGATTTCACTAACATCGAATTAGAATTTGTTTATTTTTTTTATTTTTATTTTTTTACCTTTTAAACTTGATGCATGTTTTAGTTAAAAAAAAAAAAATATCTATTTTTTTTTTTACTTTCTCCGTAGTAATTGGCTTAAAGAAAGGCAGACCTTCAATTTCTCGATAGTTCCAAGCCGAGCACTGTCAAACTTGCTTTCTATTCTGGGTCTTAGTTAATTATCCCCTCTATGGGATGTGGAATAAGTGAACACTAGCAGCTTCTCCAAATGTGGCTAAGAAACCATGCAGAGAGTCATTGCCTTGACAGGAGGGATAAAGAACGAAGGCAAATCACTTCCAAGTTGTCGGGGACCTGAATTAGAACTGGAACAGATTTTTAAAGTATGAGCCAAGGAGCTTTGTGGATTTCTAGCTTGGGGTTGACAGATCAGAGTGGTCAGTTCCCATTTATTTCCATCAGTGTTTATTGCTTATGGCCAGAAGAGAAAAAAGAAAGAAAATATCAAATAATTGATTGAAAATTGTCTAAAATATATTTCAAAGTTTATACAGATAACAGATGTCAGCAAACTATAACCTGTCAGCCAAATCTCGCCCACTGGTCATTTATGTATGGCCATTTACATTTTCAAATGGTTGAAAAAAATGCAGAAGAAGAGTATTTCGTAATACAAGAACATTATTTGAAATTCAAACTTCAGTATCCATAAAGTTTTATTGGAACATAGGCATTTCCAATCATTTTCATATTGTCTCTGACTACTCTTGCACTCCAACACACGCTCGAGCAGTTGCCAGGGAGACCGTAAGGCCCCAAAGCCTAAAACAGCAACTATCTGCCCCTCTACAAAAGAAGTATGCTGACCCCTGCACTGTAAGAACATGCATCTCACTGAGATATATAACCTCTTAATCTCTTCCACACGTATTTCACAAGAGGAATCTGAGCACTATTGATCTACAGTGAAGTTACTGAATGAGTTCTGAAAATAAGTTGCAACAAACCTTAAATCTTAGTTTCAATACTCACTGTCATTTGATAAGTCTAACTGACAATGTGAAAGCTCACCCAGAACAGTTAGTTAGATATCTTAGTTAGACAGATATCTTAGATTTTGGAGATGGTTAAGGCTTTACTTTTTCTGGATAAATTCAGCTGCCCAGGAACTAGAGATCTGTGTGAGCTGGCAGGCTCAGAGTGTTTTGGTGGACTATGGAAAGACTCAGGCAAGAAGAGGAACAGCTTGAGAAGCAAGGTTATGAAAACAACCACTTTGTTGGGTGGATGTCCTGGGTAATTGGTCGATGGGCAATTCGTATATATTAGCTTCTTCCAAATGGAGGAAGTGACTATTCAATTGGTGATTAAAAATAAGCAAACGGGAATTGAACTGGGGAAGGATCCCATGAAAGATGTGGGCCTTAGAGACTCTGAACTTCTCTGTTACTTTCATGCAGTCATTTGAAAGATGGCCAAGGAGTCAAATAATCCAAATTGAAGCAACACTGTGACAAAGTGCTCTTCCAGAGGAGCAAGGCTCATGTTGAAGTATAAAATGGCTATTTTAGTTGTCTTATGTTGAATAATGCTGAGTGGCCCTGATAAAGATCCTTTCAGATTATCATAACCTCTCAGTGGGATCATTTTTCATCTTTAAAAAAATGTATTAGTTATTCCCAACTCAAGCCAGCATCTCCTTCTTCTTCGTAGACATGAAAGAAAAGCGAGGAGACAACCCACCAGGAGAGCTTCACAGTCGTGCAGAAACTGGACATGCACAAAAAGAGAAGTCAACATAGTAGAGGATGACTGTTTATCAACTGTTGCTGGAAGCCTCAATGAACAGTCTATAATCTGCTTCTTCTGACGAACATCTGTTGGATGTCTCAAAACTAAGTCCTTCCTCATTAAACCACAGGTCGTGTCTAGTATAGGATGCCTCATGTGAAGTAACTACACAACTAACATTGCCTTCAGCTGTCTAGCACACAGATCCCAGGAGCTAACTCCCTACCCCCTCACCCCCCTGCATCCAATAGTTGTAAATCTGGAGACCATGCCACCCGGAAAACAAAACTTCGTAAGGGAAGGGTATGGTGTTTGCTAGGAAGACAAACACACATGCGTACATACACGTATTAGTTTGTTTATTCATCCAACAGATGTTTTTTGAGTACCACTAGGTAACAGATACCATAAGAATTTCAAAGTGGAGGCACATCTAGTGGGTGCTATTAATTAAAGAGGTGTTATCAACTCAGATAAAGAAGAAAGCATTTTGGCATCTCTTCTGTTGTGATCTCGGCTGTCAGTTCTGTAACCACATTTCCTGATTGTAACTATACAAATCCTGAAGTAAGAGGAATTGGAATTCCAGGGGAAAAAATATAGCAAAATTAAAATAGTTAAATTTAAAAATTCTCAATATGTGAAGACCAAGATTTCAATAAATACATTTATATAGAACTATGAGCAGAAATTTATTGTGAAGAGATTTTGAAAATATCCCACAGCAGGCAAAAAGAAGATGTATTTCATATTTGCAGGATGAAGAAAGTTAATATGCTCATAAAATTACAGTGATTATTTTCTTCAGAATTTCTGTATGCTTGTTTATTTTACATTACTCTGATATATAAAGGACTGAGTTGTTTTATAGATGTCTAACATCATATTATATTTCTATCAGAAGCTCTGTGAGTTTCAAACATTTTTACATACATCTCTATATATCAATGTACGGTTCCATTAACACTCACAACTTCATTGTAGTTTGCTCCTATACTCATTTTAAAGCAAGCTCACTCTTACTTTTTAATTTTAACTAAAATGTATCTGACATAAATATTGTGATGCCTGAGTTTTAAGGTTTTCATTTACTTAAATCATGTTGATTATTTTCTTAATTTTAACTTTTAAGGTCTTTTAGTTTTTTGATGTGGTCTATGAAGTCAAAATTATTTTTCCTCTCCTAAAGTGATTTTTTTCTCTTAAAAGATAAGTTTATCATATTCATCATAAAACATGTTTGAAATTTTTTATGTTTCTGCATATTTTCTGTGTATTTCTCTTGTTATTACATATTACTTTCGCCTTTTACAATTTAAGAGCTATAAATTCTGCTTTCTAATAAAAGGGATGGTATATATAAATAATAGTTATATATATTTTTAACTTTGCATGTCCAGAAGGAAACATTAACAACTGACATTCTTAAATAAAATAGGAAAACATTCCATATTTTTCCTACCCCTCTTCTCAAACCCTTTGAAAATCATTTTCTCTCAATCTTTTTCTCTCTCCTTGGAGTGGGGGGAAGAGTCTTAATCTTTACTTTTAGTTTATAAAGATTAAGTGCTTCTTTTTATTATCTTTTTTTCTTCTTTGAAGCCATAATATTATAAATTATTTAGAATTGATTGAGCCGGCTTCGGCTCAGGTCATGATCTCATGGTTTGAGCCCCACGATGGACTCTGGGCTGACAGCTCAGAGCCTGGAGCCCGCTTTGGGATTCTGTGTCTCCCTCTCTCTCTGCCCATCCCCTGCTCCTACTCTGTCTCTCTCTCTCTCAAAAAGAAACATTAAAAAAATTATAGATTGATTTCATTTCCAAATTCACTGACTTCTCTAAATTGCTTTGCCATTTATGTTTCCATTATTGAGATGTACTTTTCTGTTGGGTGGTTTAACTCTTCCAATTGACTTTTTAGTAATCAAAGGCACAGCATTCCTTAAATCCCTTTAAATTTTGTTTCTATTTGCTCAATCATGAATAATAACTTATCTTAGTATAGAATTCATCTCACTCTTTCCTTCTTCAGAAATCTACAGACCCTGTTCCTTTGACTTCTGCACCTAATACTTCCAAGGAGAAAGATAAGGATTGTGTGACTTTGTGTTTTTTCTTTGCTGTTGTTTTTCTGTTTTGTTTTGTTGCTTTTTAGGTGACTAGATTCATCTGAAATGGTCTCTGGATTTTGTTTGTTTGTTTGTTTGTTTCTGTATTTTTAAAGATTCTTTCTAAACTTTAAGTTTGGCAACTTTGCCAAGTTTATCTATTTATCTATTATCTATCCATCTGCCTATCTGATCTATCATCTACCTACAGTTTTTCTCTTTCCTTTTTGCCTTTCTTGGAATAATTTTTTTTAATGTTTATTTATTATTTTGAGAGAGAGACAGAATGCAAGAGGCAGAGAGAAGAAGACACAGAATCAGAAGCAGGCTCCAGGCTCTGAGCTGTTAGCACAGGGCCTGATGCTGGGCTCGAACTCATGGACTGCGAGATCATGTCCTGAGCCGAAGACCGATGCTTAACTGACTGAGACATTTAAACTCATGGTCATTCAAATCAGGAAAGCCTGATAAAATTTGTATTTGCTGTTTTTGTTGTTACCATTTATCTTGATCAGGTACACCAACAATCTCTATATTTTCCTTTGGTTATGCTCCTAAATTATAATTTTGTTTTATGCTTCTAAATAATTTGTATTTTTTCCCCTCAAACATTGGTGTGATGTTTTCCTCAAACAGGTTCCCAATTTCTGTGATTTGTTTTGGTGCTTTAATTCTGCTCCCTGCTGTTCTTGATCATATTTCCAAACAGTACAATAGCATCCCCACCTTAATTCCTCTCATAAATTCTCTTTTCATTGCATTCTATTACTTTATCACTCCTTGTTTTTAAGAATACACTTTTTTCTTGGAGAATTCCTGAGAGAATGACTCATTTTAGTCTGCAATTTCATTTTATTCCTGTTGTAATGCATCCAAGACATGTTATTCATCTCTTCACTGTCTGACATTTCCTGTTTCCCATTTTTCTTTGCTGCATTTGAAAAGGAACTATTGGAGATTGACTTTTGTTGCTGTGTTTTTCCTTCAGTTTACTTATCTTGGAGGACATGTGGTTCTATCTGTGGCTAATCTTTTATCTAAAATATTGTTATTGGACTTGCATTTTTTTCTTCGTGTTTATGTGGGTAATTTTGGATATTTCTTATAGAAATTTTAAGTGGGTAATCTCTGTGTTGATATTTTGTATATTGCATTTGGTACTTGGAAGGTCTTGGATTGGAGGGAAGAGAGGAAATTTGGGTTAAATGAAAACCAATACACTGGGTAACTGTCTTGTAGAATGATTGTCTCTGTGTTTCTCTAAATTTCATGAAATTTTATACTATACCAAGTATGGAAACTCTTTGATTATGATGTAACCTTCATTAACATTTTTTTTTCCACAGAATTTAGTTCTCACAAGGCTTGTGTCCTTATTTAGAAGTTCTTGTGTCCTTGATCTCTCTCAGCTTGCATGGTACCGTCGATGTGAACATCAGCAGAGTCCTAAGCCCTATTTTTCCTTTAAAAAAACAGGAAAAAAAAACTATATTGGGGCACCTGGGTGGCTCAGTTGGTTAAGCATCCAACTCTTGGTTTCTGCTCAGGCCATGATCTCATGGTTTCATGAGTTCAAGCCCCACATCAGTCTCCATGCTGACAGTGCAGAGCCTGCTTGGGATTCTCTGTCTCCCTCTCTCTTCCCCTCCCCCATTCCCAAAGTATCCATCTCTTTCAAAATAAATTAAAAAAAACAAAAGAAAATTATCAAACAAAAAAAATAAAAAAAACAATATGGAATGAATTTCAAGACAAAGAAGAAGCTAAATACCAGTCACGGTTTACTGATTTTCCCAGTTATTCTATTTTCAATAAAATATCACTCAACTTATAGACATGGAAATATTTTCATCTTTCTGTTTCAGAGAAACATCTTTCTTCCTACACCAGGTTCAATATAATATGAAATAACAATGTTAAATGGAAACAGAACAGAAAGTTATTTTCTCTAACTAGACATGTACTTCAAAGTAGGGAAATTATTCTTGTCTTTTCATGATATTACCTGGTTTAGAAATGATCAAACATGCTTTCTAATCATACATTGATCCCTTTTTTATAGTTTCACTAGTCATACACTCTTTATTATATGGTATTAATATAAAGGGTAAGTGCCTGGGGGGCTCAGTCAGTTAAGCATCCAACTCTTGATTTCAGCTCAGGTCATGATCCCACTGTGGTGAGATCGAGCCCTGCATCAGGCCCTGCACTGTGCGTGGAATCTGCTTAATATTCTCTCTCTCCCTCTCCCTCTGCCCTTTCCCCACTTGTGCTTTCTCTCAAAAATTAAATTAAAAAAGATATATATAAGGAGCAAATTCGAACATTTTCAAAAACAAATTTGTATTAACAAGTTGGAAACTATGTAATCATATTAAGTTTTTATAATAAAGTAAAATATTCCTTTCTCAAAGTTTTTTTTTTTTATTTTTTATTTATTTATTTTTTTTTACTGTTTATTTATTTTTGAGAGACTGAGAGACAGAGCATGAGTTGGGGAGGGGCAGAGAGCGAGGGAGACAGAATCTAAAGCAGACTCCAGGCTCTGTGCTCTCAGCACAGATCCTGATGTGGGGTTCAAACTCATGAGCCATGAGATCATGACCTGAGCTGAAAACAGATCTTAACTGACTGAGCCACCCACATGCCCCTCCTTTCTCAAAAAGTTATGATGTTTATCAGTTACATTTGTTTATTTTAATTTTTATTTCCTGAGTAATTGAAAGGAATCACCATTACAAGTACAGAGTCTGAAAGGGTTGCTGGATTTTGTATGTAGTTGGAATTAATATATTTTGGAACATGGGTGCGGAAGACAACGATCAAATAAGCAAACTATAATTTTTTGATAGAGAACCATGCTGTGAAGAGTAATAAAATTGAGATTGAGAAGCTAGTAGAGTTTTAGAAAGGAAACCTCTGATGAGGTCACAATTTATCTGAGGTTTTGTCAGTAGATATTTGGATTCACATCTTTGGTACATAAGTGCCTGTGAAATGTGGTCTTTAATACACAAACTTTGCAGATCATTGGATCATCGCAATTAAGAGAACTTAAAATGGACCCATCAAACTCAATTTTAAGTTCCATAGCCATTTGCATCACCCCTTACAAAGGAAAGTAAAACTTGAGAGCTTGACTGAACTGTAAAAGGAGATGCTTATTATAAATACAACCAATTGTAATCTTACTGTTTAATTTTGCTAATGGTATCATAAGTAAATCTTAAAACAGAGATACTTTATGGAAATAAAGTAAACTAAAATTTGTTTTCAGATAGAAACAAAAGTATTTTCTGGTGTCTGGGTAGCTCAGTCAGTTAAATGTCTGACTTTTGATTTCAGCTCAGGTCATGGTCTCATGGTTCATGGGATAGAGCATCTCATTGGGCTCTGCACTGACAGTGTGGAGCCTGCTTGAGATTTTCTCTCTCCCTTTCTCTTTCTGTACCCCTCCCTTGCTCTCTCTCTCTCTCTCAAAAATAATGATAATAAAAATAAAATAAAAATAAACTTAAAAAAAGTATTTTCCTCTAGAATAATGACTAGAATAATGGCCCCCAAATATGCTTAATTTCTAATCCCCGTACCTGTGAATATATTACCTTACATAGAAAAAAAAATACAGATTTGGTTAAGAACTTTGAGATCTTCCTGAATTACCTACCTGGGCCTAGTCTAATCATCTGGGTCTTGAAATGAAAAAAAAATTTTCCCAGATGTAGTGAGGAGATGTGACTATGGAAAAATAATCAAGAGGTGCAACATTGCTGAAGTTGGAGGTAAAAGGTAAAGGGCTGTGTGTGAAGGTATGTGGGAAGCTAGAAAAGGCAAGGACACAGATTCTCCCCTGGAGCCCCCAGAAGGGAATACAGCTATGGAGACATCTTGTGAGAGCTGTGAGACCTGTGACCCACTTGTGGCCTAAAGGGCTGTAAGATAACACTTTTGTGTCATTAGAAACCATTCAATGTGTTCTAATTTTTTGCAGGAGCTATAGAAAATGAATGCACCTGGTAAAACTTCCAAATGAAGAACCAGATGCAAGACTTCGGCTCAAACACAGTAAGAACTAAAAAAAGTCAAGGGTTATCCTGTAGCTATTCCAGATAGCTATCATTTCTAGCTCCTGCTCTGTCCTCAGCTACATTCTTCAGGACGTTTTGAGGTAAGAAGTTTGATGTCCACATGTGCTTAAAAGAAGAACATGGAAGGCCCAGACTGCATGCAGATGATTTCAGGGGAGAGGGGACATCGGACTGGGCAGGATGGATGACACAGATATTTCAGTCATAGGGCTATTCTTGGGGCTGCCCCAGATAGGGGGCTTATCTTGGAAGAGACACATCCATGTGGTGAAATTGTTATAAACATTTGGCAATATATACCAGCACCTGCTCCTGTCTTCTATAAGATTTGTTACGTAGCTGCAAAGATAGCTCATCTCCGGGCCTCATTCCTCCAAGAGAGGAAGCTAGATATGAGACATGTTTTTCATGTGTATTTTGGCAAAGTGGTGTTTTTTTTTTTTCCTCCCCTCTTTCATTACTGATGGCAGTAAGTATCCTGCCAACACTCCCAGCAGTTTGGCCTTGCCT
Organism: Lynx canadensis; assembly: GCF_007474595.2. Taxonomy (NCBI): domain Eukaryota; kingdom Metazoa; phylum Chordata; class Mammalia; order Carnivora; family Felidae; genus Lynx; species Lynx canadensis. Next base: position 220,176,889 of record NC_044303.2, on the reverse strand, counting down.
CTAACCCATACTCCAAACTACAGGATAGACTTAGTTGTGTACTTCATATTCTGGCTCACATCCTTCAGCACAGCACCTTGAGTTGTACTAGAAAAACTACAGGTTGGGGCGCCTGGGTGGCTCAGTGGGTTAAGCGTCTGACTTCGGCTCAGGTCATGATCTCACAGTTCCTGAGTTGGAGCCCCTACTGCGCTTTGTGCGGACACCTAGAGCCTGTTCCAGTTCTGTGTCTCCCTCTCTCTCTGCCCCTCCTCTGCTCACACTCTGTCTCTCTTTGTCTCTCAAAAAATAAATAAACGTTAAAAAATTTAAAAAAAGATTGCTCGGAAAATCCTTTTACATCACGTTTCTTATACTGTACTGCAAATAACAGATGCTGTTTAATGATTACAATATAATAAAGTTTTGGGTTTTCTTCTAAATAATGCCTCCTGATTTTTGGTTGTTTTTAAGTGTACTACAGGTAAGGGGATTTTTAAGAATTACTTTTAAAATAACCATCTTTTCCAGAAATTCCGGGAAGCTTGTTAAATTGTGCCTGTAATCGAAAAAGAAGTACCTTCTGTACAGCGAAAACTTCCCAAGTTATCCAAACCTTTTACCATGTCCATTGGAAAGGGTGGAAATATCTAGATTGTGGATATGCAGAAATCATTAACGAATACATAATTGGGTCAACATAATAAACAAGATGAACTAAAATTTAGGCACCGAAATAAACTGTAAAGAATGACAAAATGATGGGACTAGCATATCTGCTCTGTGATATACCTGAAGCTTGATCAAGATTTAAATGATCTCTTATATGTAGACTTAACTAAGAAATAACTACAGGGCACCTGGTGGCTCAGCAGTTAAGTCTCCGACTCTTGGTTATGGCTCAGGTAATGATGTCACACCTCGTGAGATCAAGCCCTACTTCAGGCTCTGTGCTGACGGCATGGAGCCTGTTTGAAAATCTCTCTCTGCCTCTGTCTCTGCCTCTAACCTGCTCGTGCTCATTCTCTGTCTCTCTCAAAATAATTAAAATATTAAAAAGTTAAAAAATAAAATAATTACATTTTTGGTATTTTCATGCTTCCTACCATTCTACTTTTAGTCACACTGGGCATACGTATTTTAGATCATTTTTAAATGTAAAAAATACTCTAAAACATTATGTAAAACACCACAGTTCTGCAAATAAGATCATGCTCTGCATGTGCCCTGGATAAATATGAAGCGTCTCGTGCATTTTACCATGTAAAGCTGCTGAAATGGGTATTATTGCCCCTGACAAAAACACCTTAATGAAATTCTGATATAGGTTCAAGTGAAATAAACATTATACCCTTCCCCCACCTCCCCTCAAAAAAAATGTCTAAAATAATAGCTGCATTTCTAAAAACAGAAGATTATTTTCATCAGGTTTCACTGGTGATTAACACAACATGTTGCGGGGAGCACGTCTGTTTCAAATCCCACCCTTGTGTATAGAATTTGACACCAGATGGTTTCATACTAACAAGGAATTAACAATTTGTGGGTTGTTAATTGTTCCATTATAAAAGTACTCTTGTGAAGTAAATAAGAAATACATTTCCATGGCATACAGCTGTAACTGTAGAATCCAACAAAATGTGAATATAAGTTTCAGTAATTGCAGAAATGTGACGGAAAAGTCCTGGTGCTGCATCGTTTTTATAAATCACTGTTTTTTGTTTTCATCCTTTTCCTTCTTGGATTTTTAAAAAAAATATCGTCAGTACCACCATAACTTAAATATAAACTAGATGTTAATAAATGCAATATAGTATTTTATTGAATTTATCCCCTTGCCTATGTGAAGTGTCATCAATTTTTACTCTCTGATATGCAGCTATCTTGTTTTTATTTAATGACACTGCGAACATTAGGCATTCCCTCTGACAACTGTGACAGAGACAAGAGTCTAATGCCAAAGATTTTAAGAACATGATGATTTTTATTATAATTACTTTTTATAAGAAAATGCATATGTTTACAGGAACTAGAACCCTTAATGAAAGGCTAGGAGAGTGCTCAAAAGTTTTTGTTTCAAGATCTTTCTGTACTCTTAAGATTGAGGACCCCAAAGAAATTTGTCTTATGACTTATGCCTTTTATAATTTTCCGTATGAGAAATTAAAACAGAGATTGAACATATCAACTGATTTATTTAAAAAAAAAAATCAAGATTAACCCATTACATGCTGACCCAAATAATGTACCATTCTAAAAATATATTTTCCAAACGAAAAACAGTTGGTAAGAGGAGTAGTATTTTCCCACATTTTTGCAAATCTCTTACATATTTGGTTTATTAGAGGCTAGCTAGCTGGATTCTCATATATAGTCTTCTGCATTCAATCTGTTACAATATGTTGTTTTGGTTGAAGTATATGAAGAAAATTCAGCTTCACATAAAACTGTAGTTGGAAAAGAGAGAGGTATTTTAATAATGTCAAAGATAAAACTAACTTGAGACAAAATTAGTGAAGGCTGTTTCTTCATGAGCTTGCGGCCTTAAAAGAACCCATCTGTGACTATGCTCCTTTCAGCAGAGTTCAAATTTGTTTCAAGGAAGGATCAGTTTGTGAAGGAAATGGAGATCCTGAGAGAGTCTCTGATTGACAGGTGATCTATTAGATGGAATTTCTAGAAGCACTGAAAACTTTCTACTTGGTCTTCAATTACATTTTCCTCACCTTGGTTGGTTGCAAATGGACAGATGAGCAATTTGGAGATATTTCAAAAGAGAAAAAAGTTGTTCAATCTTCAGAGCAAAGAGTTCTCTATAGCCAACTATTCTGGAACAAGTAGGGGTTGGTAGAGTACCTGTTTTTAGTCAAAAACATGATGTTCTTTATGACAGGCATTTCTCAATAATACCTTTAGGTGATGCTAGATACTCTTCTTTGATACTACACCAAAACTCCACAAGAGGTAGTTTCTTAAAGATTAATTGCAATCTGTGATCTGCAAACATATCAGTAAACTCTTCATCTTCTAGTACATTAAAGTTCATTGGTCTATCTTGCATTTAAATGGATATATTACCTGCATATGATTTTGCAAGCTGTACATTTGCCAACTGGAAAATATTGGCTCACTGAATTGCAAACCTTCCAAACATCAATACATTTAATTATAAACAATTTTTTAAATGTGTCCATTTACATAATCACTGACCTTGTCAGAACAGACTACAAGTACTGGAAGTCTGTCAAGCTTATAATAATGAATACACGTTTTCCAAAATTTTGATTTGCACAAAAATTCAAATTTTATCACTGGCAACATATACTTTTAGCTATTTTACTTTGAGTGGAACAGTCATTTTGTTCATTTTCTAGAAAATGTCAGCCATGTACCCAAGTCTGAGTGACAATAATAAGATTGTAAGCTATTCTTTAAAATAAAAATGCTGGGGCGCTTGGATGGCTGAGTTGGTTGAGTGTCTGACTCTTGTTTTCGGCTCAGGTCATGATCTCAAGGTTTTGTGAGTTTAAGCCCCATATCAGGCTCCGTTCTGTCATCACAGAGCTTGCTTGAGATTCTCTCTCTTCCTCTCTCTGCCCTTCTCCTACTCACACTGTCTCTGTCTCTCCCAAGATTAAAAAAAAAAAAAGTTAAAGTCCTACTTAAAATATTTTTTTAAAATAAAATAAAATAAAAATGCTGTTCAAAGGGGGAAAAGTTGCCTAGTTCAGCTTGAAGCTCCATCACTCGAGTGCTTTCTTCATAACTTCTAATTTTATAATACATAATGTTAAAAAGACATATACTCAAAGATCACTGCTTAATAAATCAATCCTATTTTTTACTGCTTCAACAATTACAATATTTTTCTCCCTCTGATTCTGTGGAGGTAAATAATAGAAAGACTGGCAGTGTAAGTTTGTCTTCACTGCCTTGGATTTGTATGAAGACACCAATACTTTTACCTGCTTTTGTACCTTGAGACAAAATATCAACACAGTAAAAAAGGTAAATGATAGTTTAGTATCATTGTAGAAAAACTTTTTCCTTATATATCTGAAAACATCTTGGGTACACCAAACATACATGGTTCAGATATTAAGAACTGATGTGCTAGAGTGTAGGCTTGGCTCCATGTTCTATCTCCCAGGGTTGTTGAAAAAATAAAAGGTGTAGTTAGTCAATAGAAATTGTACTAATTGCAAAGGACTATATAAATGCAAGTCAGTAGCAATAGTATTGATTAGTTATTATGGATAGGTATATTGACTTGACACATGAAACGTGTATGTATTATAACTGCAATAAAGCCTTACAACTAATTGTAGTTTGTAATTGTAATTATAGTTTCCATTTTTCCAATACATTTGGAAACCCTTATTATATCTTGGAATTATTCAAGTATATTAGAACTTTCTTCTCAAAGTAGATCCCGCAAATGTTCTTTCACTACCTCCTTCACATCCTGGTCACAGGCACATGGTCTAGGCTTCACCAATCAGATTCACTCAGGTGAAGATTCAGTTCCAACATGAGCATCTTGGGGGAGGTGCCTCTATGTGAACCAACTTTGTCAACAAAGGTAGCTGTAGAAGCTTGTCCATAATGCAGAAATCAATGATTGCATCACTGGGTTCCTCAGGTAGCAGCAGTGGTGTGGACACTGATAGCATCACAGAATGCAAAGCAAGTCACAATCCTGGGAGCAGCGCACACGAGTGACCTGTGATAGTCATGGCAGAGGTAGTGATTTTTTTGCTCAAGCAGATCTGCCTGTGGTTCTGAGCATCATTTCTAAATGTTTATACATAAACATATTCTGGTAGTCATCTCGAAGGCATTTTGAACTCAATATTCCCTTAAACCACTTTAATGCTGAGTTATCTAAAATCACATTCCTCTTTCAACAGAGTATCCTATCTGAAACAAACAAACAAACAAACAAACGCTTTGTGTTGCGTCATTCTTGTATTAGGTACTCTCTGAGAAACAATTTCACATCAGATGTCTCTTTAGTGGAAATAAAGCCTCATAGTGAACATAAAGAAATGTGCATCTTAACTACTTTCTACGGCCAACTTTCAAGGGTCCAGGTCATGAAAAAGAAAATTGATTTCAAGGTATAATACTTGTTAAAGTGGTGTTAAATACAGCATACTTGCTTAATTCGATACTTTGATCTCATCTGTCAAAAGAATCTCCTAAGCCCCAGTGCAATATTTATAGGCACATTTAGTAAAATGTATTTAATAGTTCCGGCTTGGCTAACTTCATAAGACAGACACTGTCTAAAAGTAAAAGGTTAATGGGAACTCTGTGAAAGATACAAGAACTTGTGTGGTTTATTTGTTTGCTGTTTTAGGAATTTTCAAAAACTGAAAATATGCAAATAATTGATAAATAGTACTATAGTGGTGCCAGACATTGGTTTGCTGTACTTAGAGGGTATTTAGTGGATGGAGACTGACAACTATTTCATTAAAGAAAGAGCTGCCTTGATACTCAAGAGATTATTGTTCAAAGGTAGGAGCCCACAGTTTTGAAGGAGTAATCTTGTTCTTTTCAAAAATTTCCTTGTGCAAAACATTCATTAATTCATTTTTTATTGATCTAACAAATTGTATCAAAGCATTTTCTGTGTGTCTAGAATCAGAGTCCTTGTTATCCTGAAAGCTGTGTGCAAAGGGCCTCCCACTCCCACTCATTGAATTGCTAAATCTTTCCTGCTTTTCCTTTCCATTTTCCCATTGGGAAAATTGGAGGGTGGTTTGAAGTATAATTCTGAACTAGTTTCAAGTTTTGTTAAGAGAGTCTTTGTCGTAATAACATATATTCTTTTTTTTAGGGGGGGTGCTAACAAAATTGTTGGAAATCAAAGTGAGTGGATTTCAGTGTCACATACAGTTCACTGATATTTTTCACTATGAAAAAAATTCATTCACCACATCTATAAAATTGTATCAATTAGAGGCAGTATAAGATAAAAAAATGATTGAATACGATTTGAAGAACTAAAATGACATAAGCATTAATTATTGTCATTAATAGTAAGGTCCTTTGAGGGATTATTATTTAAGTAAAATAGCAAAGTTGTAATGATGCATTCTAAATATATCTGTAATGAAGTTTATTTGTCAGAGTATGTGCCTTCCTGAAACTTTGGACAGGATTTTGAACCTCAGTTTGCTTAGTACAGAAGAGAAAAAAATCTGTAACGCCTTAAAAGTACATCTAAAAAAGGAGGGATTTTCTCTACTTTCTCCGTGTGTGTGTGTGTGTGTGTGTGTGTGTGTGTGTGTGTGTGTCTGTCACCTGTGTGGAAGATGACAGAAGCAGATAAAGCGAGTGAAGTTTTCTAAAAATAAAATGCACTGCAGAAAAGCTCTGTGATCTTACCGAGAGTGCCAAAATATCAGTGCATCAGTAGCCAAGGGGATAAAAAGGGTATAAAAATTCCATTTCCTTAAACTCCACACTTTCCTGGAACAATGTAGAGAGAACAGTACTGCTAAGTAAGACCTTAACTTGAAATGCCAAAGTCTCTCGAAAGCAGTTTCTCAAAGATGGTGTTTTAGGGCAAAAGATCAGCAAGCCTGCACTTTTCTAGTGTTTCTTTATCTTATTTGTGTGACTGCTAACGCTGAAAATAATAAATTTGGAAATCGGCTTCAAACATAAGAAAACAAGGTATTTTAAGTGGCAAAATCAGACACAGGTCACCCTTCTTGTATTTACTCCTTAATACTGCTTTTAGGCATCCATCAGTTTATATATTTTAATTCAGACCTGTTCCTCCATAAAGCCATCTTCAGTTCAGCAGAAAACCTCTCTCTTGATCACAGGAATTCCAGGAGCATGTATTTGTGGCAATTCTCACATGGTTGCTTTAGAGACCCTTGAATAACTAGAGTAATGACTTGGAGTCTGGGCCTCTCTTTATCAGGATGAATTAGCAGAATGAATTAGCAGGTTTTTACTACAGTAGTTAATCTGAGATAGAGAATGAGACCAATAATCAGAATTTAAATCTTTTCCAACATGTTCTCATTCATGATATCACATTTAACTCAACAGCTATATCCTGTGGATCTTTTCCAATCTCACTTTTTAAGTCTAATCTATTATATCCTCCATGTTAGTGAGTGCTTCCTGGTTGTTTTCTTTAGAAGTCAGGGAATCATGTGTCTGCTCATGCAGCTTTCCCTTAGAGAAAGATTGTTTCCACTGAAGAAAGATATGTCAGTGTTAATTTGCAACAACTATGACACATTGGTCAATCAGCTTGAATTCTTTTCCCCAGAGTGATCTGCAGATTAAAGCTTGGACTAAAACACATGAATGTGTGGGGTGTGTGTGTTTCTGTGTATACTTAAAGTTTTATATATATATAATGTAAATATAGCAATTTACATATAAAAATCTATGTATACATATAATATGCATATAATTTTGTATATGTGTACATGCAATTTTAACTTTATGGTTCTAGGGCACATAATAATCATGTGAAGGGTTTAATGAATTTCCAAATAATTACGAATGGCTTTCATATGCATGTTATTAATTCTTCACTACCCCCAAGTTTCTCACATTTGACAGTTTAGGTAAGCCATTTCTTTCTTGCCACACACTCTATGAAAAAATTTCCATTGTGTTTGACACCATACTCCAATATTTGGTTGATTGTCTTCCTTCCCACAAGACATAGAATTTTGAGGCCAGAGTCTACATCATTTTTTTCTATTACCTTGCAACTGGAATTTAATCTGATATATTCATATATATATATATATATATATATATTCATATATATTCATATATATATATTCATATATATTCATATATATATATTCATATATATATATATATTCATACACACATACCATAGTTCAATGAAATGAATAGTTTTTGCTATACATTTTCTTAGGTATCAGTTTTTTAATTATGGCATATAGAAAGTGAGTGAGAAAGAACAAAGAACTCCCAATACAGATGTATTTGGGGATGAAATTTTGACTTATTATTAAGGTCTTCCAGGTATTTGTCTTTTTTTTTTTTTGTGGTATCATCAATTGTTTTTTTTTTTTTTTTCTTTTTCTTTCACTAAAAGGAGAGAAACTTGTGATGTGTGTTTACCCTGTGCAACATTTAGTAGAGTTATCAGGAATGAGACGTGAGGGACCTCACACTGAGACAGGATCATTTCTTTTTTTCACTCCAGGGGAAACTCAAATATGACAGGCTACCTTTGCGGACATTTAATCGTCAGTCACATTTCCTTTACATTTCAAGAATAAAACCTATTCTTCTGAAGAATTTTTATCCTAATTATAAAACTAACTGACATTGCTCAACATAGGTTATTAGTATCTCTAAGCTGTAGAAATCTCAAAAAATATGTTCATCATCGCCTTCCCTCTTTACCTCCAATTCTTGTTTCCAATTACCTTCTGAACATCTCTATGAATTTTTACATTTGAACAACTAATTGCACATATTAATTAAAAAAATACTTTCTCACCTGGATCAGGTATGTTTCTTCTCTTTTATGTATGTTTCTTGGGGCCAACCTTGTCTGTTTCACCCCGCACGACCCTGTGTCCTCCCACTACATCAATTGTTTTGGCTTGAGGCCATCTCTGAGTGACCTTTACATAGCCTTCATGTGAAGTATCCCTCCCCTGTCCAAAAGTTGCCAGGCGTCTCTTTTCCGGATGCAAATCATTATAATCACTTTTCTCTTCATTACCACTGCCAGTATTCTAGCTCAAGACCTAATTATTTCCTTAAAATATTGAATTAATATATGTTAATTCTGAAGAAATTTGCCAATTACTTAAAAAATTCAATGCAGTAAAAGGCTTGCCTTTTCTAATATATAGTTATAATTACTTAGCATCTAGGATTTTATTGTTTGACTTAAACCATGCTCCACTTTTAAATTATCTATGTTTCAAATAAACCAATAACAATATTAATAACTTAAGAATTATCATCATTATTGTCATCATTTATTGACTTAAGATTTAGACGTGTGGTTTTCTTTTCCTTTTCTATTTTATCAGCTGAAACTGTAAAAATAAGATCCTGAATGAATCTCAACATGTATAACAGATAAAGTTCTGATAGATTGGGGTCGAGGATGCAGAGACTGTATGCTATGATCTTTCTCCCTTGTTCCACACAAAGGCACCTACTAAAGGGCCATGATAAAACATTAGGACTCCAAAGAATGTTTCAGAAACTATGGCTGTAAAAAACTGACATTTGCTGAAACAGTTGTGGGTAAGTTATAAAGGTATTTCAAAGTGATATAGAAATTATTTAGATAACTAACTACAAGGTAGTCATTTGTATTTGTAATAAGTTATGGTCTATAAATTACTCACAAACACTGAGTTAGTGAATACCGAACCACCACTCTTCGGGAAAATACAGGCTGTGTTTCCTATAAGCCTCTGGTCACAATATTTTCATTACCAATCAATACATAACTTTATTTTATGTGTGTTTCTGTTTAAAGACAACTTATTTAAAACATATTGCTGAATCATTAACACTGAACTCATACCCAACAGCATTATAATTCATGGCTGAACCAATCTTATCTAACACACATATTTTCTTAATATGAAACATCACAGCCTTCTTATATATAGGAACACTAGACAGCATTCCAGCGGTATGCTTGGGGGAAATTTTTTTTTAATTTTTTAAATTTATTTTTTGAGAGAGAGGGCAGAGGGAGCAGGGGTCGGGTAGAGAGAGGAAAGAGAGAGAATCCCAAGCAGGCTCCGTGCTGTCAGAGCCAGATATGGGGCTTGAACTCATGAACCGTGAGATCATGACCCAAGCCACAATCAAGAGTCAAACAGTTAACCAACTGAGCCACCCATGTTCCCCATGCTTGGGGGAAATTTTAAACAATGAAATCACCTAAAAATATATATAAAAATTAAAAAAAAATTGTGGTACTAAATAAACCACAGAAAGAACACATTTAATATGAGAACTGATGTAAGAAGGCAGGACTTCATCTTGTTCAACCTCAGCAGAATCACATATTTCAGGTGACTCAGATTTTTTCACTTGTCTGTGCATATTCATGAATGATGGAGAAAGCACCATGATTATTGATTTGAGGATTCTAAATATATCTTAGTGAGTAGGCAAATTTATAAATACAGAATCCATGAATAATAAAGATAGAAGGTAATCAATTTCATGTATCAGAAAAGAAAAACATGTTTGATGTTGACATATCTTCAATGGTGGCTTCACTTTAATGAATATTATCCAGCTCTTTAAGAGAATGCAAAGGTAGCCCTCTGCAGAGGAAGTATAAATTACTTCATAAGTGTTCTCATTAGCATCGCCTTGAAGCTTTCCTTTAAATAAAGTTTATGACATAGAATTAATATATTCTTCGAAAAACATGAAAAATAAAAGAAATAACTCACAGTAATCTATAATCCTAGAAATTAGAAAAAAAAATCAATGATATAAAGTTTATTCTAGTTGTTCATTTCAGGATATTATAAAATTTGGATAAAACTAGTTGTTTTCACTAAACTTCATGAATTAAACAACTTTCCAAAATATAAGAAATATAAAACAGAATTTTAGGTAGCTACATCATGTTGCCTAATATGATTGAGTTATATATTTGCCCAATCAACTACTTTTGGATATTTAAATGCTTCCTACACACTTTATTATTTCAAAGGACTGTGAGTAAACTTGTCCTCTGATGCTTAGCAAATTATGTCTTTAGGATGCAGTTCTATAGGTAGGATTTATACTTAGATCAATTAAGATCCCATCCATGAAACAAAACTCATGCCAGGTGGTTTAATAGAGGCCATGCAAAATGAGGAACTAGTTACGAATCTATTTTCAATAACCTGTTTTGAAAGACAAATGGGACAGTAAAGCAACTCAAGAATTAGCACCATCTTGAAGCTCTTATCTCCACTTGGATTTAAAGGACAAAAGAGATAGTGTTACTTCCACACAAGAATAGAGGATGGCTGCTGGATGGGGTTGGGGTGTGGATATGGAATCACAGCTGGACAGCACAAGAAGGATGTGCAGCTACAGAGATTTTCAGTCAGATTTAAGGGTAGAAACACTCTTGCTACTCTGCCTGAAATCTCCTATCAATGTTACTCCTTGATTCAACCTCCCTGAGTAAAGTGTGGGAAGGACAGGAGAACAGATCTACCAGAAAACAGGTGACTTCATAGCACTTCAAAGGGTTTGAAAAACCAGGATTTCTACACTGTTGCAGGATTTTTTTTTTTTTACCTCAATACCCTGGGTTCATTGTGTCACTGCTTCGAAGACTAAAGAGGTAGACACAAAATGAACAACAGGCAAAAGTTTATTAGAGTATAAGATTAGAAAGGAAGAATTGTATGAAAGCTCTGTTTACAGACGGGGGCATTTGAAGGTAAACACCTGCAACAGTAGGTAAGGGTCTTTGTTTTAAAAGGTTCTGGTCACCCCTCCCCTTCTCTTCCCCCTTATTCCTTCTCAGGTTCTACCCTTATTTGCTTGATAGCTCTAGGTGCTGGGTTGTCCATTCCTGATTGGCTCATTTCCATTGTATGAGGGGCGGTCTATGGCCATACCATTCCTCGTGGGTCACATGTTTTCTGGTCAACTTATTTTTAGTCAGGTCCTTTGTCAAATTCCTGAGGGGAGCCCCAGGAGGAATAGGTGGTGTCTGTTACATTCTTAAGAGGGACCTTATGCCAGAGGCCATTTGCTGTGGTTAGATGCTCCCAACACTGTTCCAAAATATGTGTTTCTCCCTACCCAGGGGTCTTAGGTCCTAATCTTTCCCTCTCTGCCTTTTATATCCTATCTTTTCTGTATCATATTACTATGTGTTTAATTATGTCATGGTATTACTCTAAAGAATGGTTAAACCAATTTATAAAATCCCTGAAATTGTGTAAAAGAGCCCAATTCTCCTACACTTATACTACTTGTGAATATTATTTTGTGATTTAGTTTCCAAACTGGTGGACAAAAAGGCGATCTCATTTCCATCTTCATATTTTTTGGTGATTACTATTGTGGTTTAGTACTTTCTCTATTTTTCTCAGACTATTATCCCTCCTACTAAAGTCTTTTTAGCTATCTTCATATGGGCCCTGAGAATTATTATTAAAATTGTTCTTAGCTTGCTGTGTGAGTAGGAAATTACATTCCATTTCTATTTCCTAGCAACTTATTTTTAATTATATTTTTAAATTGAAGAACATCAGACCTTCATAATATTTGCAAAAGTATTTCAAATAGCTCTTATAATTCCTTTACCTAAGTTCACAGATTCTTCCTATATTTCATCTATACTGTGCTTTTTACATTATTTTTTTCTGAAAAATTGGCAAGTAAGTTGCAGAGACCATGCACCATCTTCTTAAATTCTTGCACATGCATTTCTTAATAATGAGGATATCCTGCTACAAACCTGCAGAACAAGGATAAAATTCAGAAAATTTAATATTGGGGGCTCCTGGGTACCTCAGTCTGGGTGGCTCAGTTGGTTAAGCCTCTGACTTTGGCTCAGGTCATGATCTCACAGTTGGTGGGTTCAAGTCCCACATCAGGCTCTGTGCTCACAGCTCAGAGTCTGGAGCCTGCTTCAGTTTCTGTGTCTTCCTCTCTCTCTGTCCCTGTCCCCCCACCCCCCACTCCCCCTCCCTCAAAAATAAATACACATAAAAAAAGAAAATTTAATATTATTTAAAATTATCCATATTATAATTATGTTCTTTTTTGCAGTACTGTCTTTTGTAGCATCAACCCTTTTTTGTTTTTCTCCCCATTCAGAATCATGCATTTTATTTGATTGGCTTGTCCTTCGTAACATTGCTGTTTGGATACTGGAGAGGCCTATTATTTTCTTGTATATCCTTCAATTCCTTGTTCCTCATTATTCAAATTTTATTTCAATTTTGAAATATTCTCAAACTGCAGAGATTTTTAAGTATAATACAAAGAATTTTCTTCCTGAACTACTAGAGAATATGTTGTAGACATGATGCCCTATCACCACCCAGTACTTGAGTGTGCAGTTTTTATAACAAAGATATTCTCCCATAGAACCATAATACAAACATCAAAATCAGGAAATTAATTTATTACATTTCTACCACCTAATCTTCAGAATATATTCAAGCTTCACTAATTGTCATTATAAAAAAAAAAGATTCTATTCAGAATCACATGTTACTTTGTTTTAGTCTCTATTTAGAATAATGTCTCCATCTTTCTTTGAATTTCAGGACATAAACATTTTTGAGGGTTAATGGACAGATATTTCATAGATTGCCCTTCAATTTTGATTCATCTGATATTCTTATGATCAAATTCAGCAGAAGTGATGAAACATTTTCATCGTGTTCTATCAGGGAGCACATTAAAAAATGTCCCAAAGTGGGTGATGTGAACTTTGCTAACTTGATTGGGAGGTGTTTGTGAGGCCTCTCTGCTATGTAAATACCAAAATTTTACTTCATTCGTTAATTTATTTATATTTGTGAGCTCATGGATTCCCATTTATTCAATAGATTATAACTGGTGACTATCATTAGTTATGTGCTGTTCATATTGTCCCAGATTTGGCTGCCAGTGGGAATACATTTAAGCTAGCTTCTATGTCTTTTGACATGTCCCCAGCATTCTTATCCAATCCCTTGAAGGCCTTAAGAGTAAAATTGAAAACAGACGTTAAAAAAGATATAGTCCCACTACCTGAAATACAACACCTGGCAGAACATTTTGAAAAGACTTTAGAGCAACAACAAAAAAGACAGGGTCCAAAGTGGACTTATGGCTCTGCAGATCAAATAATTAGGTGGCCCACTTCCCTTACCACCTATTGGCAGACACTTGTAGATATTGTAAGGGACACTGGAAAAAGTCAACCCATCTTACAAAAGGAAAACCAAGATACAGGAAAAGCCCTCAATTTAGATCAATGAAATTCTCCAAGGTAGGAAAGCATCTAATATTGTGCTTTACCTTTAAATAGTCAAGGTGAATTAACTAAACATAGAAAGTCAATCTCATTATTTCCTAGGGGATATGGGCACTACTCTTTGTACATTAAAACCTGTCACTTTTAATCAACTTTTCCCTAAGAGTATACATACCACAGTGGCAGTAGGTATTTCAAATAACCCCAAAATTTTCCCTACCTCTAAGCCATTAACTGTAACCCTTGGGTCATTAACTGGAAAAAAAAAAATTCTTTCTATTCTGTGATTCCATCCCTGCAAATTTAATAGGGAAAAACTTTGTAAATGGAATCGTGGTGTTAAGTGCACATCAGGAGAAACTATTTTTCAAGCTTCCAAAGGACACTTCTATTCACGATCAAGTTATGCCTGCTCTGGGTATACTTTAGCCTTCTCCATTATATTTGATGCAACTCCAGATAAAGATTTGACACCAAAACTGATACGCTATGGGTGAAAACTTCCAGTGACATAGGAAAAAAAATAATTGGAACAGAATCTATTAAAGTTCAGATAGACCCCACCAAGCCATTACACAAAATTCTCTAATATCCATTAAAGCCAGACACAAAGGAAGAACTTACACCTATAGCTGAAGACTTTATCTCCAAAGGCCTTTTAACACCCTGCACATGTTTTGTTGACCCCTCCCATCCTACCAGTAAAGAAATCAAATGGACAAAGACATGGATCATCTAGTTCAAGATCTTAGGGCTATCAACAAAATTCTTAACCATCACTTCCCAGTAGAACCTAACCCACATCTATCCTATCATTAGTTCTTCCTGGGTCTTCCCTGTACTAGATCTTTGATTTGTCTCTATTCAATGCACCCCTAAACTAGGAGAGTCAATACCTTTTGTCTTAACCTGGGGAGGATAACAATATACCTGGGCAAACATGTTCAAGAGGTTCATCAAAACCCTTTCCTATTTTTCCAAAATCCTCAATCAATATGTAAAATATTCAAATTACCCTTTTGGATGAGTTCCAATAAACCATATAGAAGATCTGCTACATTTTTCAGAAACAAAGTAATCTGTAAAAATAGAAATCCATTTACTTGCTCTGAGCTATGGGAGAAAGTTACAAAGATTAAATTATAATTTTGCTAAAATAGTTTACTATTTAGGAAATTGCCTGTCTATGGAGGGAAAGCTAATCTCTCCTAACAAACTACATACTATCCAAACTTATTAGAGACCCCTCACAAAATGACAATGGAAAGTATTTATAAGTGTAGCTGGATATTTCAGACAATGGGGTGCTGATTTTTATTGCAGTTGTGGCAATTCTTTATTAATTGACTAAGCTCTTAGTAACACACTCCCTCATCTGGGAACCCGAATATAGCCCTGTGGTTGTACTGTTTACTTTCTTCAGAACACATCATGTATCCTCCTATGAACTAATAACTGGAAGGTCTGTGTGTTAAGAAATTTTACCTCCAATACTAGAGTCTTCCCTGCTGCATATTCATGTGGCAGCAAACTATGAGTGATTTATATACTATCTCATCATATCTCCAACAGGTTATCTTCCCACATCATCTTAAGTAGCCTCGTAATTGTCCTCAATGAGGAGATTTTGTTTATTTAAAGAGGTTTTTGGGGGGGCGCTTGGGTGGCTCAGTTGGTTAAATGTCCAACTCTTGATTTTATTTCAGGTCATGATTTCATATTTCGGGAGTTCAAGCCTCACATTGGGCTCCATGCTGATAGCGTAGAGCTGCTTGGGATTCTCTCTCTCTCCCTCTCTCTCCCTCTCTTTCTGTCCCTCTTCTCATGCTCTCTCTCTCTCTCTCAAAATAAATAAATAAAAACAAAACAAAGAGGTTTTTTTTTTTTTTTCAAATAAAAACCAACAGTGACCTCATTAGAAGAGACTTTATCAGGTACTGTTTATGGATACAGCAGTGAGCCTCCAGGAAGTCAGTCCTTGGGTTTATATTTCAAATTAATGAAGCAATTCAGAAATACATACAATAGGAAGGCTAATCCAATAGCTGACCTCAAATTGAATATTCTCAGGGATCCTCTAAAAGCAGCCAATCTTTAGAAGTAGATAACTGACCCAAGACCTTTGGAATAAGCTGATTACCTTGGATAGTGGATAGCTTCTACCTAGGACATAAGACCAACATTACTGTCTAATTCTTGTTTTTGTTTTTCATCTGCTTACTTACAATCCCTTGTCTATTCATTTTAATTTTTTAAATTTTTTTAACATTTATTCATTTTTGAGAGACAGAGAGAGACACACAGCATGAGTGGGGGAGGGGCAGAGAGAGAGAGAGACAGACAGACAGACAGAATCCATAGCAGGCTCCAAGTTCTGAGCTGTCAGCACGCAGCTGGACGTGGGGCTCAAACCCATGGACCACGAGATCATGACTTGAGCTGAAGTCAGACACTTAACCAACAGAGGTACCCCATCATTTTCTATAAATCACCTAGGCTGGAAATTCTGACTCAGACGTGACCTCCAAAAAAAGTATTCTCCTGTTTATTCAGGCACCCAGTCTGGGGGAAATTATTGACTCATTGTTTATGAAAATAATCAGACAATTGTTTCCAAGGGTACAAAAATTTTAAGAAACATGTCACTAACTCTGAAAGAAGTTACTAATGACACTATCTCTTTCCTACATTGAATACAAATCGTCTCAAGTCATGGGCACAATGCATTCCTCTAGATGTTTGTTGGCTAGTCATGATGGTATCTGTGCAATTGCTAATAATTTTTGCATCAATCAAACAGAAATGGTAGATTGGACTATACATTAGAAATATCTACTTGACTCTCTTAAGTTTTATATTCAGGATCTTTGCAACATATTATCTTGGCCTGAATTGGGCAACTGAGTTCCTCAGTCCAAAATATCTTATAGTTTCTTACAGTGAAGTCTCTTCTCCTAAGTCAGTTTCTGATTTACCTCACCGAGCTGCCTCACCGAGCTGCCTAGAAGTTTGAACTTCTAGATCCTATTCTAGTCAGTCACTTTCTTTTTTTTTTTTTTTTAATTTTTTTTTTTTTCAACGTTTATTTATTTTTGGGACAGAGAGAGACAGAGCATGAACGGGGGAGGGGCAGAGAGAGAGGGAGACGCAGAATCGGAAACAGGCTCCAGGCTCTGAGCCATCAGCCCAGAGCCTGACGCGGGGCTCGAACTCCCGGACCGCGAGATCATGACCTGGCTGAAGTCGGACGCCTAACCGACTGCACCACCCAGGCGCCCCTAGTCAGTCACTTTCATGTGGATTTTCTCCTAATTACCTTGGGGCATCAAACGCCAAGTTCCAGGCTGCTTTGGCCTTTTCTACACCAGATATAATCATACCTACAGGTTTAATGATGGAATTGTTTCAGAGGAAAGGGGAGTAAAGAGAAAGGGAGGGATAAAAGCAGAGACGGAAGATCCAAGTTATTCATTTATACTAAGAATATACATGTGTAGGGGCGCCTGGGTGGCGCAGTCGGTTAAGCGTCCGACTTCAGCCAGGTCACGATCTCGCGGTCCGTGAGTTCGAGCCCCGCGTCGGGCTCTGGGCGGATGGCTCAGAGCCTGGAGCCTGTTTCCGATTCTGTGTCTCCCTCTCTCTCTGCCCCTCCCCCGTTCATGCTCTGTCTCTCTCTGTCCCAAAAATAAATAAACGTTGAAAAAAAAAAAAAAAAGAATATACATGTGTAATATGGCAAACTTCTTAGTCACTCATTGATATATTTTAGGGACACAGGGGAGTTCTCTCTCCCCTAGAGTTGAGTCACCAGTTTTCTGAGCCTCAGGAAATACCTCTACATCCTATAACCTGGCCCTAGATTTTGCAGTTTCATCACTCTGTGAGTACCTAGAATGTTTCAGAAGAATTTCTCTAGGCCTCCATCCCCCACCTCCTGCCCTAGATAACTGAAAGCCTAGAACACTTAGGAGAGATGTCTCTCAGCTTTTTTTTTTTTTTCCTCAGAGTCTGTGGTAGCTGAGAACTAGATGTCTCTATTTACCTAAACCAAATAGATGTCCCTTAGGTTTCTTGATGTGCCCCCATTCTTTGACCTCCTACCATGTTTTCAATGAAGGACCATGGAATACACTAGGTGGATAAGGGGATAATTACTCTATCACTGAGGTCTCTCAGAAACTTAATCTATTCCATCAGCCTATACACAGTCAGACCATGTGGCACCATTTCATTCTATGACAGGTATAACTAGTTTCTCTGTACTACCAAATATGGAAGATTCCTGTTCTTCCTCTTCCTCTACCCAAGAATTGTGCTATTGTCCCTATCATCTCCTCTATCTTATGAAGGGTTCGTAGCTTTGTAGAATTTATTTAGGTTTCCTTGAGTCCTCAGTTCTTTAATACACTAAAAACAACAGATTATTTTCCACATCTTTGCATTTGTATTGGTGCTTAGAATGACCTCTTCTATCTTCTACAGAGTATGTAGAAAAAGAAGTTCTCATTTTTTTAATGTTTATTTATTTTGAGAGAGAGAGAGAGAGAGAGAGAGAGAGAGAGAGAGAGAGAGAGGAAGGGAGGGGAAATGAGCCAGGGAGGGACAGAGAAAGACAGAGAGAGAGAATCCCAAGGAGGCTCCATGCTCTTAGCACAGAGCCAGAGACACGGGGCTGGAACCCATGAACCATGCAATCATGACCTGAGCCTAAATCAAGAGTCAAACACTTAACTGACTGAGCCACCCAAGCACCCCAGAAGTTCTCATTTTTTAAATTTCGTTTGTCTTAACTATAAATGTATTGGTAACTGGTTACCAAAACCAAATCTGTTTGACAGATTCATACCCCTAGTGCCCAACACTGACACTGGTATTCCTTTGCACAGTAACCTACACATTTCCCTACTGCCTTTTAAATAAATTAATGATTCAGCCTTGTATTCTTTGCCTTTATGGTCCACACTAATTCTCTTACACACTAGTCTTCAAGCATTTTCTGTTCATACTGCATTTATTTCTGTCCTACAAAAACATTTATACCATTATCTGAAATATTCTTTATCCTAATCTTACATGCTCAAATTCTATATATCATTGAAAAATCAATTTAGATGGCAACTTCTCCAACCCGCCTATCCTCATCACACACACACACAACAAATTTTCTTGCATCTTGAATTTTATTAAACCATTTCTACAGATCTAATATACATAATTCATCTTTCAAAAGTATTACATTTATATGTTTACCAGCTTTATTGTTTTTTATTATATCTTATAGAAGCAAATTCTGCCATCTCTATTTTCCTATTATCAAATGTGCCTTCAATATGAGTAAAACAATATTACTGAATGCATACTTGAAAGAACGAATATTAGAACAAATGCATAATTTACCTTTTTACTGATCTTTTATGCACTGTCCACTGCCTATCACTTAGTTAATGGATGTTTGCTATATACGTATATATTTGTTTATCATTGTTTTCTGTCTTTTTATTGTAGCCTCATCAAGAATAAATAATGTGTTATTTCATTTGTGGTGTTCACAATGTGGATTATATAAAGGTAAATAATAAATGTACATAGTAAGACGTCAAAAAGTAGCATTTATGGTGTTACAACTTAAAAAGAAATCAGTATTTGAGGATATTCATTGTATTCATCTATCCAAAGTTATGTGAAGCATTAAGTACATTATCTGGAAATTAATTATTTTTAATATATGCAATAGTATGAGTACATACAGATGCTACATTAACTGAAACTATTTATGAAGTAAAAAATAGTACCACAAGTTATTAGAGAGAAAATAATCCTGACCAAAAAATTCATACTTTCTTTACATAACTAAAAATAATTACTTTTAATAAAAAATGGTAAAATGATAAATAGACACATGTATAAGGGCTGATTTGAAAGTATTATTAACATCAATTATCTGTGTTTTCTAAAGTGTATTTTGGGGCTATCATCTGCATGATAGTTCCATTTTTAATTAAAAAAATTAATGTTTATTTATTTTTGAGAGAGAGACAGATTGCAAGCAGGGAAGGGGCAGAGAGAGAGGGAGACACAGAATCCGAAACAGGCTCCAGGCTCTGAGCTGTCAGCACAGAGCCTGACGCAGGGCTCAAACTCACGAACCATGAGATCCTAACCTGAGCCTAAGTCGGATGCTTAACTAACTGAGCCATCCAGGTACCCCTCCATTTTTCATTTTTAAATAAGTATATCCATATCCATGTCTGATGTTCAGTAATAAATATATTCATGCCTATAGCTGACTTTTAGTAGCATGCACTAATATAAAAGAAAGCAGTTAAATACAACAGTGCTCATTCCAAAAAAAGCAATTCTATAAAGTTTTGTGACATACACCTAAACACAGAATAGTTTATAGACAAATACTGACACATAACCCGTAACTTTCTCTACCCATTGATATTTCTTCAGGATAGATTACTGCACTTATTGCTTTAAAAGATGACTAAACATGTTATTTCTGCAAAGTAAGGTCTATTTAATAGATAGGATTAATAAATTACACTAAAACTTAGTACAGATTTGCTTTTATTTTCTGCTATTATATGTAACTTTGTAATGACTATTCCTCATACAAATTATTGTTCTCATATTGTACTGCTAATTACAATCAAAGAACAGATTCCTAGAAGTGGAATTATACTTTTAAAAAAAATTGGGGTCTGTTTAAAGGATTTTGATGCAGTTTCCAAAATTTCTCTCCAGATAAGATGCATTGAATTAGATTTCTGACAATACCTTTAGAAGTGTTCAGTTAACTGGCCACAGTCACGTTTAATAATTAGCAACCATTGGTAATTATTATAAATTTGATGAAAATTTACGTGAAATATTTGGAAATTTAAAAATTCAAAATAATACCATGACTAAATGTATTTTTTTCTAATGTTTTTAGAATATTTGTGTGTGTACCCTTATAAATTAAGTGTTTATAATATTTCCAACTTTTCTAATGGAGTTTCTTACTTTTCTTATTTAACTCTCTAGGAGGTACAGAACATAATGTTCACTAAAATAATTAAAATTACTTTTGCTTTAATAGAAGTTCAATATTTTGACTGAAATAAATTCCTGTCACCTTCCCATTCCAGTCTTTTGAACACTGCATACTCTGAGAAATAAAGTCAGCAAAAGGGTTTTATTTGTGTCTTTGTAGTTTACAAATTACATATCATATAGCTTATTGTCTTCATTCACCAATACTATTCTACTCAGAGAGTTGCTTATGATGTTGATTTTGCTGCCATTTCTTGAGAGAAATAAAAAAAGTCTTAAATACTTATACTAAGGTTTCTTACTCTTGCATATACCCTAACCCAGACACCATTTTCCTTAGAAGTACTTTGATATAACTGATGAATGCTTATGATTTCTAGAAGCTTCTCCTCAAACTCACTTCTTCGCAGCATGAATTTGTTCAACTCTTGGTCATTTATTTTATATACAATAGTTGCCGTATTCAACTCTCACATCTCCATATACACTAAGGATTGCACATTACATGCCTAGTTTGTGTCTAATATTTCCTGTAAAAAATTAAGTATTGATCTGTATGTAAATTATCAGTAAGCAAAAAAGCACATGAGGGCATATCAATGAGGAAAACCAAAGATTAAGCATAACATAACCCTAGTCTTTTCAGTTCAAAATTATACTATACTCGTTTGCTATGTCAACACACCATCTCAGTGCCAACAGTCCTAAATTTATCCATGTAATAGCTTGATATTGTCTTCTTCCTTTGTATATATCTTATATCCTATAAGATAAGAATTGTTTTTGCATTTTAAAACTCTTTTGGAGGAAGAAAGAATACATGACAGAGACTGTATGTGACCTTCAAAACCTAAAGGTTTAAAATCTGGCTTTTTCCAGGAAAATTTTTCCAATTCTGGCCAAAAATACATGTGAGGCTTTTAACCTACTTATGATGGAAAAGTACCTTCATGATTTAATCTCATTCAATTTAACACCAAAAATGTACCAGTAATAAATTACATTAACTGAGACATTTAAATAGACTTATCTAAATTAAAATCTAAAATTAATATACTATGGAATAATAACAAAATATAACCTTAAGAAAGGCTGTCCATATGAAGGTAGTCAAATATTTAGCTCCTTCAGGTCAATAGAGAGACTACTGTATGTGAGTTAATCAACTGGAACCGGGTTCATGGTTTGAAATCGAGGAACAGTATGGTGCCCCCTAGACCACAGAATGCAGCTCAAAAGGAATATCCCTTGACTAATGCCTACACTATGGATATAATAAAGATTTGCACCCAGGTAGCTGAGAGGAAATAGGCTTCAACTCACTGCAAAGAATGTTCTGAGCTACCATCTTATTCAGTGTCTAAGGATTAAATATGAAATATCTCCATAATTTGCTGAGATAAGAAGACAGTGCCACAAATAATAAGATTATCTTCTGACTAGGTAGTCTGGGATAGAATAAACCACTGGACAAGCAGACTGAACTCAGAGACAGAGAGAAAAATATAAAGAAATTTAACTTTGGGGTCATATGTGGCTCAGTCAGTTAAGGGTTCAAATTCAGCTCAGGTCCTGATCTCCTAGTTCGTGGGTTCAAGCCACACACTGGGCTCTGTGCTGACAGCTTGGAGCCTGGAGCCTGCTTCCAATTCTGTGTCTCCCTCTCTCTCTGCCCCTCCCCCACTTGTGCTCTGTCTCTCTCTTAAAAATAAATAAACGTTAAAAAATTAAGAAATTTAATTTCAAGTAAAGATTAAAGAGAATCAAAAAATTTCACACAATTAAAAACAATACATGCTCAAAGCACTGACAAAACAAGATTATTTTTTAATGAAATGTAAAATATATAGCAGTCTAAATTATTTTAAAATAAGTCTGTTGGATATCTTCAATCTCTTAAAAGATACACTGTAAATATTGAAATAATTAAGGATTATGAGCTAAAAAGAGCAAATGAGATGAGAACAGATTTAAAGAAAAGAAAAAGAAAGAACCACCCACTTAAACAATATGAAATGATAAATACATAGAAAAAGGAGTTCAATATATGAGATAACATCTAATTTGAGAATAGTAGAGAAATAAATTCATTGATAATTGCAACAAATTATATCATAATACTATACAAAGCAATAGGAATAAAAATATACAGGAAATTATTAACAGGCATGGAAAAGACATGGAGAGTTTATACCATAGGACTTTGAGAAGAATCTGTAAATAGGTGGAATATTTGGGAAGCAATATTTTATAAAATAATGACTGAGAAATATTCCAGAACTGAATCAATAGTTGACACAACAATTTAAAAGTACATCAAGTTCCAAGCAACATGAATGAATAAATGAATGAATGAATGAATTAGAAACAAGAAACCTATCATGGTTCATTCAGACAAGGAGAAACACTATCAGTGATGTACAGTAAGAGGTTTATTGTAGTTGTTAGAATATACACAATGGAGGAGTCAGTTAAGAGCCCTGTACTATCTCTGCTTCTGTGTATGGTATGGGCCCAATGTTATGAGCCAGCCAAGCAGGGGTCAGGAAACGGATAATTGTGAAAGAACAAGAAAACAACCAGACAAACTACAGCTTCTGAGGATAAACTGGATTCCATATCTGACTCACACGACCTCCGACCATCATTATGTGGATGAATTATAGGAGTGGCTAGCGGCCTTTTCCGTGAAAGTGCACATTCATATTTTTCCCAAGCCAACAGAGAGATCCTATAGAAGGCAGAGCCACAGAGGCCTGGGTGCCACCCAGGCCGTAAAGGTGCGAGCTGACACATCCACAACCACACAGTGGTCTGCTGTATGTTTGGCTAGGTTGACAGGGACACCTCACCACACTGCACACTTAGAAAATTTAAAGTCAGACTGCAGGATGTCAGAGATATAAGAAATTGAAGATATGCCAGAGGCACATGATAGACAACTTAAAAACATATGAATACTACACTGACAGCAGAGACATCATCATAAACAAATGATATTAGTAGTAATGGAATAATATCTGTACGACAGTGAAATATTATCTGCCTGGAATCCCATAATAAACCAAGCTATCAAGAGTAAAATGAACTCATTAAAGACAGTAAAATATCACATTTAATTTTATAAATCCAACTATATATTGCTAAATTAAAAAAAAGTTCAACTAAAGTAATGGTTGACATTAAAAGCAATGAAAAATATCTTAGCCAAATGCTAAGCCGAAGAAAGTTATGTAACATTATTCATGTCAGAGAAAATAGACGTTCCTGAAAATATCATTTGTTGGTTTAAAGATGGTTTCCAAATAATTTAATTATAAAAGAACAAATTCCAACAAGAACATAGACACCTAATATAGTTTCAAAGCATATATGGAAAGAAAATAAGTGACATAATTAAACTTTCAGGAAAGTTTTTTAGAGAGATTGACCTGTGGTTTCTTTTGACTGTTGTCTCGTCTTGCATTCCTAGACATAAATAGGATTTTGATGGTGTACTAGCATACTTCAAATTTGAGGACAAAACCACCTTTCAAAGATGGAGGTAGGGGTGCTTGGGTGGCTCAGGCAGTTAAGCATCCCATTTCGGCTCAGGTCATGATCTCACAGTTCGTGGGTTCGAGCCCTGCATTGAGACCTGCTGTTATGACAGCTCAGAGCCTGGAGCCTGCTTCCAATTCTGTCTCCCTCTCTCTCTGCCCCTCCCCTGCTCACCCTCTGTCTCTCTGTCTCTCTCAAAAATAAATAAACATTAAAAACTTAAAAAAAAAAAAGGTGGAGGTACACAATGTAATAGGAGCCTGGTCCTCTTTGCCATCCTTGGGTGGGTGCCCTGACTGTATATGCACTATAAATTTTGTGGGTCAATAAACTATATTTGTGTTTATTACTCTTAATCAGTTTTTTTGTTGTTTGCATCCACACTATTTTGAAAAGTAATAAAAGTAATTGGAATCATTACAATCAAATGGTAGAGGAAATCCTAATTGTACCTAAAGTGGAAAATCACAAGGAAAGATGAAAAACACATCATTATCCACAATTGCAACAAGTTTCATGGTAAAATTAAAGAAAGAGACCAGACAATTATGAGCTGGAGGGTAATACTAAATATTTCATTTTCTTTTAAGATGGAAGGAACTTGAAAAAGTTCAGAGTGGGAAGTTGATGTAAAAAAAATGCAGGTTAAAAATTCATAATTGATATTATGTAGACTCAGGTTGAATACTGATGGAGATTAGAAGGAGTATGTTAGATTTTGGTCTGAATAACTTTGGTTCTAAGTATGTATATACATCTATGGCAATTATTAAAGAATAGTCTAGGTAAAAATAAGTTGGAGTAAAGGAATCATTAGTAAGGTTGCACTGTTGCAATGTTAATCATGTTAATCATGTTGCAATGTTAAATCATTAATCTATTTACATTTTTTCATTTACATCATTCAAAACAAGTTTAGCAAAGTGTCTCCACATGTCAAAGCACATTTCGATATACTAGATATACATGAATTAAGCAGATTTCATGTAAACTTGACACATATGTTTTATTCCTGATAGCAAAAGAAAGATTAGCTTTGCATAGCTTTGCAATGTGTCAACTGGAAAGCTGTATTTCCCATAATTCCTCTCCCTGCATGTTTCAGGTTGGCCACAACCACAAGGCAGTTTCTTGAGTGAGATCTGGAGGCTGGAAGTGAAGCGGCAGCCATTTGTAGCCCAGGTAAACTGCCGCTGATAAGTTCGCTCATGCAATTGGTGGGATCAACCAGCTCATGCTGCAACTTCCCTGCCTTCCCTTAAATCTTCCTCTTTTTTTAAGCTTTCCTTACAGCTTCTCTATCTGTTGGCTACATGTACATTTCTAACTTCAAGATAAAGGATCCTATTGCCACAGAACACCCATTCATTGCACCAAGACAGAAGAGTTTGTGTCTGTGACGATCAAGCTCAAGCTTGTGGGTTCCAGCTTCATGGAACAACCCTTCTTGACAGCCTCTCCTGTGGACCGTGTCAAAGCAAAAGTTACCCTGAACAAAATTAAACAGGCAAGTCAGACTTTCTTCAAGGCAACAGCTGGGGTGAGAAGAGGATGGAAAGTCTTCAGTGTTTGCTAATTAGCTTTACCCAACAGAAAAGTTGATTCTCTCCTTTCTTCATGACATGAGGTAGTTTTACAACTTGGAATAAAGTCGTTAAGGTTAGGTCCTATCCTTCCTCAGAAACTAGGAAATGCAGGCCCTCTTTTCCTGGATGATTACATTTGAAAGACATTAATTCTCAGATCCTTGAAAAAAATGTGTACCGGGTTATAAACTTGACAAGAGCCTTTTTAAAAGATTTACACTTCAAAGAGCAGATGAAAAACTTAGGAGTACAAGTTTTCTAAAGTAAATTTCCAAAAAAAAAAAAAAAAAAAAATAAGGGTGCCTGGGTGGCTGAGCTGGTTAAGCTTCTGACTCTTGGTTTTGGCTCAGGTCACGAACTCACAGTTCGTGAGTTCAAGTGCCTCATCAGACTCTATGCTGACAGTGCAGAGCCTGCTTGGGATTCTTTCCCTCTCTGTCTCTCCCCATATTCTCTTTCTCTCAAAATAAATAAATAAACTTACAAAAAAAAAAAAAAGGATTAAAAAAGAAAGGACAGAGAAAGGTGGGGGGTTGGAATAAGGGAGTGTTGCAGGAAGGGAGGTCAGGGGCCTAGAGTCTGAAAGAAACCTATCTAAATTTTAGTCAACCTAAGGAGCATTTTAAGGGCATCTTGATCAATTTCACGGTACAGCCTCAGAAGCAAAAACAAACAGCCTTAGAAAAAAAACGCTTGCCAGCTTAAATAGCTCCTACATTTGTGAAGGTCAAGTCCAATAACAAACCCAAATGCATATGTGTCTGTCTCCTCCTGGTTGTGCTCCTCTGGTTGAATTCTAACTGCTATAGTGTATTCAGGCAGCAGGAAAAAGCAGCAGGGATAAAATGTATAGCAGTGTAAATGTGTGAAGTGGGTAAGTAGATATGCACATGATCAGCTGTATGAATGTATTCAGAAGCACTTGAGTTGGGACTTCTACCTGCTATGTTTCTATAAAACAGAAACCCTGTGTGTGCAGAGGTGAAGGGGTACTGAAGGCATGGCTTTGGGTGTGAGACCACTGCCTTAGACATAGCGCATCAAGTGCCTGTAAGCAGGGTACAGCTCCTGGACAGGTTATAGCAAGAGTAGTTTGCAGGTTGCAGGGCTGCGATGCTGAAAGACACAGCAAATGGTGAGGGTTCTCACAGTGAGCAGCAAGAGAAACATCTATTGAGCCTAACGCAGTGAAAAAAAGAAAAAGAAAAGAAAGAAAAGGAAATTGCACAGAAAGAAGCTTGGGGAATGTAAAGAGTCTGCAAGAGAAACTACTCCTCTTGAAAGACAACTGCAACTGATGGCTAAAGAAAATGAACAGATGTTTTGCTGCTTCCCCTCATGCCTGAAGAGAAGAGGATGGTTGAAAAACAAAAGGTCAAAGTACAGGTTCGCCCCAGGATTTCAAACCAAATATATTAGGGGAAAAAAAACCCTCCTTCTGGGTTTTATTGTTAGGAGTAAAGATTACCTACTGGGTTATTCAAAGCATGTCCTCCAAATTGGATCTTCTTGTAAATAAAGGTCTTCATATTAATAAAAATATTCATTAGCCACTCTTCTGCACCATTACTTGAATTATTAAAACCATGTGCAGGAAATAGAGGCCCTATTAATTTTGCTCCTGTCTATTACTCCAACCTTTTGTACAAATGCTGGGAAAATTGATCAACAAACTAGAAGAGCAAGCTTCTGGAGAGCAAAAGTTACCCAGGGGTAGATTTCTGTTGTTCCAAGTTGTGTATTACAAAGCCTAGACTTTAGTGCATTGGCAAGTTTTTGGGGGGGGGGCGTTATATTGTTTTTAAATGTGGGGTTGATAGATCCTTGTAATGGTTTTGCTGTTGTTGTTGTTTTAATTGGATTAATTGATGTATAACTTACATATGGTAAATTTTGTTATTTAAATTTAGAATTCCATGAATTCATTAAAATGTGTGTATAATCCTGAGATGCCAATATAATCAAGTAGTATAACATTTTCATTAACCCTAAATAGTCCCCTAATGTCCCTTTGTAATCAATCCTTTCCCCCACTCCCAGCCCCTGGCAACGATTGGTCTCTCTGTCCCTTCAGATTGTTTCTTGTTTGTTTTGCTACATCATTCTTTTTTTAAAATTAAGGTTCTAATTATATACAGCAAAAGTCACCTCATAAGTATACAATTTCATGGATTTTTGTTTAATTTTTAGTATCTGTGGAGTGTGCATGAAGCTTCAAGCCAGCCACAAGCTCCTTGGACTTTAGAGAAGGACTACAGCAGATGATAGCTCAGTCTACACACAAAGGGCTCTTTCTGTAGAGGCTGGCTACCTAAGCTGAGACTTCTGCAGCTAGAACTTCAGCAAGGACCATGAGCGAACACATAAGCAGAGTCACAAAGAATATGCAACCTCAACAGATGGTAGCAGGCACCCGAGATGATAGTCACAAGCTAATTTAAGGCAGGAATTTGATTGCAGGGTCCATATTCGTGGCTTTACCCATTTCTGGTGCATAGTAGACATGGGCAAGCAAAGTCATGGGTCTGGAGAGATTTTGGTAGGTGTGGCCCACTTCAAAATATAGATTCCTGCAGTTTAGCAAAAAACCACAACTTCTCTCAAGCATACATGTCAGAGGTAGACCCCTGATTGTAAAGGGCAGAGGGCTTTATGTGTATTGGGAGAGGGGTCTGGGTGCTGAACAATGTTAACTGCTTTTCAGTCACAAGTCAGCCAAGTTCTGATGTGATCATATATGTTGCTGAAGTCTCAATTGTAAACTTAGTGCTAAGAAGATCAAGATCAAGATCACCAGCCATAAGTAGCTACCTCCATAGGGACCCTCAATGCAGGAAAATGAAGGCTCTAACTGACCTCGGTTTTATGGTGGTGGCTGAATATGCTGAAATGCCATTGCCCAGTGCATGGTCTGAAGGTGACTCTTGAATGCTTAGGTATGAATGACAGAGAAAGGTTTCCTAAGTCAGGTTTCGTAGTCCTAAGGAATTCCACTGCCATGCAGGACTAAACAGCCTGGTCAAAAATAGGAGAGGTGCTATGTCACTTCATAGAATTTACAAGAAATCCATTATAGTCATGTTAGAAATAGGGCTTAAAGGGAAATGGAAATTACAGGATTAAGCATAGGTGGAATCACCCCAGAGGTAGTACGTATGTATCATATAAATACAAATTTTTTGTTAAGAATTTCTCCCAACTGAATTTAAAACCCTTAGACTGTGGATTCAAAACAGTGTGTATCCACTGACTATTGATTTGGTGAATCTGACACCAAGATTTTCTTCTTCTTTCCGGATCCCCTTACGTTCAGGTGATTTTATCCTAAAGCTTTAGAAAATATTAAGTGCAAGTTCCTGGGAACAAAATTGTATTTATGATATTTGGATTAGGTACTATGTACCTTGTGGATTGCCAGATGTGGAAGACATAAATCCAGGGTAGTAATACTCTCTTGTGACCTACTAATTCTTTGGATTCTTTTTTTTTTTTTTCAACGTGTTTTTTTTTTTTTTTTTTTAATTTTTTTTGGGACAGAGAGAAACAGAGCATGAACGGGGGAGGGGCAACGAGAGAGGGAGACACAGCATCGGAAACAGGCTCCAGGCTCCGAGCCATCAGCCCAGAGCCTGACGCGGGGCTCGAACTCACGGACCGCGAGATCGTGACCTGGCTGAAGTCGGACGCTTAACCGACTGCGCCACCCAGGCGCCCCTAATTCTTTGGATTCTTTCAAAGTGAGATACATAAGCAACTGACATAGAAATAAAAACACTTTCTGAGGCCCTGGAGGAAATATTCAGATCTCTATGAGAGTCAGCACTCTATATGGATACTGAAAAGGCCAGATTCTACATAGGCATTGAGAATTCCCGAGTCTGAGATGGAGCAAAGATGAAGAAGACAGATTATAGATTGTCTTTCTATCTTCCTTCCTTCCTTCCTTCCTTCCTTCCTTCCTTCCTTCCTTCCTTCCTTCCATCCTTCCTTTTCTTCCTTCCTTCCATTTCTTTCTTTCTTTTTCTTTCTTTTTTTCTTTCCTTCTTTCTTTCTTTCTTGTTTCATTTTTAATGGGAACTCATAGATGAAAGGGAAATTGATGTTGGATTCTTCCTCTGTTTTGTGATCTAACTCTAAAGAGCATTTAACATTTAGAATTTAATTTCACTAGGGTATGTGATATTAGAGTCATATATATATATATATATATATATTCAAATAAACCATATCTATTTACTGGCATTTTTTATCAGCAGATTAGCATTTGCATCTGGTTTTTAGACTACCATGATATTTCCATTATTGCACAATCTCTGTTGAGCTTTCATGAAAAAACAAAAAACAAAAAACTAACTGGACATAATTTTGGAAGAGAAGTAGAACAGCAAGTGAATTTACAGCCTTGGAAAGACAGTGACTTTGGAGTTAATTTGATCACTGTACTGTTCTTATATTTCAGAGAGTTTTAGGAGCAAATATCCAGGTTGTCTCACATTGTCCAGGAAGGTATGCAAAAGTGCAGTGGACCGGGGTAGGAGAAATGTTCTCACAAATACTAATCCAGATCTGTCCTCCTACTAGCCATTTTCACCCCTAACCAGGTTAACCATGTGTCTAAGCCATAGGCTTAATCTCAAAGCCCAGAGGTTTATGAGAATAGAAAATTGGGGAACAATAATTGAAGAGCATCTTTTCTCCACTCCTGGTTTTCATGAGGAAGAATATTATTTTCTAAACACGTCTGTTCTCTCTCAAACAATTTATTCACTCCTAACATGGGAAAATGGAATAACTTAGTGGTTGTTACATTTGAGTATACCTGAGCATACTCAGGACACCTCCCCATCCATTCGATATGAGGAGAAAGCATGTGGGATGATTTTGATTTGAGAAAAACCATTTTTCATCAAAAGTTGTTCTTTCACCTAAAGTTTTCCCTGGGTGCATAAAAATGCCTGATCCTGGAGGTGTGTATTATGAAATGAAGTTGCCCAATTACATAAGTCTTTGCAAGTTTCAGTTATTTAGTTATTAATGTGAAATTGTATACTTTGTTCTATTTTCCCAACAGGGAAGAGAATATTCTTCATTGAATCCCTTTGGTGTTTTAACAAGCACCATGTCTGCTCTAGCATGTAACATAAATATTATACTCACCTTTATAGGACTAATCACGTCAAAGAGGAAGAAAACAGTGAAAGTAAAAGGATATACGTGTGGTATTTTAAAAGTTTAATTCATTACAGAAATACCTATCCTAATATAGATATTTTTAAAACTAAAGTGCTGAAGCTTATTTGCAATGAGATATTAATCGTTTCCCTTTTTTGGTTTTGCTAAATGGTATAAGCAATAAGAGAGAAAATATTACTATACACTTTGAAAATGGGAAGTATCATACATGCCTGATTTTAATAAAGCCTGAAAATGAATTCCTGATGAAAAGCTTCTGTAAAGTTAAGGAAAGTACTTACAAAGATAAATAGGATACTTGAGGACAACCAGTGAAGAAAGTATAATTGGAAAGACTATAAAATGTCAACATAATGAATCTCTCCAACATTAGATGTTCTGTGAACAACTATACTTTTTATGAATGTTTTGAGCTGCTAAATCAATGATGAATGTATGAATGAAGAGGCACAATGAAGAAATAAAGGCCCAGAGAATTAAACAAATGCGTAAGAAAACAAACAGCTTTAAGGTCAAATGAATAAACAAATTAAAACTATTGAATAAATTGTGAGCTAGTCAATGTTAATGAGCTCTTTAGGCAGAACATAAAATCATTTTATGGGGTTCTAACATTCCATCTGCATATGCCTGATTCAAACTTTTAAAAAAATGTACATAAGCAAAAAATTGTCAGAGCACTCATGGCTGCAAAGAAAAATATTGATTCAATAGGATTAAGATTAGAGAAAGCCAAATGAGAAGTAAATTTAATTTGAAAATAATTAATTTCATGCTTTGCATCCCTTCAGTGCAAAAGAAAAAAAAAGAATAAAGAACAAGAATATAAGAAATGGAAATTTGAATTTAGGTAATGAGTAACTATTTTAGAACAGTTCTCAAATTTATAAGGTTTACATTAATACTTAATGCCAAAATTAATTCACTTCTAGGAACTGTAAATAGGAATTGAAGCACATAATAAAATAATTGTATCACTTTTTTTCCTTTAAAAGCAGTATTAATGACAAACCTAATTCTAAGTTTGCATACTTTTTTCTAATCTATTTCTAATGATTTCTAATCATAATAGATTTCTAATAGATTTCATAATAGATTTCATAATAGATTTCTAATCTATTTCTAATGAAGATATAATTTGAACATAACAAAATGTATAAGCCATATTTCCACCATACTACTGAAAAACAAGAACACAAGCAAAACTTAAGAAATGAATCAACAATTGAGAAAAAATAATTTTATGATTTTTAAAATTCATGTGCGAATGTGTAATAGCAGATACAGTTAACATTTTGCCTGTCTCTACAAAGCAAATGTAAAATAAAAATATGACAACTTTTTTTTTAAGATCAGGGTAGTGATTTTGGGGATGCATGATTACTAATATAGTATGGAATTTCTGAGAAAACAACACATAAAAGTTGTGAAAGTTGTGTTAGAATCCTTTCTTCTCACTTACTCAAATTGCATATTTCTATTTGCACATTTTCAAAAGGAAAGTAACAAAAATTCTGCTGCTTGTAATGTAAAGCTAAGGATTCTAATCCCACCTGTCCACATCACAACCCACTGAAACAAGCATACTTATGATCTCTCACCAGGCAGTTGAGGAATTCTCAGGCTGTAAAAGAAATGATGTAAATGATGTGAAATTTTTCATACATAGGGAATTCATTTGTTGTATCAAGGTAACCACTGTCAATTATTAGTATAATTCATATTGAAGCACTGTTTTTTTACATGCATGATTTCCATAGTATTTTTTTTAATTTTGTTCTTACATTTATTTTTGAGAGACAGAACACAAGTGGGGGAGGGGTAGAGAGAGAAGGAGACACAGAATCTGAAGCAGGCTCCAGGTTCTGAGCTGTCAGCACAGAGCCTGACACTGAGTTCCAATCCACAAACCATGAGGTCATGACCTGAGCCGAAGTTGGACACTCACCCACTGAGCCACCCAGGTGCTTCTGATTTCCATAGGTTTTCAGGAACATTTTAACTCTTAAGGGATAACCTAGATAGCTACTTTTATTTATTTACTTTTAATTTTGTTTAAGTTTATATATTTATTTTGAGAGAGAGAGAGGGACAGAGCGAGCCAGCGAGCATATGCACAAGCAAGCAGGGGAAGGGCAGAGAGTGAGCGAGAGACAGAATTCCAAGCAGACTCCTATCAGCACTGTGTGCTATCAGCACAGAGCCCTAGGGCGGGCTTGAACTCACAAACTGCCAGATTGTGACCTGAGCCAAAACCAAGAGTAGGACCCTCAACTGATGGAGACACCCAGGGACCTCTAATAGGAGGCCTAGGCATAGCACTTACGGTCACAAAAATCTCACGGTTAAGCATGATATTAACAGTTCATTCACTTAACCTTTCTCTTAGCATAAAGTTGAAATGCTTTCCAATATTAATCGTGCAATGATATCTACTGGATTCAAAGACTTACCACAGACTTAGGCAACACATCATATTTTGCAATAGTTTGGGCAACTATGTCTAGAAGAAAACTATTAAAATCCTGAACATAAAATTTATCCTTATCCACTGTAGAATTAGCTATTTATGTCATCAATATAACATAATATGCTCTGGTAATGCTTAATATAATTTTTTGCTGTTAACATTTGATTCTAAAAAGCTATATTTTAAAGTTATTTATATATCCTTTCTTAGGAATAAATCTAAGTGCATTTACCTTTAATAAAATTTTACTTAAAAACAATTTTGTATGAATTCTATTCCAGAATATTAGGCAAATTATAGGGTAATATAAAGATTAATATGGAAGTATTCCATGACTTAAGTTTACATTAAAAATGTTAAAACCACTGATAACATCTAATTGTATTGCAAGATGTTTGTAGAAATTTTACAGTATAAACAAGTACTGTAGAGGAATAATCAGGTGAAAAAATCATTTTTCTCAGTGGAAAATCAGATAATCTCAGTGAATTTTATATTATATCCACACCTACATAATTTGAAATAAGCAGAAAAAAATCTTTGATCTTTTATATTGAATGCAAGAAAGGAGAAAGAAAAAAGTATATAGAAGAGAACACTTGTTTGCAAGAAATGAATCTCAATGATAGTAAAAATAGTAAATAAAAATGGGTTGAATTTACTAATAAATGATGGATTTTCAGACTGCATTTTAATATTAAGTAATGGTGTGTTCAAGAAACATACTTAAAACTTAAGGTATAGAAAATGTTGAATGTAGAAGAAAGGCCAATTAAAACTGACAATGAGGTGACAAAGAATCTGATTGGTAGCATCTTCTCTGTCAGACAAACGCAAATTTAAAAAACATAACCAACAGACATTTCATAAAGATGCTACACAGATATTATAATAATGAATATATGGAAAATAATAAAAACTCATATATATCTATAAAGAAACAACTGTTAGTAGACCAAATTATAAAATATGGAAAAATAGGTAAAAGGAAAATTTAGTCAGAAATTTACTACATCTCAAATCCCAATACAATTTATCATTTTTAATGCATGATTGATTGAGTGTGAATTTTACAAGAAAGAATTTTACACAGAAGAAATAATTTTTTCAGGTATAATGTGATTTTTTGAAAAATTGTGTATGAAAAAGAGTATAGGTCAGCCCTCAGTAAATTCCAATGGAATAGCACCATTCTGATTATATGCTGGCAACATGAAATATTAAAAATCAACAAAAGTAGGTCTAAAAATGAAAATGACTTTAAACAAGGCCACATATTTTACATAAGAATTAAGGAAATTTTAAAACAATAAAGGCAAATGGTATTAGAAACACAATGTTTTGAAATTTGACACACAAAAATAAAATAAAATAAAATAAAACTCATGACACCACAATAGCAATATTTATAAACAAAATAGATATATTTTTAAAATTCCATTACTGTATTATATTTCATGTGCGAAATTACATTCAAGCTTGCAGAGGCCACTTACAAACCTTAGTTTCTAGTGCACAATGGTCAACTGAATAGCTTCAAGGAAATTAGATTATTGGCATCAATGAAGTCATCAAATTATCTTAATGTTTTTGTCCTTTTAAAATGCTTTATCTGTCAATCTTTCCTTCTTAAAAAATGTGTGATCAAACAGGTTATCATGAAAATAGCTGAAATTGATTATTTTTAAAAAGCAAAATAGAATCCAAAGATGCTCAACTCTTTGAAACTTTTGGTTGTCAAATGATAAATCAAATTCTATACATTTACAATACAAAATCCACTGAGATGGATCTACGAATGTATTCATCAAAATTAAAGAATTATAGCTTTTATTTCCTCATTATTTAAATTCTTTTGAATTGTTAACAGAGATCTTTGAATTGTAAAAATTTCAATATACAAATATTGCAGTAAATACTATTCAATTTAAATTGTCTTTTATTACTTACTAAAAGTAATATATTTCTGACAAAAATCTAATGTTAATTTCCAGTTCCAGTATTTTCTAAATGAAAGCAAATAGCCTTATGAATCACTTATTTTGGATAAAATTTACATAAATTAAAGTGCATACATGGTAGGTATGATTTATTGAGTTTAGGTAAATGTGATCAAAACCCAAGCAAGATTTAGATCTCTGTCAAACCAAACAGCTTCTAGTCAACTTCCACTATGCTAAGTAATTTCAGGTTTGATTTTTTTTTTTTTTTTTTTTTTTTACAAAATGGTATACTTTTATCTCCTCATACAATCATTCTGTATGTACTCTCTTTTGTTTGACTCTTTTCACTTAATTGCATGCACTTAAATGCACTCTATTTTATTGCTGGATAGTATTCCATTGTATGTTTAAAGTATTTGTTCATATAATAAACTATTAGCAGACATTTAGCGTATTTCATGATTTTGTCTATTTTGAATAAAACTTTTATACACAATTGTGTGTCTGGAGTTTTCCTGCAGTGTAATTTCTCTTTCTATTTCCCTTTTGCTGGGCATTTTGTTTGTTTCCTATTTTGGCTGTAGGGATATCTGTATAACAATTACTCCTGTAGAAATTGTTCTGTTGATTTGTTTTTCATTCTGGGCTAAATATGTAGGAATGAGAATACTGGGTTATAGAATAGATTTATCTTTAACTTTATTTTTAAAAAATACCATCAGACTATTCCACAATGTTCCAACCATTTTATGCTCTTTCCAGAAAGGCAGGAAGTCTCAGTTTTTCTCCAGCACATCCAAGTTATCCTGCCAGGATCTTTTATTTTAGCATCCTAGTGTGTGGTGATATTTCATGTGGTTACATTTCCTTCATGATTAAATGATGTTGCATATCTTTCATTTCCTTATTGACCATTCTTTTATCTTCTTTTGTGAAATATTCATTTTGGGGGGCCTATTTAGGATCTATTTTTTTTAACATTAATTACTGATTTCTGAGAATTCATTAGCACTATTATATAACAGTCAGATATATCTCTTGTAAGTATTTTCCCTAACTCTATGGCTGGTACTTCATTTGTTAGTGGTGGCTCTGGTGATCAGATGTTTTTGTATTAATGAAGTCAATTCAGCAAATTTTCTTTGTAGTGATTTAGGTATTCTCATTAAAAATCCTTCCTTACCATGAAAATACTGCTTGATGTGTTCTTCTAGAAGTTTCATAGTGTCACTGTTTTGATTTAGGCATACGACCCATCTTTAATTTAAACATATTTTTTAATGTTTATTTATTTTTAAGAGACAGAGACAGAGCAGGAGCAGGGGATGGGCAGAGCGAGAGAGAGAGAGAGAGAGAAACAGAATCTGAAGCAGGCTCCAGGCTCCGAGCTGTCAGCACAGAGCCTGATACCCATCTTTAATTTTAGAGTCTGGTATACGGTAAAGTTCAAGATTTGTTAATTTTCTCTGTTATCCAAACATCAATGAACTGCCTAGGCATCTTTGTTGAAAATAAATGTATGATTATCTTTGGTTTTCTTTTCTTCTTCATTGATTTGATTTTCCTTACACAAATGCCACACTCTAGTGGTTATTGTAGTTTTATATTAATTCTTAGAATCAAGTTTATTCATAATTTATTTTTATATTTTAAGTTTGTTTATTTAATTTATTTATTTACAGGCAGCATGTGTGTGAATGCACATGCTCAAGGGAGGGGCAGTGAGACAGGGGAGAGAGAATCCCAAGCAGGTTCTATGCTGTCAGTGCAGAGCCTGACATGGGGCTCAGTTTCAGCAAACATGAGATCATGACCTGAGCCAAAACCAAGTCAGTCGCTTAACTGACTGAGCCACCCAGAGACCTCTATTCATCATTTCAAGATTGTTTAGCTATTTTAGGTCTTTTAATTTGTTATATAAATATTACAAGCAACGTCCATTTGTACAAAAAATAATTTTGGATTTTTTTTGTGAATTCAATAAATCCACAGGTCAATTTGTTGGGAGCTGACATGTAAACAATATCAGATTTTCTAATTCATTAGCTCATTCTGTTTCTATATTTATTTGGGTCTTCTCTAGTATCTTCTGTCAATAATTTAAAGTAGCCTGGTGATGTTTTGGCATGTCTTCTGTTTAACATATTATTAAATATTTTATACTTTTGGGTGCTATTTTAAATTATTTTTAAAATATTTTCTATCTGGAAATAATTTCTAAGTTTTGCTTCTAGTATCTAAAAATGTAACTTTTTTGTATATTGACTTTTATTTGCTAAATTCACTTATTGATTCTAATAGCTTTTACAGATTCCATTGGCCTTTATATTTTAATTGAAGTACAGTTGAGAAACGATGTTATATTAGTTTCAAGTGTACAACACAGTGATTCCACAATTCTATACATTACACAGTGCTTACCGCCTAAGTATCGTCAACGTCTGTCACTGCACACTGTTATTACAATATTATTGACTGTATTCCCTATGCCTTAGTTTTTTATCCCTGTGACTTATTCAATAACTGGAATCATGTACATCTTAATTCTCTTCATCTATTTTGCCCATCACCACCCCACCATCAGCCACCCATGTATTCTCTATATTTATGAGATTATTTCTGTTCTGTGTGTTAGTTAACATGAATGGACCCACAGGGTAATATGCTAAGTGAAATAAGTCAGAGAAACACAAATACCATATCACTTACATGTGGAATCTAAAATGCATAGGGCTTTCTTTGTAAATAATCATGCCATTTGTCAAAGGGCAGTTATACATATTTCTAATTGTTCTGATTTCTTGCCTTACGGAAATGAATAGGAACTCTAGTATAAATCTATATAGAATCAGTTGTAGTGTGTTCCTTACCTTGTTTCTTATGTTAAGAAAAAAAATTCAGAAATAGACCAATACGTATTTTTGCCTTTCTCAGTCTGACTTATTGCACTTAGCATAATACAATTTAAGTCCATTCATGTTGTTGGAAATGGCACAATCTTGTCCCTTTTTAAAGCTGCATAATATGGCATTATGTATATATACCGTATCTTCTTTATCCATTCATCTACCAATGAATTTGGCTTTCTTCCATATCATGACAATTATACATAATGCTGCAATAAACACAGAGCTGCATATATCTTTTTGAATTAGTGTTTTCATTTATTTTGGGTAAATACCCAGTATTGGAATTACTGAATCATAAGCTATTTCTATTTTCAATTTATTTTATGCAGCTCCATACTGTTTTCTTAAGTTTTTATTTATTCATTTAAGTAATCTCTACCCACAGTGTGGGCCTTGAACCCATGACCCTGAGATCAAGAGTCATATATTGTTCTAACTGAGCCAGCTAGGCATTCCTGAATCTCTATACTGCTTTCCACAGTGGCTGCATGAATTTACATTCCTACCAGTAGTGGACAAGGGTTCCTTTTTTTCCACATACTTGCCAAATTCATTATTTCTTGTCTTTTTATTTTAGCCATTCTGACAGGTGTATCTTGTTGTGGAAGATATCTCATTGTGGTTTTGATTTGCATTTCCCTCATGATGAGTGATGTTGAGCATCTTTTCACGTCTGTTGGCCACCTGTATGCCTTCTGTGGAAAAATGTCTATTCAGGCCCTCTGCCTGTTTTTTTTTTTTTTTTTTTTCAACGTTTATTTATTTTTGGGACAGAGAGAGACAGAGCATGAATGGGGGAGGGGCAGAGAGAGAGGGAGACACAGAATCGGAAGCAGGCTCCAGGCTCCGAGCCATCAGCCCAGAGCCTGACGTAGGGCTCGAACTCCCGGACCGCGAGATCGTGACCTGGCTGAAGTCGGACGCTTAACCGACTGCACCACCCAGGCGCCCCAACCCTCTGCCTGTTTTTTAATTGGATTGCTGTGTTTTTGTTTGTTTATTTTTGTTTTTGTTCTTGGTGTTGAGTTATATAAGTTCCTTATACATTTTGGATATTAACCCCTTATCAGATATATCTTTTGCAAGTATCTTCTTCCATTCCGGAGGTTGTATTTTTGTTTTGTTGATGGTTTTCTTCGCTCTGCAAAAGCTTTTTTATTTTGGAAACATTGCCATGACTATGTCAGAGTAATTTCTGCGTGTGTTGTCTTTGATAGTTTTTATGGTTTCAGGTATCAAATGTAGGTCTTTAATCCATTTTGAGTTTATTTTTGTAGATGGTATAAGAACGTGGTCCAGTTTCATTCTTTTGCAAATAGCTGTCCAGTTTGCCTAGCACCATTTACTGAAGAAACTTTTCTCTCCATTGTATATTCTTGCCTCCTTTGTCATAAATTGCTGACCATATAAGCATGAGTTTATTTCAGGGTGCTCTATTCTGTTTCATTGATCTATGTCTATTTTTGTGCCAGTATTATATTGTTTTGATTATAACAGCTTTGTAGTAATACTTGAAATCTGGAATTATGATACCTTTAGCTTTGTTCTTCTTTCTCAAGATTACTTTGAGTATTTGAGGTCTTTTGTGGTTCCGTGCAAATTTTAATGTCATTTATTCTAGTTTTGTGAAAACTGTTGTTGGTATTTTGATATAGATTGCATTGAATCTGTATATTGTTTCTGGTATTATGGATATTTCAATAATACAAATTCCTCCAATCTATGAGCATGGAATATATTTCCATTTGTGTCATATTTAAATGCTTTCATCAGTGTTTTGTATTTTTCAGAGTACAAGTCTTTCACTTCTTTGATTAAGTTTACTCTTATTGGTGTTTGTTTTGTTTTGTTTTAATTAGGCTCCATCCCTAATGCAGGGCTTGAACTCACAACCCTGAAACTGAGAGTCACATGCTCTACTGACTGAGCCAACCAGGTACCCCGTTTTTGATGTTATTGTAAATGGAAATGTTTTGTTGATTTCTTTTTCTGCTACTTTGTTATTAGTGTATAGAAGCATTACCAATGTTTGGCTATTACTTTTGTATACTATAGCTTTACTGAATTCATTTATTACTTCTAGGAACTTTTTGGTTGAGTCTTTCAGATTTTCTATGTATAGTATCATGTCATCTGCAAACAGTTAACAGTTTAACTTTTATTTTTTTTATTTTTTTTATTTTTTTACCAATATAGATGCCCCGTTGCTTTTTCTTGTCTAATTGCTGTGGCTAGAATATTCATTACTATGTTGAATAAATATGGCCCTTGATAAAATATCAAACTCAGGTCATAAATTTTATTATTATACACATACTTCCCACTTTTAAAAACCTCGATAAGCCACTTCACTTTTACGAAAGACTTTTATACCTGTTTTTGTTAACCAAAGGAAATACAAAGGGGATTTTTCCATTGACAAATAAAGTGTGAGGCAAAATAACATTCAGCATTTGTTTTGCAGTGAGCCCTTACAGAGCAGTGTGCACCCCAGCAGCAGCAGTGAAAGTGGCACCGCCATGCTCTTTCCCTGGGACCTACACTCAGCATCCCGCCAACAAGCTGCCAGAGATTTGACCTGGCTCTGTGAGTATCTGTGCTTTACCTTGAATTATTTTGTGTCTGCCAGCAAGACACATCCTAATATATCAAAAAAGCCTAAGAGGTTATTTTGGGGTGGGGGGGATCTTGGAGTGATAAAAATTTTTTTCCACATAAATTAATGATAATTGCTTCTTCACTTTATACCATTTCAACTTATGAAAGCTTTCATAGAAATGCTCCACTTTCAGATAGTGGGGGTGGCGGGAGGACCTGTCTTCCCTTGTTAGAAAGAGAGAGAGAGAGAGAGAGGTAGAGAAAGAGAGAGAGAAAAATACCCTTCTCTAGCTACTTTTATAGTTATAACAAATTATCAAATGCCAAAAGTCCTACTAAAATTGTAAATTATGAAATATTTCAGTAATCAAAATATCTAGTTTTAATATACATATCCATAAACCTAATTGAGATATTCTTCTATTGACACAGGATTTTGACTTGTGCAGACTGAGTCAAATATCAATCCAATAAGAAAAAGATTACTCTGAGTTTTCTGTATTATTTATGAGACCTTTAGTGATATGTTTGCTGTGTAAATAATCTAAGCCAAGGGACTCTCTAAATTATAAATGCAAATCAGAATTCATAATGTTTTATAATTCTTTATGCTGGTAAAAACTTCATTGCTATTTAGATACCTCTACCCATCAATCAAATAAGTTTAGTTCTTTAAATTCCTATATTAGTAATATAACCATGTCATCAAAATAGAGTACCAAGTAAGAATAATAGTTCTTAGCTAGAATCTTAAAATATTTAAATAAATTGTGAAAGTAATCTAAGTCCCTCTAAAGAAAGAATACTTTAAGTAGGAACACAAAATACGACTAATCCAGACATGTTCAACTCTAATTAAGACCATTTGTCACTGGTAACCTGATTCTTTTTCTTATAATTGCCATTGCATAAAAATGTCTGATCCACATAAATGTTTGATTAGTAAAACATTTTATTACTTACAATAATGCATATCATAATTGGCTCTGTATGCAGAAGATAGTGTTTTTAGTGAGTACTACAGTTATATAGTGAAATGTTAATTAAAACGGAAGTAGTAAACTGTTTGTTCCAAGTCCAATTACTTAATTATGGAATTAAAACAATATAAAGCTAAATAATTTGCCACTTCCACTCTCACTGGTATTATAAAATGATATCCGAATGATTTCCAAAATGATTAGCATGGCTCTAACCATCACGAACTGCAGGTTGCCAGGTTATTGAATTCTAGAAACAGCTCATAACTATTTTTTTAAATTCCCCATTGTGGCAGTCAGTGCACCAATGCAACATAGCAATATAGGAATGCACATATTTTGGAAACATTAGAATGGAAAAGGTTATTGTCTTTCTTTTCATTCAAAATTGCCATTGCAATGGCACAACTCTTTGAGATTTATTTATATTGATTTGCTTCAGAATTGACCTTATCGACTCATAAAGATAATACTATATAGCATATTTTTGAATAATGCTTTGAAAAATAGGCCAGGATTAAATTGGCTAAGGGAAATTTTAGTTCAGAATTTACTGTTTTTAATCAGTACGTGGAACACTGCTTATATGGAATTATATTTAAAACAAACATACCTTTTT
Source organism: Lynx canadensis (assembly GCF_007474595.2). NCBI lineage: Eukaryota > Metazoa > Chordata > Mammalia > Carnivora > Felidae > Lynx > Lynx canadensis. Next base: position 220,134,038 of record NC_044303.2, on the reverse strand, counting down.
CTGCCCAAAGCAATGTGATTCTTCTGATGAATTACTATTTTACTGTAAAAAAAAATAAGTGATATATATTTCAATAGTAAAGTTATTATATGGTTGACACTATGAAGAAACTAGACCCATTTAATTATATATGCAATTCAAAACTTTTAGCTTGTTTATTGTAATGGAACAACAACAAAAACCTTGAAACAATCTGAAAATGTTTGCTTTATATCTCTTTCCTCATGATGTATTACTAGACTACCTTTAAATGCAGGCTATTTTACATAACATTTCATTGAATAGACAAAATGGACTATCAATGACTTCAGAATATGGGGAGGAGAAAATATTGTTAGTCTTTTGGTGATGTCATATCAAATTCTAGAAATAATATAGTGTTGCAATATACTATTATATGTTATAAATATTGTAAATATAGCATCATAATATATATTAATATAATACAGTATAGCAATAATACTACTTGTGTTGCCTATTATTTTAAACCCTGAGGTTAGAATAGCTCTCAGCAAATATAGATGGCTTCTGTACATATTCCAAAAGGGCCATACACACTTTAAGGAGAATGAGTTGCTATATTATCCAGCCTTTAAGATTACCTCCAATGATACCCATCTCTTGGTATTCATAGTAGTTTTCATCCACACTGTACCAGGATTGGTCTGTGTGGCCAACAGAATATGGCAAACAGTAATGATCTGCCACTTTTGAGATTAGGTTATAAAAGACTGGATTCTGTCTGGGGTTGTCTTTGGCTCACACATTCTCTCTTTCATCTGGATCACTCACTCTGGGAAAACTTTAGTATGAGCAGCCCTATAGAGAGACCATTGTGGTAGGGTATGAAAGTCTTCTGCCAACAGTCACGTGAGTGAGCTGTGAAGTGATTTCTCCAGCCACAGTTGAGACTCCTGATGAATGCGGCCCCAATCAGCAGTTTAACTTTGATTTTGTGAAAGACATTGGACCAGATTATGCAACTAAGCTACTCTTAAATTCTTGATTCTTGGATAATGTCTGAAATAAGTGTTGTTTTAAGTAAAAAAAAAAAAAAAAAGTGAAGTAATTGGTTGCATAGCAATACAAACCAATCAGTAGGAAATAGCATCAAAGTTCAAATAATTCAACACTAACACAATTTTAATATTTATGATTAATTAATCATTTATTCCTTTCCTGTTATACCCTGTATTAGGAAACTCAGGCACTATTGTAATTATAGTGTTGAACCTGACTCTATGGGACTTTACACTAACGGGTATTCCAGGCATATTATATTTTTAGAGACATATTTGATAATGCTGTAAAAAATGTTAATACAGATAACATTAATAACACTTAAGTAATATTAGATTTAAAATGTTCTTCCATTCTATCTAGTACCCAACAATGTTCAGTGATACCATATCCTCTGAAGATAAAACATCCGCCATGGATAAAATATTTGGTCTTTCTCTTATCATTTTTTTCATGACTACTTAGAAGGTTATTGAGGCTTAAGTGTAAAGGCTTAGATGAGTATTAGACTAATCTTATTACCCGTTAAGTAGCATATTCTGGAGTTTTTAGTGTCACTTCTAGTTAAAATTATTCATTCACACACTCATTTAACATGTTTTCAAATTATGTGGAAACAAATCTAATCTACTTGACTTAGTGTTGACTACAGACATGCGGGGGAGGGGGGCAGGAATATGCCAATATGAGAAAAAGAAAATAAATATTCTGTAATTATTTTTGCTTCTGATTTATTAACCTTAGTTTCATTATCTTATTTTCGGTCATCCTATCAAGTGCTATAATTAATGTAGAAAGTATTAAGTTTTACCGAGGGCTATTACTTCTGCAGAAAATATTAAAATATGTTTTAAGGAAAAACCAAAGATAGTTGCTGTTTAAATTTTAAGGTGATGAGATTATTTTATTATTTTGACTTGAAATTTGGTTAACTAGTTTAAGTTATCACAAAACAGTAGATTGTAGAGAAAAGTATTCTCTACAAAGGAAGTATCTAAAATACTGCAAACAGACTGGTAACATATGAGTGATTGGTTTGTGATGGCAAATATATTGTTCTCTGTCCATCAAGGTGTCAATGCTAACAGCCTCTATGAGAAGCCAACTTATGAACCAAGTTTAACTTACTATAAGTACATAAAAGAAAATAACTTTTTCTTGATGAAATAACAATTATTTAATCTGGTCTTCTATCAGAGTCTGAATAACTGGTATTTTACTATATTTAAATAAGGCCAAAAGTTCATACACAAAACTGATAAACTATTTTGATTTTGTAAATTTTCTTTTACATTTTATTTTGCTTAAGAATTTGAGCTTTCTGGGGCGCCTGGGTGGCTCAGTCGGTTGAGCGTTCAACTTCGGCTCAGGTCATGGTCTTGCGGTTTGTGAATTCGGGCCCAGCGTCAGGCTCTGTGCTGACAAACAGCTCAGAGCCTGGAGCCTCCTTCGGATTATGTGTGTGTGTCTCTCTCTCCCTCCCCTGCTCATGCTCTGCCTCTGTCTCTCAAAAATAAATAAATGTTAAAAAAAATTAAAAAAAAAAAAGAATTTGAGCTTTCTAAGTTGATTTTTTGCTTTATCAGTTGAAAATCCAGCTACCTGTACTAAATTTCACTCTTGCTTCTGTTCAATAAATATAAATCTCAAATCAGTGGAGGCTGATTTAATGAATTTGTACTATGATTATAATAGTATAGTTTAAGCACAAAGAGTTAATATAAATAACATTCATTTTATTATACTTTTTATGTTTCTTGTGGTTTGGGAAAAATTCATATTTTAGACATGGCTTTCAATACTAAAATTTATTTTTAATAACACCCTTATTTTAGGATATATTTAGATTTGCAAAGAAGTTGTAAGAGAGTATCAAGAGTTGCCACAGCCCCTCACTCATGTTCTCCTATTGTTAACATCTTATGTTATATTGTTATATTTGGCACATACATAATTTTATATATATATAAAATATATATATATATATATAAAATGAAATGTTAACTATATATATTTGCAACAATGAAAGAAAGAACAATGGTGTCTTTTTCTTAACTAAACTCCAGAATTTGTTTGGATTTCATTTGTTGACCCCTAATTTTTTTTATTTTTTCCTATTGCAGGATATCATCCAGTATATCATGTTATATTTAGTTGTCATGTTTTCTTAGGTTCCTCTGAATGGTGACAGTTTCATACATTTTGCTTATTTTCTTTTTTTTAATTTTTAAAATTTTCTTTCTGTTATTTATTTACTTATTTATTTATTTATTTTTGGTTTCTAACTTTTTTTTTTCTTGAGAAAGAGAGAGAGAGAGAGTGGGGAAGGGCAGGGGCAGAGAGAGAGATAATCTTAAGCAGGCCCCATGCCCAGTGCAGAGGCCAATGTGGGACTTAATCTCGTGACTGTGAGATCATGGTCTGAGTCAAAATCAAGAGTTGGAGGCTTAAGTGACTGAGTCATCCAAGTGCACTTGTTTTGTGTTTTGATGACCTTGACACAGTTTTGAGGATGACCACTTAGGATTTTTGTGTAATGCCCCTCAATTGGGATTTGTCTGTTTTTCTTATGGTTAGCTTGGGCTTATGCATTTCTGGGAGGTGATGTTGAAACTTTGAATGATTATACACTATGAAATTCTCTAATTATATCATATTTGAAAAAAATCTATAATAAAAATTACAAGATAGAAACATTTCTGATTCACTGATGAGTTATATGCTATATTGAAGCCATTTATTTAGTCACTCATTCATTTATTAATTTATTTTACAAATGCTATTTTTTTAAAGAAAATAATGTTATATATACAGCTATGAATAAACTGTTATATCTATACTAACATTTAATCTAAGACTGTTCATTTTAATGCAATGGGCTTTGCTGGTAATTGGTAATACAAAGGCATCATTAACCAGTACATTAGAACATTCTGATTCACTCTTCTAGATTTCTGGCTTAAGAGGCCATTACATTCTTAATGACCCTAACCAAAGGAGGCAGTAGTTTTCTTCCCAAAGGAGAGTTCTGGAGTAGAGTTGTTTTCTTTGATTTATATGCTAACTGGATGTAGTTAATTATAAAGTTCCAATGATAAATCCAGAAAAACACTGTAGATACTGCTTTCGCTTTGGCAATAATTCCTGAAGAAAGGCCCAATACAATTTCAATGGTCAGTCTCTATGAAGTGAATCTATTGCTAAATTTTCTGTATTTTAAAGAAGAAAAAAAATCTTATTATAGTGATAAGATATAAAAATGGAACTGTCCAAAATGTTCCCTATGTCTAAAGGTAGAGAAATGTAAAAATCTAGAGGCAGATTTTTTATTGTATAGATTAGCCATTGTTTTAGTTCCTCTGCTGTTGGGCTAGTCCAAGACTCTAGACTCCAGTGGAAGTTTGATTGTCCAAATTTGTGTGCTTCACAAATTTGATTTGATTGCCCTCTAAATGCCAAAACATATTATTTGTTATTCATTTATTTAGCGTGAATACATTCCTACTTGATTCAACTAGTGAGAACAAAACTGAATGAGACTGTTTGTAATTTGACTACAAACTAGGGAACAGTAAATTTCCATTATGCTGTTTTACTCAATAGTCTTGGTTTATTTGCTGTTTCTCTGTTTCACTTTATAACAACTTTCCACATTGTTTTCTATTTACCCTTAATGTTTTTTTAACTCTGCTTTATTGAAAAGACTTAAAAGCAGCATTGCCATGGGCCTGAAAAGCAAAAATACTCCTTCCACTCTGTACTGTGACTTCATGCTAATATGAACAAGGAGCAAAATAATTCAAAGGCTCTTGTCAAAAATTATAGGAAGATAATTTTGTTGTTCTTAACTTATTTAATCCATGAGCATTGTGTTGTTTGCTGCTACATGTAAGCTTTCTTTGAATGTCTTATTTTCTATGATTCATACTATTTTAGACCGTTCAGAATTGAAAGGGGGAATGAAGAGAAAACACTTGTAATAATTTGAGGAATTTTCCAATTAAAAAAGATTGATATTTCTCTTTTTAAAGTTTTTATTTATTTATTTGAAGAGAAAGAGAAAGCAGGGGAGAAGAGAGAGGGAGAGAGAGAATCCCACAGAGGTTCCATGCTCAGCACAGAGCCCAATGCACAGGTTTCAATCCCCAAAACCCTGAAATCATGACCTGAGCTGAAATCAAAAGTCAGACACTTACCTGACTGAGCCACCCAGGCACCCCAAGGTATTTGTATTTCTAAATACCATTTTTGGATTCTGATAGGAGAAAAAAATTAAGATTTTTTTAGGAAAACACTAAATAATCTACAGAGTACAATCATTATATTAATAATATCCCCAAAATTCTTCTTACACAAATGAAGTGAGGATATATTATTTCTCTACTCACCCCCCTCTTCTAATGTGGCAAACAAATCCTGCACTATCTTAGAGATTTTGCAATTTGATTATCCTCAATTCAATGAATTGCTCACCAACTTCAATATGAAAGGAATATTAACATTTAGATTTGTCTCTATTTATACTTAGTCTCCTTATTTCATAAGTTTCCACTATGCATGCCTTTCTCTATTGAGTCACTGTTTATTATTGATATTATAAGAAATGCCTAAAATCCCATGTGTGGTGTTCTACAGTGTAACTTTAGGCTGCTTAGCTCAACAGTCCCACATTCTGCATAACCTAGTTTCTCACCAACTTGTCTATTCTTATGTCACGCTGCTGTCCCTCATCAAGGTTCTATTTAGGCCAAAATGATCTCTTCCCTGAAAATGTGTTTCCTCACCCTCTATGTTTTCCCCTGTATCTCCTTCTTGATATGTTGTCTCTCTTCTTTTTTTGTTCAACAGATCTATTTCTTTCCTTAAGATTTAATTTAAATTTTGGGGCACCTGGGTGGCTCAGTTGGTTGGGCATCCGACTTCAGCTCAGGTCATGATCTCACAACTCATGAGTTTGAGCCCCGGAGCCTGCTTTGAATTCTGTGTCTCCCTCTCTCTCTGCTCCTCCCCCACTCACACTCTGCCTCTCTCTCTCTGTCAAAAATAAATAAACATTAAACAAAAATTAAAAAAAATTATCTCATTTGTGGCTCTGTGGCCAATTATCCAGCTTCCAGGTGTTAGTGTCTCACCCAAAACTTTTGTAACTCAAAGGCTGTGCCACTTATTTTTGAATTAATATATTCTAAGAGTTGTATAACTATATAAATATTTATTTTTAGGCCATGTTTTTAGAAAAGGACTGTGAAGAGTTAAGTTGTTGAAGATTTATAAGTACATATGACATACATATGAAATATGTATGTATATTTCAATCTTTACCATTCATATATATATATATATTGCACAATGAGAGTTTGTTGATGAATTAGTTATATTTTACCAAATTCCTAAAATTAGATGTGTTCATGGAGAAAAAAAGAAAACAAGACAAATAATTGAGATACAGAACTGGAAAACCTTGCAGAATTTTGGCATTTTCATTTTTTTTTTCATTTGAATGCCAAGAATAGAGGGAAAAAGATTCATGAAGATAACATATCTTCTATGTGAGGAAAACAAGTTTGGATTATGCAGGCTGTGGTTCATATTATTAGAACTATAAAACCTGGAAAAAAAAAACCTCAAAGTGTATCACTGATAATTTGAAGATTCATGTGGTATTTTATATAGAAAAAGAAAAAAAATCCTAAAATTTGCATAGAATCACAGAAGGTCTGACATAACCAAAGCAATCTTAAGAAAGAAGAACAAGGCTGGTGGCACTATGCTTACTATTTCAAACTATAGTAACCCGAACAGGATGGTATTGGCATAAAAAATTGACACATAGATCAATGGAAAGGATAGAGGGTGAAGAAATAAATGCACATATGTGTGGCTAATTAATTTATGACAAAAGAACGAAAAATACACAATGGGGAAATGTTGATTTCTTGAATAAAGGTGTTGGGAAAACTGGACAGCCACATGCAAATGAATGAAACTAGATCTCTATCTTACACTATACACAAAAATTAACACATAACAATTGAACACTTGAACATAAGACCTGAACCATAAAGCTTCTAGAAGAAAACATAGGTGGTAATCTCCTTCACATTAATCTCAGAGATTTTTTTTTTTTTTAGATTTGACACCAGAAGCAAAGGAAAAAGCAAATATAAATAAGTGAGACTACATCAAACTGAAAAGCTGCTGCACTGCAAAAGAAACCATCAAGAAAATGAAAAGGCAATCAAAAAAAAAAGGAGAAAATATCTGCAAATTATATATCTGATAAGGAGTTAATATAACAAATATATAAAGAACTCCTAGCATTCAATAGCAAAAAAAAAAAATCCAATTAGAAAATACACAGACGATCTGAATAGACATGTTTCCAAAGAAGATATACAGATAGCCAACAGGTACATGAAAAAGTACTCAATATCATTAATCATTAGAGAAATGCAAATCAAAACCACAATGAGATATCACCACACATGTCTTACAATGACTGTTATCTAAAAGATCAGAAATAACAAGTGTTGGTGAGGATGTGGAGAAAAGGGAACCCCTTTATTTATTGTAGTATTATTTATAGCACACATACACTACACACAAGAAAATATTACACAGCCATAAAAAAGGATGAGATCATGCCATTTATAACAACATGGATGGACCTAGACGGTACTATGATAAGTGAAATAAGTCAGACTGAGAAAGACAAATACCATATGATTTCACTCATATGTGGAATCTATAAAAGAAAATGAATAAACAACAAAAGAATCAGACTTGTAAATACAGAGAACAAACTGATGGTTCACAGAGGCAGGGAGCAATAAGCAAAATGGGTGAAAGGAAAGTGGGAGGTACAGGCTTCAAGTTATGGAATAAAAAATAGGGATAAAAGGCACAGCAAAGGGATATAGTCAATGATATTGTCATAGTGTTGTATGGTGACTGATGGCAGCTACACTTGTGGTGAGCAAAGCATGAGACATAAAGAAGTTGAATCCCTATGTCATACAATTGAAACTAATGTAACATTGTGTGTCAACTATACTCAAATAATACACATTTTTAAAAAATGAAACACTTGTGTATCCTTGGTGGGAATATAAATGGGTGCACCCACTATGGAAAACAGAATGCAAATTCCTCAAAAAAATTAAAAATAGAACTACCATATGAACAAGCATTCCCACTTTGGGGTATTTACCTGAAGAAAATAAAAACACTAACTTGAAAAGGTATATGCACCCCAATGTTCATTGCAGTATTATTTACAATGGCTAAGATACGGAAAAAAAAACCCTAAATGTCCATCAATGGATGAATGTGTAAAGAAGATGTGGCATATTTGTGCATAATGTAATATTATTCATCCAAAAAAAGAAGAAAATCTTGCCATTTGTGACAACATGGATGGACCTTAAAGGCACTATGCTAAGTGAAAAAGTCAGACAGAGAAAGACAAATACCATATGATGCCACTTACATACGGAATCTAGAAACAAAAACACAAGTTCATAGACAAAGAGAACACATTGGTGGTTGTCAGAGGCAAAAGGATGGGAAGTGGAAAAATGGATCAAGAAGGTCAGACGGTACAAACTTACAGTTATACCAGAAATAAGTCATGATTATGTAATATACAGCATAGTGACCATAGTTAATAATACTGTATTGCTTCACATTTTAAAAGTTCTCATGACAAGAAAAATATTGTAACTATATATGATAATGGGTAACTTGTAATAATCATTTCACAAATGATTTTATATACAAAAATCATTATGTTGTACATGTGAAACCTAAGTTATATGCCAATTATACTTCAACAAAAAGGAATTTGCCAAATATAATTATTTTAAAATTAAATAATGGGGGGGCGCCTGGGTGGCGCAGTCGGTTAAGCGTCCGACTTCAGCCAGGTCACGATCTCGCGGTCCGTGAGTTCGAGCCCCGCGTCAGGCTCTGGGCTGATGGCTCAGAGCCTGGAGCCTGTTTCCGATTCTGTGTCTCCCTCTCTCTCTGCCCCTCCCCCGTTCATGCTCTGTCTCTCTCTGTCCCAAAAATAAACGTTAAATAATGGGATATAACATATACATATGAAAATAAATATGTGTAAGTCCAAACTATGGAAACAATAAAAAGACCACTGGTTGCCAGCAGTTAGGAGGGAAGGATGACTATATGGAGCACAGAGGATTTTTAGGGCAGTAAAACTTCTCTTTATAATAATATAATGATGGGTACATGTCATTATATATTTGTCCAAACACACAAAATGCACATCACCAGGAGAGAATCCTTATATAAACTATGGACTTTGGAAGATGACATGCCAATGTAATAGGTTCATCAACTGTAACAAATGTACCACATCATCCGGTGGGTGATGTGGACAATGAGCCCAGTTCTTCAAGTAGGGGTAGGGATATATGGGAAATCTCTGTACTTTCTGCTCAATTTAGCTATGCAACTAAAACTTCTCTAAACTGCTCTAAAAAAATATCTTTGAAAGTGTAATAAAAGAAATAAATATGTCAACAAATGAAGCACGCAATGGGGAAGAAGAAATAAATAGTTCTCAAGAGAAAAATATGGAAGAGCTGAGATGCACATTTGCCAATTCATTCTTAACAAATAGTAAGCAAACATTTACATATATATATTTACATATACATTTACATTTACATATATATATATATATAAAGCTGATAATCTTCATATTAAATGAATTGAAACTGACTCTTCAATTGTGATCTTGTAATGATTTCACTTGCTGAAGAAATTCAGTGACATATAGTGTTATGCCTATTTATGCAGGTGATACTCAAAGGTAAAATTATGATGGATCATGTTGGAATAAGCATAAAAGTATAGAGAAAAGGGGGTATCGTTTTGGGAGTTAACTATTTGTCACACTGCTAAAATAGGGAAACAGATGATGCATTGTGAATAAAATTTAAAAAGTGGCTTGGGGGCATGATAGCTATAGTGATCCTGAAGAAAAAGAACAGTGAAATGATTCAAACAGAATTGAGATTGTACCCACTGGACAGATACACCTCAAGAGTCAAAAAGCTACAATCTGCTGTTACTTCAAATTAACTTTTGCTGACATTTAAGTTCATACATATATATAGTAACTTCCTAGTAATAAGTTCTCCTTGAAAGAAGAGACCTTAAATTTTTGTCGTTGTTATTAGAGTTTAATAGTTGAATAGTATTTAAGAGCCTGTATAGGCTAATTTATACTGCATAAAAATCAACCCCTAATATTATTCATATAAAGGGCAAAGATTTATTTCTTAGTCAATCTGCATACCCTTTGAGGATAGGCAGAAATTTTATTTTATTCAATGGGGAACCCAAGATGATCTACCATGAAGTTTCATAATTCACTTTAATAAGGTAAAAAAAGAAAAAAAGTTGTAAACCAGCTTTGAAATGCTTCAATCTGTAAGAAATATTTCAAATTGCCATTCTTAACTCCAAAGTGTTAGAAAGGTATTTTTCTCTTCTCTAAGAGAGAAATATTACTGTTCACTAGTACTAGTTACCAAAGCAAAATTTCTAACACTACAGATTTGCATTTTCTGATAAATGAAATATATATACCTAATTTCACTATTAGTAGTGAATGTTAGAAAACACAGGGACACATTAGGATCTTTAAGAGCTGTTAAGTGGTTTCTTTATTTCTCTAAGGCCACAGTCCTATAATAAATTTAAATATAATAAAAATTAAATTACAATAAATGTTAATGAACAAAAACTACAAAATACTTGTTTTTAAATTTTCTTCAGTATTTCTTTTATATGATTTAAAAAATATATATCTATATGTATATATAGATATATAGATATAGATATAGATATAGATATAGATATAGATATAGATATATAGATATATATATATAGAGAGATACCTGGGTGGCTCAGTCATTTGGGCATCCGACTTCGGCTCAGGTCATGATCTCACAGTTTGTGGTTCGAGCCCTGCACTGGGCTCTGTGCTGACAGCTCAGAGCCTGGAGCCTGCTTCTGATTCTGTGTCTCCCTCTTTCTGGCCCTCCCCAACTCACGATCTCACTCTCTCTCTCAAAAATAAATAAACATTAAAAAAATTAAATCATATATATATAAATTGACATATATAATTTTATATGTCACATATGCATGATGATTAACTGCATATGTAAATTTGACCAGGCCACAGGGTAACAAGATATTAGATTAAACATCATTTTGAATGTGTCAATGAGGGTATTTTGGGATGAGATTAATAATTGAATCTGTATAATAAGTAAAGTAGGTTGCTTTTCCCAATGTGGGCAGGCATTGAAGGCCTAATGAAAACAAAAAGGCAGAGTGAGATAGAATTCCTTTTCTCTCTTTCTGCCTGATGATTTTTGAGCTGCGATTTCATTCTTCTGCCTTTGGACTAGGACTGGAATTCATACCATCAACTGATTGTCAGGCCCTATCAGAGTTGTGCTGGAATTATCCCATTGTTTCTGCTGGGCCTCCACCTTGGTAAATTCAGATCCTGGGAATTTTCAACCTCCATAATCACATGAGGCAATTCCTTATATTTATTTATTTATTTATTTATTTATTTATTTATTTATTTAATAAATATATACACAATACATATATATAATATATAAGAAATCATTTATAAAGTTTCTTATAATAAATATAATAAATATATTCAATATGTTCTATTGTTTTGTTTCTCTGGAGAACCCAGACAAACACAGAGTTTGATACCAGGAGTGTTTCTGTAGGAACAGAATGTTAATGATAAGTTCCCCGAATTGGTTCTGGGGTTTCTGAATTGGCTGTCTAATCTGATTAGATTTAAAGATGCTCATGACTCAATTTCCAGGAGTAAAGAAAGCACTGATAATCCAAGACATAACCTTGCAACAGAGATACCCAACATATTTCCATTATATACTCCTAGCCAACCATTCATAAGAAGCAAGGAACAGGGTGGCTGTGCATATGACACTATCTAACATTTTTGGAAAACTAAGAAATGTAATGAGTTTGGCTGCTCGTTCCTAACGTCCCTAAACATAGAGATGAAAGAACAGGATGAGCTCAGGGATTCAAATGCCCAGCTCAAGTGCCACATAAATGACCTAAAGACATCTGTATGTGCTCTGAAGAAGGCCCTTATCTTCCGCAGCCACATGGCTGAGATTGCTGAAAACCAGAGTCTCATCCTTAGACCAGCTGAATTACAATGCAAGTTAAACTCCAACCTGGGAAGGCAAGGTATCTACAACGAAATTGAGGGCAGAAACTGGGAGATAACGGGCTGTTAAGTTCCCCAGGATGATGGCTAGGTACCTGGTCGCAGATTGATTACACTGGACTGCCTCCATCACAGAAGGGGCAGCACTTTACTTCCCTGCATACAGTGTTTCTGCCAAAGCTACCATCCATAGACGTATAGAATCCACCATTATGGCATTCCACACAACATTGCTTCACATTAAGGAACTCACTTCACAGCAAAGGTGGGGCAATGGGCCTATGCTCATGGGATTCACTGCCATTTCCATGTTCTCCACCATCCTGAGCAGCTTGATTGAGAGAACAGTGAAATGGCCTTTTGAAAACTAAGTTACCTTGTTAGGTAGGTGGCAGTACTTTTTAGGGCTTAGACAAAGTTCTCCAGAAGGCAATATATGTTCTAGATCAGAGTCCACTATGTGGTGCTGTTTCTGATATCCAGGATTCACTGCTTCAGGATTCAAGGGGTGGAAATGAATGTGGCATCCTTCACTATTATCTCTAGTGGTCTACCAGCGAAATTTTTGTTCCGTTCTTGCAACTTTATGCTTTGCTGGCCTAGAGGTATTGGTTCCAGAGGGAAAAACACTTCAATCAGGAGACAACAATTATTCCATTGAACCGGAAGTTCTGACTAACACCTATTCATTTATTTTCCTCATGCCTCTGAATCAACAAGCAAGGAAGGGACTTAACGGCACTGGTCAGGGTGACTGATCCTGATTACCAAGGGGAAATTGGACTGTTTCTCTAAAAAAGTCAAGAAAAATATGTTCGGAATACAGAAGATCTCTTAACACTTCTCTTAGGATCCCCATGCTTCTGATTAAAGTCAATAGGGAAAAAAAATCAATCTAGGTCTGACTACTAATGACTTAGACACTAGTATTTAAGGTTTGGATCATCTCACCAAGTGAAAAACTGTGACCAGCTAAGGTGCTTGCTGAAAGCAAAGGGAATACTAATGGTTAGTGGAAATAGTTTTAAATACCAGCCATGAGCACATGACCAGTCACAGATGAGAGAACTATAATTCCGTAGCATGGCTAGAGAAGAGAATATGTAGAAATATCACATAAACAAGTTGTTACCAACTTGTGATCCAGTGACCCAGCAAATCTAACCACATATAAGTAAACTCACCTTAACGAATCACTACACAGTATTTAAATTTCTTCTACTATATATATTTTAAGATATTTTATTTTTATTTTTTTAACTTTTTATTTATTTACTTTTTTTTGAGATACAGAGACAGAGCACGAGCCGGGGAGGGGCAGAGAGAGGGAGTCACAGACTCCAAAGCAGGCTCCAGGCTCTGAGCTTTCAGCACAGAGCCCGATGTGGGGCTCAAACTCATGAACCATGAGATCGTGACCTGAGCTGAAGTCGGATGCTTAACCGACTGAGCCACCCAGGTGTCCTATTTTAAGATATTTTAAACTTGAGTTTAAGATTCTTATATTTTAATTTTATATTTAAGTTTAGCTATAAGCTTCTCAAATACATACCCCTTTACCTTTTCTTAATATATCTTTAATTTGGTTTCAGATATATTTTTCTCACTTTATGTATGTTGTTTTATAATAGCTCCATTATAAAAAGCCAATTAAAAGCTAAAATCTGGCAACGTTTTTTTGTTTGGTGGCAGATAGTAAATACTTTCAGCTTCATGAACTGCATGGTGTCTTTTGTCACTTCTTAACTGTCCTTCTGTTGCAAATGTAACCACAGGTAAACAAATTAGTGTGCCTGTCTTTCAATAAAACTTTATTTGCAGAAACAGATACAAGACTGGATTAAGCCTCCAGGCTGCAGTTTTCTAACCCCTGCCCTAAATCATTTAAGAGTGTTCTGCCCATGAGCCTCAAATCAGTTATTTCAAAGATTAAGCTTTACGGACTTCAATATGACAGGTAAATGTTTGATTATCTACAATAGGGATGTGTATTCATACCTCATGCTATGTAATCCTCATATTATGAAGCATTTATTTATAATTTCTTGGTGCCTAAAGTACGCACCTTATTTTGGAGTTAACCATGTTAACAGCACTGCAGCATTCTGGAGTGGATGGAACTGAAGGGAGGCATTACAGGCGTAATTTTTCACATAAGGCCCTAGGGTAATCCGTGGGAAGGTGGTAATGACTGAACTTCCAAACATCGGTGGGAGACAGTGCATCACAGGATAAGTAAATTGTTCTTGGCACCTGGACTGTTTACCTCCCTGACTGGGAGAATCATTGCACTAGTAATGCTTTTCCAGCAGGCAGATTGAAACCTCATGGAGGCTGCAGCAGTTAGTGATTGCATTCAGCTGTGCGAAACAGAAAACTTGTTCATCACGGGCTTAAACAATTATGGACTTATTTTTCTTCATACAATTAGAAGACTAAAATCATATCAATGGCTCATGAGAGTCAGGGCTGAGATTTCTGCAATTTTCTTGGCCTTCCTCTCAGCTTCCTACTGTCAAGTTGCTTGCACTCCAGCCACCAGGTTTACAACATTATAAGCCGGAAGAAAGTGTGACTGCTAAAGAGCGAGAATGGTGCTTGTATTAAGAAAGCAATTTTTATCCTATTTATACACTGCCAAATTTGTGTCATATGCCCTTGCATAGGACACTGGAAAATGTATCTGTAAGCCTGATGCATGAGAACGGCTATAAAGGAAACCGATCCAATTGGCCATTGATTGGTAAGGCACCTACAAGGATCTGCTAAACGTATTAGCATGCAAGCCACTTGTAATAGAGGCAACATTTCTTTTCAATCACTTCCTTTTTCTTTTATCTTTTCTTCCTTTTGAGCCTCCTTCTCTTGTTCTGCACACCCCGCCCCAGCCTTCTCATGGTCTTCCTTTCAAATCTCTGGTTGGGAGAACATTCTCAAACTTAAAAACAAAGGACTCAGGGATTCATTATATTACACAATTCTACATATGTGTTACATAACATTTAAGAAAATTAAAAAGTAAAATGACACCAGAGATACTCAAAAAATTCAGCAGAAAGAAAACAAAAAATCTCTTGCTGTAGCAATATATATATACATACATATATATGTATGTATATATATGTATATATATATTATAATGTTCCTGGGGGGAAACACAACACAATAAGTGCTAAAGACACATAGAGAAATTTATCATGAAATTTAGAGAAGAAATACATAATGAGGTTTTTCATGAAACTTAATGTAATTCATACGAAAGGTTAAATGGCAAATATTGGCCAGTATAAGTAGGCGGCTGTTACAACAGTTATCAAGAAAGCATAATATGATTAAGATAGAACAAATACATTCAGATATATCCTCTACATTGTTGTTATTCAAGCACTGGACAGAAGTTGTCTGTACACTTAGCCATGAAAATGAAATGAGAAAGGAAAATGATAACAGCCATTATGTGCAAGTGTTGTGCTATCTAAGAGGAAAACATAAGAGAATAACAATGGATACCAAAAGGTTGGCCAAATAACTAAATACAGGAAAAAATGTGTTTTTTTGGGGGGGTAGGGAGTGTTATAGTACCGTACCTGCTGTGCCATTTTTATAGTCATAAATTTAAACATTTAAAATTCTAATTATCTTTATTCTAATTTTTTATTGGTTAAAGTGTCTGAAGCAAGGCAATTTTCTAAATTGCAGACAATTTAAGTACTTACTGACTTTTCTCTATTCTAGTTTATTATTCAATCAGTCACATTTATATTTAACATTTGTTCTAGATTAATTCTGGAGTCCCTCTCATCTGAAGTCAATTTTAAGTAATGAAAAACTGTGAGAACAACTTTATGGTTATTGCTGAGAAAGGATTAAATGCACTTAGGGTTGGTTCTCTCCTTGTTGGCACGCTTGTGTTCTCTGTCAGTGTCTCTTGTTTTTTATAGGGTTTGTTTCTCCATTTCATGACATGTTCAAAAATTCTTCTCATGCCCTGATTGTGTGATACGTGTATTTGATAAATTAGGATACATAACAAAATATAAATAATATTTATTATATATGTGATGTATACTACATATTGTATATCATCTTACACATAATATATGTGTGTGTATATATATGTATATATACATATACATATATATTTTTTTTAACACATTTATCCTTCTGGACTTGAACTTTTTGTGATCTGGATTGAAGTACATTCTTCCAAAATTCTAGTCAGTTTTCTCCAGATAATTATTGTCTTTAATTTTTTTTCCAGTAAATTGAGATATGAGTAATATTCTAAGGATTCCAAAAACAAGAAAAAGACACCCATAAGTCTCTGTCCTAGTGTTTTCAAACTTCCAGCAATAATTCCAAAGTCATTATCTTAAGTTACTATTGATTCTAATTTTTCACTATGTTTTTAAATATTATAATTACATAATCAAGTCTTTGTTAATAAAATTTATTCTCTATTGCTTTCTTTTTATGAAAGATGGGTTATTTAGAATTTTTTCCATGTAGATGGGTATTTAGAATTTTATTTTTCTTGTAGGTCATTTAGTTTTAGTGTTTATGCTTACTTGGTATAATTTATATATTTATAAAACATAACATTTGAACTTATAATACGCATGACAGGAAGAAATTTATTTAATTTACGGAGTCTTTTGGCCCAAAATATATAAATGATGTGCATAAAGTTGATTATTTGAGCTAAGTAAACATTTTACACAAAGATATCTCAGTAAGATTATAAAAATGCTTACCAGACATAATGTAAAAATAGATACAAGTTAGTTTCCTGGGTTAGGTAGATATGTAATTATTTAGTATATTCTTAAATAGTTGATATTTATATAATTTGTGTGTTTTATAACCAGCTCTACAAGTACTATTAAAAAACTTAATCCTATGGCAACCTTAATTAAAATATGGCTAAGAGAAAATAAATAGAAACATGACCTTACAAAGGTCTCCAAAGGACTCAGAACCTGGGCGCAATACAGGATTCTTGTCTCCTACACTAGTCAATACCACACTACATTATACTCACAACGACTGTTTAATGTTGTTTGGCACAAAGCATATTTAAAATACAGCCTTGGAAATTATTTCAATAAACTTTTAACAAATTAAACATTTAACAAACTTTGAATTTGAATGTTTTAAAATCTCATTGGCAATACTGAGACTGTCCATACTTTTTCCTAAAGTACACATTGATATATCATTAAAGAAAAAGAAAATAATGGGAGCTAGTAGAATTTTTGTTGTTACTGTTCTAAGTAATTGAAACAAATCTATTTTTTAAGTTCCTTAAAGATCAACATCTCTCATTTGTTAGAATTAAAGTACTGAAATAGGGTGTTTTACATTTATGGTAACTCCCTCATTTTTTACTATGTTTTCTGCAACTGGATATTTTTTCCATAAAAGGGAAAAAAACCAAACCAACATTCAAAATCTCTTTGAATCAGGCAATAATTTTTCCCCATTCTTTCCAGGAATTGAAAGCAATAATTGCAACTCCACATTGCGCTTAATGATAAAGTGAATATATAGCATTTTTAAAATTCTTTTTAAAAAATCTAAAGGGCATTTTCTAGTTAATAGTTTACTGCATTCAAAGAAAAGATTTGGGCACCTGTACCATTTCTATTCTTCTCCCACATCCAGTTATATGACACAAACTGGTCCTCTGCATTCTATGGCCAATTCAGCAAGGCAAGCACTGTCTGGTACCATGTGATGCAAAACCAATGTTACATTCACACTAAGCATGTGCACACTAAACGTGTGTGTATGTGTGTGTGTGAGAGAGTGTTCCTTGATATAAGTAAAAGAAAAAAAAATACAAAGAGCACATATGTATTTGAGAACCCTTTAATCTCTCTCAAAAAAATATGCTCCAATATCCTAGAACAAACTTACAAAAGAAACTTGGTCTTGATAAGAACTTTATCGTGATAAGAACTTGAATGATTGACACAGTAGTTATGAGCTTCTCAGTTATGAGTTGGAATTCTGGACCTATGCTTTTCATATCCATACAACAAAGAGTTTCAAGTGTATATCTGAGAATCCCCCATATTTCCCAGAGACTGGGTCTTACTTCTAATCCTTATATTGATCTAACACTGATCATGACAGCTTAGAGATTAGACATATCACAAATTTTAAAAGCAAATTTATAAATAACATAACTTACTTCAGTGGCTCTTGAAGGGTCCCCTTGAGACCAGCAGCATGTGTATCACTTGGAGACATGTTAGAAGTGCAAATCCTGAGGCTCCGCCCAACACCTGATAAACCAGAAAATCTGAGGATCTGGCCCAGATTCTCCTTTAACAAGTTCTCCAGGTGATTCTGATCATTTAATTGCAAACCACTGGCCTATTTTATGGATAGATTTTTTATTTTTGTGTAATAAAATACAAATGTTTATTTAGGTGATCATATTTTTTTTCTATACACACTTTACTCAGCAAATTATGTAAAATATCCAACTGCAAGTTGTTCACCATATTTATAATGTACAGTATTATTGAACTCTCCTTGAACTATAAATCATTTAATTCTCCCATCTACATACAGCCTAAGCTGTTTCCAGTGACTTTGGCTTTGTCTTCTGCTTTAATTCACCTTTAATTACTTATTGTAAACTTCTTCCCACACCCAGGTTACATATTTCACCACTCAGTATATCTGTACACTCTTCAGACTCTTCCAGATCCTTCAGTTGTCAGTTTCTAAGACTTTTGGTCTTATCTTTCCTGCCCTCTCCTCTCAAGCTGGATTACACTGCTTTTTAAGGAGAGACAGGTGCTGGAAACATGTCTGCCTAAGGCTGCTGTCATTTCTTTCACCTGGAAAAATGATACCATCCAAACTTTTAAAGAGTTCATGACTTTATTCCTTCTTTCTGTGCATTTTCAATCAAATAAATATATTTAGAAGCTTAAAATATTTCTCTGTAAAAATCTTTAACAGTGGGGGAAAAAAAAAGACTGTCTCTGGAATCAGAACCCTGGTTCAAATTCTAAGTTGGACAGTGATTAATTAGATTGCCTCCGGAAAGTCAATTAACATTTCTGAGACACTATGTTCTCATATATAAAGTAAAATAATCATTTCTGACTTCCAAGTTTGTTGTAAGCTTTAAGATAAATTTAGATGAAGCACACAGCTCCAGATATCAGACTCTTGACAGGAATCAAGAAATGGTCACTTTTACATATAACTTTGTTCGAAAGTCTATAAAACTAACAGAAGAGTCTCTAAGGCTATATTTTATCAGAGAGAAGTATTTCTTTTCATACTGATAACCAAATGATATGCTATTTTGTCACAAACTCTTTTAACTAAATAATATTCTAAAGGATGACTTAGGTATATAGATGTGTGAGAAAAAAAATTTAAAATTCCCATTACAATATAAATTATGGCAGCATTTGCCTATTTTGCCTTTATACAAATTGTCAAATATGAAGTTGAGAACTGGGTTTATAATAATGAAGACACATTGGGTGTCTCCATAAAGGATTTGTGCTATTTCATTTTTATCTTCAAAACAATCCTATGGAGAAGTAGTAGGATTTCACTAGTTTTCCGAATAAGGAAATTAAATCATAGAGACTTTGGTAATTTGTCCAAGGACACAGAGCTAGTAACTGTCAGTCAGGATTTAAATGCCAGCAGCTGGTCTCTGGAACCAAGGCTCTAAAGCAAAGGAGTCTCTGGTATCTTTAAATGAAATGCACCAAAATTAACCAATTTAATTATAAAGGCTGTCTCTGTGGTCATTTTAAACAGATGAATTATAGGACTTTTGTTGTATTACCTTACAATCTCCTAGAGAGAAGCCTCGTTCAGTGTTAAACACACACGCACACACTGAGGAATGCAGAGGGGCTCGAGAAATAATAGTGGTAACAGGGTAAACGCATCCAAAGTGGCCCGGGATTGAGATGTGTAAGGAACTTGAGTTTGAAGTGGACATCTCTGCCTTTTCTTTGGCACCTCCCTCCGTATCAATTTATGAGCACCAGTTACAGGATCACAGTACTCAGGTTTTGCAGGAAAAGTCAGTGCATCATAAGACTAGCAGTGAGGAGGCAGCTCTAGAACCTGGTGTTTTTGCTTTCTTTTGAGATAACTGTTGAAAGTTGTGACCAATCCTGATATCCAGACTTTTGTTTTTAAATGGCTTTATTGAGATATAATTTAATACACTTTGGCTTAACTCTAGGGAAAAAAAAAAAATAGATGTTAGGGCATAAGACCCTGCTTTTCTCTAGACTTTTGGCTCAATGGAAGAAAGAAAAAGAGATATGCTTATTTTCCTCCAAACTGTCTAACCTATTACCTCAGGAAAGGAAAACAAAGAAATGGGATGACTGCCTTGTCAGGAGATATAAATGGACTATTTGGCTGTAGATTCTTCTTTGAAAATCTCTTAGGAATTTGCTAACAGTGAACACATTGATGAACCTGAATAAAAAAGTAACCTAATGGCTGACTTTTTTTTTTTCAAATTTATTTCTGCCTTACGTTTTGCTTTCCTCATGGTATATCTACTCTGACACCAATGTCTTTTCTTATGAATATATCCCTGCATTAGCACTTCAAGGACTGTGGCAGAATATAGCTCCACATTAATTTATGGGTCTGAGCACTCTTTAGCAATAGCTATCATTTCCAAACCTGTTTAAAATGCCTGTGTGACATTTTCCCTGAGAAGACTGACATTGGGATCAGCCTGATTGACTGGGGGGGAGGGTACAGATGTGATATCACACTTAAGTATCACACTCCAAGCTGGTTTAGAAAATGGAACCGATAATTTAAAATAGTGTAATAGAGGATTGGACTGAAGTTGGATAACTGAATCCTACTTTTATATCTTCTTTTTAACCTGTATGGCTGCAGTCAGTTCAATATATTGGCATGCAATAACATGTAAGAAATATAAAAACAAATAACATCTATAGATATGCCACAAATAGTCACTCTCTCCACAAAATAGTTATTATATCTTAAATTCAAGATTAGTTAACTATTGGCAAATACCTACCCTTGTCATTTATCTTCATTTCCCACCAAATCTTTTGAATTCACTAAATTAAATTTAGCCAGTACCCCACCCCCACAGCCATTGAGATAATGTTCACACATTCTAAATAAAGGTTTGCCATTTTGCAGGATTTTTTGCAGTTTCTGAACATTAACATTTGCCTTCTGGACTACTGTGTAAGAAGATATACTCACATCTTGCTATAACTATGTCCTCAGGGTCCTTGTATTTGGGCAGACTTATAAGATCTACAACAAGGACCTTTGGCATAACAGGACTTGGCTGTGAGTCAAGATAGATTTGCCTTACAACAATCCTCTAAACCAAATAGTTCCATAGCTTTAGAATGTAATAAGAGACTTTCAAAGCATTTTGGTATACTTTTTTTTTTTTTTTTTAATCATCCCTTCAGTTTTAGAAACTCAGAGGTAATACTTTATAATGCTTTCTGGAGGTTAGTTTTTGTTGTTGTTGTTGTTGTTGTTTTCCATTTATGTCTATTAATGTGATAAAATATATGTCCTCTTTTGCATTTCTAACATTCACGATAATTAGTATTACAGTTCCAACTATTTTTTCACAACCCTTGAATTACTTAGCCTGTTTTGTTTTTCCCCAATTAGCATATGCCTTGTGAGATTCTCAAATCCTCTAACACCAACTGGGTGTACAAGAATTGAGTTTAATTCTCACACTAATTACTAGGTTTTCTTTACCTTTATTAGGACACGATGAAGGATCAGCCAAATGGAAGAGAAACATAGGGCAAGTTACATAGAATATATGGGGGGAGGGGCACGGGAGATTCCCTGCCCTCTTCCACCCAGCATCTCCAAGTGGTTACCAACTCAGAAGCTTCTCCCAGTGTCATTATTCAAGAGTTTTTACAAAGATTAATCTCCACCTTCTTTCTCTCCCTAGCTGTCAGAGGTGGGACTGAAATTTCCTAACCTCCTTTCTTTTGGTGTTTCTTGAGTCTTGCCCCATCCTGAGGCCAATCTGGAAGCCCTGCCCTGAACCACCTTACTGTCACAAACTCAGTTGTGATGAAAAGGGCCTGGTTAAGATAACAAAGGATCCTACTATCACTCAGGGGATTCCAAAGTTTTTAGGAGCTCTGTGGTAGGAACCAAGGAAAAAGATCAAATCCATTTCTTATTATCCCACATGACCATAATTTGATGTTACCTATTCACTTTGATGGAAGTTCTCCCAATTACATACACAAACACCTTAAAGTCAACTCCAAGAAATTTACTGATTTTTTTTTCAGCATTTCCCTTCTCCATGACTTTTATTTATGCACTGTTAAATTATTTGACAAGGAAGACTTTAGACTGAGGTGGCCCTAATTTTGCAGGATTTTTTACCACAATACCCAGGATCGTTGTCTCACTGCTTCGAAGAATGAAGAGGTGGACACAAAATGAGAAGCAGGCAAAAGTTTATTAGAGTATAAGATTAAAATGAAGAATAGTAGCAACGTGGATGGAACTGGAGAGTGTAATGCTAAGTGAAATAAGCCATACAGAGAAAGACAGATACCATATGGCTTCACTCTTATGTGGATCCTGAGAAACTTAACAGAAACCCATGGGGGAGGGGAAGGAAAAAAAAAAAAGAGGTTAGAGTGGGAGAGAGCCAAAGCATAGGAGACTGTTAAAAACTGAGAACAAACTGAGGGTTGATGGGGGGTGGGAGGGAGGGGAGGGTGGGTGATGGGTATTGAGGAGGGTACCTTTTGGGATGAGCACTGGGTGTTGTATGGAAACCAATTTGTCAATAAATTTCATATATATAAAAAAAATTAAAAAAAAAAAGAATAGTAGGAAAGCTCTCTTTACAGAGAGGGGGGATTCGAAAGTGAATGCCTGAGGACTAGAGGCAAGGGTCCTTGTTTTACAAGGTTCTGGTCGCCCTCCCCCTTCCCTTCCTCCTTGTCCCTTCTCAGGTTCTACCCTTATTGGTTGGATAACTCTAGGTGCTGGGTTGTCCATTCCTGATTGGCTCATTTTCATTGTATGAAGGGTGGTCTATGGCTATTTTATTCCTTGTGGGTCATACATTTTATGGTCTACTTATTTTTAGTCAGGTCTTTGTCAAATTCCTGAGGGAACCTGAAGGGGAGTAGGTGGTGTCTGTTAACATTCTTAAGAGGAACCTTAAGCCTGAGGGGGTTTGGTGTGGTCAGAAACTCCCAGCATTGTTCCAGGGACCTCAGGTCCTAATGCTTCTCCTCTCTGCCTATTTTATCCTATTTTTTTTCCTATCATAATTATACTCCCTCTTCCTCTTTCACATTCTCATAATCAATCATCTCCCTTCCCCCCCTCCCCCCCATCATACTCCCTAAATTATGGACGGATTCAAGCAATGGATCTTAGTTCACCTTTTGGCCCAAAGCTTGTTAGTTTTCTAAGTGGAGTTCACATTCTTATAGCTATGGATGGCATATCCAACTACTGGGCTTTGATCCTATTTTTCTTTATTATAATGATGATTTCCTTTATTTTAGCTTTAACCATTCCTGATACAATCCAAAAAATATACCACCTCTAAAATCACTGTTTCAAACCCAAACTCCACCCACAAACTCCTCAAACCTTGCTCAAGCATTACTGTTGAATCAGTTCTTCAAACTCAATATTTCATAAGCATTTACTCTTCTATCTCTCTACCAGTTGTTTCCTACGTTCAACCCCCTGCTTTTCTACCTTAGCTTGTACAGTTTTCCCTTTTATTCACACTTGGGAAATAACAAGAATGCCTTTGGTGCTTTTTCCTTCTACGTGTCTTTGCTGGTTTCTCCTTCCCTACCAAACTTAAGTGTTGAATTTATTCAGCTGTCTGACTCTTTCATTGGATTGATACACAAATCGTTTGCCAACAATTACTTGTTGTTTCCATTGTTGTTGTTTATAATCCCTAACTCAGAACTTTTTTTTATCATTAAAGTCATTTATCCGTCTGCTGGTATTACTACATTACACATTATCCAAATCAAAATGTAAATGTTTAACTGAAATCTAGATGTTCTTTTCAAATGTTGCCCAAATCAGCAAGGGATACAACATTCACCCATTGCTCAGGGCAGATTATCTGTCATGACAGTCATTGGTACCATGGCCAATACCCATCTACTAACGTTTCCCGCAAATCTATAACTCAAAAATATATTCCAAATATTTCCACCCTTCCCATGTCCCCAACCACCATCCTCTTGTTTACAAAATACAAATTAAAAATAATAAATTTATGTTCAGAGCTTAATAACACTCAGAGCTTAATAACCCTCAAGCATTTCTTATTTTCCTTGGAAAAATCCCCAAATGTTACTATGGTCTGTGCAACCATAGATAATCTATTCTTTTGAAAATTTCTTCAATTACTTTTGCCTTTTTATCACTTGAAATAATCCTAATATCTTCTACCTTTACATATGGCCTGCCTTCCTGCTAACAAACTTTTGGCCATATATATTACTCATAATGGAATGTTCCTCTTCCAACATTCATTTAGCTGGTTGTTGCTTATCCATCTGGCCAAGGCTTAAATTAAGTTCCTTAGACAAGTCTTCATAAATCTTGATTAGTCAAGATTAGACCCTGTATTACCATCTCAGAATCTATTCATTTCCTTCATGGTACTTATTTTAATGATTCTGTTTTTGTGTGTGTGTGTTTATTTAATGCTTGTTTGTCCCTTTTAGCTTTTAGTTTAACAAATTATTTATTACTACATAGTTAACCTTTAAAATATTGTGTGCTTCATAGTAGATGCTCAACAAATGTTTTTAAATAAATGAAAGAGTGAATCTTAAGTATCATCTCAGGTATTCTTGAATTTCATGGTAATTATTATACTCCTGTAAAACTACCTTTAGTAAAATTAGTGTAAACTGAATGGTTCTATTTTTAGGTGACTACAATTATCCTTTGTTTATGTATTCTGATGTCATCTAGATATTTGCTCTGGCAAAAAAATCAGACAAACAAGTAAAAGCCCACTACAAGCAAAATTAATTGATAAAAAAAAAAAAATGGGAAAGGGTACTTGCAAATGATATCATATATAAAGATGTAGCAACTATGGTCTATAAAAAACTATCGAATTTGAGAACAAAGGAGCATAAAGCCTACTACAAAAGTGGGGAAAAGTAAGAACAGATGTAGATATACTTAACATACAAAAAGATTGCAAGATGTCCAAGTTCCCTCACAGAGAAATGCAAAATAAAACTACATAGAGATATCATTTCTTACCTATCACCTGTAAGAATGCTTAACACTAAAGAGTACACGATATATTTTGGCAAGCCTGTGGAGAAACAGTCACTCTAATAATTGGTTGGTAGAACTCAGACTGGTAAGTCTTTGTGGGAATGGGCTGCCAAAATATACCAAAGTTATATATACAATTACCTATGACCCAACAAGTCCACTTCTAGATATTTACCCTAGCAATTCGCCCCAAATATTATGAAAACATATACTCATGTTTATTCACAAAAATTATTTGCAAAATATAGAAAATTACCTACATGCAGAGATCAGGAAAAGTAGTTATATAAACTATGGTTCAACTACACATTTGAATAATCTGTAGTTGGAAACAAGAATAAATATTTCCCTAAAGTAATAGGGAAGGATTTTTAGAGTATTTCTAGAATACGTCTAAAAAGGAACAGGAAGGATAAATCAGGAACAGGAAAAATAGTTATGTGTGACATTGATAGAGAATAGGGTAGAAGTGTAGGAATGCTAATTACCAATGAGATCACTTGATAGCTTTATAAAGATTATCAAGTTTATCAAAACCATCTATCTATCTATCTATCTATCTATCTATCTATCTATCTATCTTCTATCTACCTATCTAACCTCCAAACACCTAGGATGGAGCAAACAAGTAAACATACTGTGAATATTGGAGGCAAAGTTCTTCACTGCCAACAAGAGTTACAAGCATGGAAAGTGGAGGAGTTAAAATGAAGCTGTGGAGATAGGTTGTAATTGGAAGTACCAGGTCAAGTCTGGTTTCTAAATAGATTTTATTAGGGCAATTCCCTAAAAGACCTTTTAATGGGTAGGGTAAGGCAATATAATACTTTCCATGAACTTATGTCAACAAGCAGGTGCTGCTCTATTTGTGAGTATTTATAATACTTCCTGGTTTGTGCCCTCCTTTGGAGGAAGAGTGTCGTGGTCCTGGTGTCAGTACCTTCCACTACTGATCCCTTTGACTATACATTTTGAAGGGGGAAAAAGTGTTATCAGCTTCCTTCTAATACCTTCTAGAATAACCAGTTGTTTCAAATAAATCCTTAATGTCTTGCAGCTCATTTGCATGCTGGACTAGAAGTGTAGTTGAGAAGGAGTTGGGGATGTATCAAAGGCATACAAAGGTCATCATTCTTTCTAATATCACCCAGCTGAAGATTAAGTTTCATAGTCACATAGTATGGGAAAATTGGTAGGATAAACAGAAACTGGAAATACTTGGAGGAAAATATGTTTTGTTCACAGAAGGATTTCTAGGTTCCAATGTTAACACATAATTCCAAGTTTAATACATAATTAGTGACTGCATAGTTAGTTGAAGAATTTGTTAATCAATTGGATAATGAAAAACATAAGAAGAAAAGTGACTTTGTATTTTATGCATAATATTAACTCAAAAAAAAAACTAAAACCCTTTTTTGAAAGGAGAAAGCAGAGCATCAAATGCTCAGGATCTATAGTGGGTTATGGTAAATGTATCCAAAAAAGGATGCCCTCTAAGAAGAATGAATGCCCACTGAAAACAGCAATGTCTTTCTTCACTCAGTTTCAAACTTTCATTCTTTTGTTTGGAATATCTTTCATCAAAATTACTTTTCATAAATAAACTCCTAGGTGAATAGAAGGGAGATAAATAAGAGGCTTGGGAGTCCCCATTACTTAAGGACACAATGCTCTTTCAACAACAACAAAAAACAAAATATATTAATAAGACACGTCTTAAAATGGACTCACATGGTTTGTATGAATGACTTAGTAACCATGAGTTTATTTTGATTTAGAATACTTTGGTGGCTCATTTTGTTTTTCATCAAGAATCCATAGCTCAGTTGTAGACTTCATTGAGAAAGACTAATGTTTCTATAGGTTTCAATTTTTTTTCTTTTTCCCCACTTTTTTCAGAATGACCAAAGAAAATAAAGTAGTCAAAATGATTTATCATTATTGACAAATATGTTTGAGATAAAGAACTCTAAAATGTAAGGTGTTTAGAGATAAAAATAAAATTGGTATAAGACAGGATAGGTTCAAAGTTATTAAAGTAATATAGAGGTTTATAATGTTGTTTCAAGAGTAATTGAGTAAGAGAAATCTAAAAAGGCAGGAATTTGTTATGCGAGAGAAGTAAAACAAAGTCTGTGGTCTCAGGTACAAAGCAATGGGATGGCAAGGCTGGAGGAATAGAGGGCAGAAGTGTGTGAAAGGGTCACAATAGATGAATAAACCAAGTCATCAGAGCCCATCACACTCCTTTTTTTTATTATACGAAATTTATTGTCAAATTAGTTTCCATACAACACCCAGTGCTCATCCCAAAAGATGCCCTCTTCAATGCCTATCACCTACCCTTCCCTCCCTCCCATCCCCCATCAACCCTCAGTTTGTTCTCAGTTTTTAAGAGTCTCTTATGCTTTGGCTCTCTCCCACTCTAACCTCTTTTTTTTTTCTTCCCCTCCCCCATGGGTTCCTGTTAAGTTTCTCAGGATCCACATAAGAGTGAAAACACATGGTATCTGTCTTTCTCTGTATGGCTTATTTCACTTAGCATCACACTCTCCAGTTCCATCCACGTTGCTACAAAGGGCCATATTTCATTCTTTCTCATTGCCACATAGTACTCCATTGTATACATAAACCACAATTTATTTATCCAATCATCAGTTGATGGACATTTAGGCTTTTCTTTATCCATTCATCAGTTGATGCACATTTAGGCTTTTTCCACAATTTGGCTATTGTTGAGAGTGCTGCCCATCACATTCCTTAAGGGAAGTAACACCTATAGCAATAAAGAATTCACACAACATGTTGACGGGGTTTGGGAGTAAACATGGAACACTGCAAAGTGTATGCAAAGTCATTACCTTATAGACAGTGCCCAAGAATTAAGTAGATAAAAAATGGGTAAGGTACTACCACTAGTTACTAAAGATGAAAGTTTTATATGGAGGCCTAAAGATTATCAGATAAAACAAAGGGTGGAATTTTAAGGAATATAAAATATCACTATATAGTCTACTGTTGTTAGCATATTTAAACATATTATTGGAATTTGTGAGATACAGATTCTTGAGATATGTTTAATTCATATTTAATGCATATTGTAATTGCCTGGGCTCCATTTCTTACTTTTAAAAGTGGAGGACCAGCTGTCTGACAATTAATATGTCATTTGTGATTATGATTTTTGGCACTTACTTTTGAGGCTTTTTACAAATTATTTGGCTGCAGAAAAAAAAAAATTAAAAATGGACAGAGGACCTGAACAGACATTTTCCCAAGGAAGACATACAAATGGTCAACAGATAGATGTAAAGGTTTCAACATCAACTAATCATCAGGGAAATACAAACCTACACCACAATGAGATATCTCCTCCATTAGGATTTCTATTATTAAAAATCAATAGATAACAAATGCTTCATGGAATATGGAGGAATGGAAACTTACACAATGTTAGCAGAAGTGTAAACTGGTGTAACCACTGTGAAAACAATATGGAGGTTCCTCACAAAATTAAAAATGGAACTACAATATGATCTACCGATCCCACTCTGGGAATAGATTCAAAAGAAAAAAAAATATTCTCTCTAAGAGATATCTATGCTCCCATATTCATTGCAGCATCTTTCACATCAGCCAAGGTATTAGAGTAACCTAAGTGCCTATTGATGGATGAATGAATAAAGAAAGTATAACGAAATGAATAAAGAAATATATATTTGTTTATGTACAGACACACATACACACAAACATGCACACATACACATGCATACACAAACATATACGCAAATGGAATATTTTACAGCTTTAATTTTTTTTAAGTTTATTTATTTTGAGAGAGAGAGAAACAGCACAAGTGGGGGAGGGACAAAGAGAAGGAGAGAGAGAATCCCAAACACTCTCTGCACTGTCAGTGCAGAACCCAAATGAATCAAATCTACAGTTTTTAAAAAGAAGGAACACCTATTCTTTGTGACAACATGGATGAAACTGGAGGAGATTTTGCTAAGTGAAATAAGCCAGAGAGAGAAAGATAAATACGGCATAGGAATCTCAAAAAAAACTCAAATTGTTTGCACAGAAATACAGCAAAAAAAGTGGTTGTTGCCAAGGACTGGGGAGTGGAGGAAATAGGGAGAGGGTGGCAAAAAACTACAAAGGCTTAGTTATAAGATAAATAAGATCTGAGGATCTAATATGTAACATGGTGACAGTAATTGATAAGATTGCATTTTATAATTAAAATTTGCTAAAAGAATAAACTTAAATGTTCTCACTATGAAAACAAAGTTAACTCTGTGAGGTGAGAGGAATGTATTGATTAATTCAGTTAACTTGATGGGGTAATTCTTTCACACTATGTATCAAATTGTTATGTTGTACACTTTAAATATGTCATAATTGTACTTGTCAATTATCTCTCAACAAATCTGGGAAGGGGAAGAATACAAAAGAAAAAAAAAAAGGAATTAATGGAGAAGTTTGGACTTCAGCTGAGTCTAGAAAGATGAGAAAAAGACCAATCGGAAGAATGGGAGAAAAAATATAGAAATTCATTTATGATGTATTTGAAATTTAATTTTATCCTTCTTGCTTAAAACTTTAGGTCATATATAGGAGTGTACAGATCTAGTTCAGAAATGTACATGAAGTAAGTTTGCCTTTAATCCAATGACAAGGAAAAGCCAACAATATGGATAGCAATACTACGGAACACACATGCTGTGATGAGGCTTACGGATAATCATAATTTTATAATATTTTTCCCAATTAGTTTTGAAGTTTACCGTGGCAAACAAGCATTCAGGATCCTGTGCCAGATATGTGTCTGAAGTTTCAGTCACAAGTAGATAGTGCTTCTACTTATTTTGGGTAACAAAAACTATGGCAAGTTATTATTTCCACCATTTATAGCTCAGATAATTGTATTGAATATTACATTCAAAAAACATTGCAGGAAAAAATATATTTAGTACTTACAACCAACTGTGAAGTATGCAAGACCAAAGAAAAACACATATGTGTTGGATATGTTCTATTTTATCCTCCATATTGACTCACCATTTTTCCATCTGTTCTATGCTTGGGAGACTAGCCCCTATACACTGAATCTTGGGCTCCCTGTACCTAGGGTTTCCAGTTAGGGTCAGCCAAAATGTGGTATTGACAGAAGAACGATAGGAGACAGAAATCTGTAGGGTGTTTCTGTTTTTGTTTTTTCTTGAAGGCTTATTATTAAAAATATCACTGACTCAAAAGTTCTGAATTAGCCAACACCCCTCCCCCCACTTAATTTTTTTCCTGAAAACATGCATACAGTTTTGTAAAAATGTTTGCTTTATTAAACACTCCATAGAGCACCAATTATAATATGCCATCTTTTCGTTGATGTGCTCTAACTGAAATAGTAATTGGTACCTGAAATGGCTCCAGGAAAAAACAAAAACAAAAACAAAAACAAAAGCAAAAACAAAAAACTTAGAAATAGGATTCTGAGATTGAATTGCACACATATTGAGCACTCCATGGTTACAGTGGTTTCCAGGGAAAATTTGACATTGGTAAGTTATGGGTAGAGGTATCAAGATCCTCAAAATATTACAGGTACTAGCACGGGAAGACATTCAATTAAAGTCCAGGCTTTGGGAGGTAAAACATCTTTGGAATTTCATCTTCCTGAAGACAATAATGAGCACAAAGGTTTTTATTATAGTTGGCTACTCCTCAGAACCCTACATGGTATACTCAAGTAAAAGAATAAAATAAAAGCTGTGAATATTCAACTGAGATAAATAGAAGATTAGAATTTCTGTGACAACTTTAAGGAGTTCCTTAACTCCTCCAGCTGCAGAGCAAATGAAGTTGAGGGTCAACAACTAGAGCTTGTTGTAAGCATCGCAGAGTTGCAGTGTCAATAAAATACTCAACTCAGAGCACTGAAGGGGAAAGAATGGGCCTCTGAAATATGAGGTAGAGACAACTGAGAAGATGTAGACATAACAGAGAATTCTGGACTCTTCCTCTTCTACATACTCTGCAATACCCCTTGAGAGTGGAGGCACAAAATCTAACCCTTTCTGAGGTAACCAGTCTATCTCTTTATGAAAGAGTTTCCCTAAATACACTCGGAAACTGTTCACGGAAACCACACCAAATGCCCTTCCCTACTTTCCAAGCAAGAGGAATTGTCTCCATATATATATAAAATAAGAAGAACAAAGCTGGCTCTAGGAGGAGATAGTCTATACACAGAAAAGCTGCAGAATTTCATCAGCTTTAATTGACAGGAATCTGGTAAGTATGTATGGGAGTGTTAGACATTCTGAGGGTGTTAGACAAAGAGGATGGAATAAAAAAAGATCAATGTTACACAATCTATTTATAAGATGTCCTTGCTTGGAACTTGGGATATAATGTTTGGATCTAGGGCCTAGGAAGGATATTAATAGTTAGCAGCTACATTGACTCATTGAAGCCTGAATACAACAGTCTCCTGTAGAGATTAGCAATGTGGGTGACATATCAGAAGTTTCTTGGGGGTAAGCATAGGAAGGAGTCAGAAATTTCATCTGGACTGTAACACTGGAATTGAAATATTATAAGTACCTGATCCGATAGTCTTTAATCACGTGCTCATCAAGAGTCTAAACATTGCTTCCTCATTAGGCATTAAGAAAGGCCTTGGTTAGAAAGATATTAGCCTTTTTAAAAGCCAACGTGTGTCCATTACCTATTATGTATTGGCTAAAGATTATGGAAAAGAATGCTACAATAGCTGTAAGTTTCTTAAATCTCAGTGGAAATATTGGGATCCAAGATTGCTAGAGGCAGTTAGTAGTGTCTGACCTTCAGAGACAAGGTGGATGCAAATACCTCAATAAATTTCAAGGCAAGAGTAGTAATAAAAATGTTTTAATGTGCAGAGATCTGTAGTGATAGTTAATGAAGCATACAATCCTCAGGGATAATATAGACTGACAGCTCATGAAGGGGCTGCAAGACTTATGTTAGTGGAAAAATTATATGGCTACAAGACCAAAAGCTAACTGAGGTGCCAGAGATATACCTGTTCATAGACTCAATAATTCTCAATTGAGAGAGAAGTCTGGGTGTTTCCAAGAAAGTCTCAGCAAAATGACACATGAATCTAAAATGAATCTTCCCCCCAAATTTTAACTGCAGAAATTTCAGATATTTAGCAGGATAACAGATGCTGAAGAAAAAAACAAGAAAAGTATCCAACCATTTTGGGGGTTCATGGTATTGCCTCTGGATTAACACTAATATCTGGATTTTTGCAATTTACCATGATTTGCACAAAGTAGGAGGTTGTTTTTTTTTTAAAGTTTTTACTTAAGTTCCAGTTAATATACAGTATAATATTAGTTTCAGGTGTACAATTTGGTGATTCAACACTTATGTATAACATCCGGTGCTCATTACAGCAAGTGCACTCCTTAATTCCCATTACCTATGTTACCCATCTCCGCACCCACCTCCCATCTGGTAACCATCAGTTTGTTCTCTGTACTTAACAGTCTTTTTCTTAGTTTACCTCTCTCTTTCTGTCTTTTCCCCCTATGGTAGTTTGTTTTGTTTCTTAAATTCTACATGATTGAAATCATATGGTATTTGTCTTTCTCTGACTTATTTCGCTTAGTATAATACTCTAGCTCCATCCATGTTTTTGCAAATGGTAAGATTCCATTCTTTCTGATGGCTGAGTAATATTCCATTGCTTCCTCTTTATCCATTCATCAATTGATGGAAATTTGGGCTGTTTCCATACTTTGTCTATTGTATATAATGCTGCTATAAATTTTGGGGTGTATGCATCCCTTTGAATTAGTATTTTGCACCTAGTAGTGCAGTTACTGGATCATAGGGTAGTTTTATTTTTAACTGCCTGAGGAACCACCATGCTCTTTTCCAGAGTGGCTGTACCACTTTGCATTCCCACCAAAGGTGCAAGAAAGCTCCCCTTTCTCCACATACTCACTAGCCCCTGTTGTTTCCTGTGTTGTTGATTTTAGCCATTCTGACAGATGTGAGGTGATATCTCATTGTAGTTTTGATTTGTATTTCCTGGTCGTGAGTGATATTAAGCATCTTTTCATGTGTCTGTTGGCCATCTATATGTCTTCCTTGGAAAAATGTCTATTCATGTCTTCTGCCCATTTTTTAATTGGATGATTTGTGTTTTGGGTGTTGAGTTTTATAAGTTCTTTATATATTTTGGATACTAACTCTTTATTAGTTTGGATACTAACTCTTTATTTATATGTTTTGGATACTAACTCTTTATATATTTTGGATACTAACTCTTTATATCTACATTTGCAAATATATTCTCCCATTCCTAAGGTTGCCTTTTAGTTTTGTTGATTGCTTCCTTTGTTGTGCAGAAGCTTTTTATTTTGATGAAATCCCAACAGTAACCTCTTTGACATTGGCAGTAGCAATTTCTTAGTAGATATGTCTCCTGAGGCAAGGGAAATAAAAGCAGAGTAGAAGTTTTTGATGATTGATGGAGTGGTGGTTTGATTTCTTCTTGCAGAGGGTCCAGTGGGATGACAGATTCATTCCATGACTTTTTTTTTTTCATTTTTAGAATGTATACAGTGGGGAAAAACCCAATGTATGGCAAAACCTTTACAGTGTCTTCTACATAGGAAACAAATGGAAATCCTTATATCTGTCCCCCCATACAGCTTAATAAAATGTTTGTCTTACTTCTACCTTCACTAATTTGCTTAAGAACTATGGCAACTCTCTTGTCCCCTGTGATAAGTAGCTTAGAGTGTACTTAAATTGTTTCTATAACCCTGCAAGTGTATCTCTATTCCACTGAACTTTAGACATTATGCTATTTGGACTTGGTGACAAGGAAATAACAAGCTACTGGTGTTAAGATATAGGTTTTCACCTAGGTAAAAACAAAAGTGTGTGCTCATGGGGGGATGAAAGAAAGGGGGTACTCTGACCTGCATATCTTTGGTTTGCCTACCTAAAGAAATTCTGTATCCTTCTGTATACTTATACGGATAGATAGATAGATAGATAGATAGATAGATAGATTACCTCAATAACTTCTCTAGGTTTCCCCATCTAGCTGTATACAGCCAGGAGGAAGGCATCAGCAAGAGATGTGAGTGCTGGAGGAGTATTAACTTTCGATATGTATTTCATGGGATTCGTTAAACACATAATGCTATTTGTTGGCTGTGTTGGGCTTTTCTCCATCTTCTGAAAATTTGGACAATTGATCTCTTGCCTTTATCCTTCAGAATTAAGAAGAGAATGGTTTCTTCTTATTACTAGTTCCAGGGTATTGCATTATTCCTTTTGTATTTCTAAATACTACCCAATCCTCTGTAAAATGTACCTCTTAACCTTCTGTAATTATCAGTTTGAATTTCCAGTGTCTTGAATGGAACATGACTAGTAGACTGTTTCCATTATCTCTAGATTTTACAACTTGCTTAAGGTGTCACAACTCTTTACTTTATCCTGAAGTTTAAGGTTTACTTTCTTATTTGTTTTCCTTTTATTTACAGTATTTATCTATATTATGTTACTTCTTTAGAATACAGGATTGAAACGGAAGATTCCTGAATTCAGATATATTCCTTTTACATAAATCTAATTTTCCTTCTGATACAAGAGATATTTTATTATTGAGCAATAATTATAAAATTATCAATTGTATCAAATAAATTTAGAAAAAAATTAAGTTTATTTTGAGATGGAGACAGAGAAAGCATGAGTGGGAGAGGGGCAGAGAGAGAGAGAGGGAGAGAGAGAATCTCAAGCAATCTCCATGCTGTCAGAGCAGAGTTTGATACAGGGATCAGTCTCACAAAACGTGAGATCATGACCTGAGTTGAGATTAAGGGTCAGCCGCTTAACTGACTGAGCCACTGAGGTGCCCCTAGAAAAAATATTTTTGACTAGGAACACAAATAAAACATAGCATACCACCAGTAATATGTTGTACTGATACTAATCTTCAAATCTCATACCTTCTATGTACATATTGGACCTTTTCCCCTTTAATTATTAATTTTTATAAGTTTTCCACAATTAAGGGGCCATTATATGAATTAGATTTCCTACAGAAACAGAGAACGAAAAGCTATTTCAAGTGAGACTCTGAGATTATTTTAATTGGTTAGTTATTAGTGTTTGCATAAATCTTAATCCAAAAGAGAAATTTATTCCAACCATTTATTGGGAAAACCATTTTCTATAATATTACATGTAAACATGTTTAAAGAGTAGTACAAATAAAAGTGGTATTTATTAAATGCTTTCTTCTTCACTCAGACATTTTGAGGTAAATACTATAAAATTTCTGAACCCTTAAGCTTTGTCTTCCCAGTCATTTGCTTGGAGAATTCAGCATTCAGTCTGTTATTAGATAATCTATTTTTCTCACTATTCCACTTTGAGTTTCTGCTGCAGGGATACTAAATGATCTGTATTTTTCTGTGTGCATCAATCTGTTCATATCTCCCTGACTTTGTTCAAGTTCCCTCAGCCTTAGAAAGACTTTCTATTACTATCTCTCAAGTTAAATATTTTCTATGTTTAAAACTTTCTTTTGATCTACTTTCCTACCTCACTCAGATGTAATCACTTTTTCCTTTGTTACTTGCAAACTCAGTGAATACTCCTTATGTTTCGCTGACAATAAGATTATTCAGACAATGGATTCTGCACCTGTTTAGTACAACCATTAAGCAAACACATCAAAGAGAAAAAGATGAAATACTAACGTTTAATACATTTTTACAATGTGAAGTAAAACATTTTATGAACTCTTATGTGCACGTTTCCTGACATCTTAACATATCTGATATTAGAATATATGCTATAATTTAATTGACATAAAATTTTCTTTATGGTCTATGAAATAGTGGTATATATTATAATTGATACAAGAGTTACTATGATACATTTTATAAATATTTTTTATTTGATTTCATGGCTTGGTTTCTCTCTCTCTCTCTCTCTCTCTCTCTCTCTCTCTGAAATAAGGATTATTTTTCCCCTAGTTTTGTGGTAATGTACACAAAGAGATTTATCTCATTCTATGTTGGTCAGCCCAATAGTACAATGTGTGATTGATTATTTTTGCTTTATTTCAAAGGGCTCCCAGGGCAAAACTAATCTCTATGAATGGCACACAAAATATGGAATGTTTAAACAAAACTCACCTGATTTGGGCAAATAAATTTTGAAATTCTTGTGATAATTTTTGTACCAGAGGAATTAACAGATGTATTCACAGAGAGATCTGAGATTTGTGGTTAGGAGAGGAAAGCTAATTCAATATACAAAAACAATTCTTAATAGAGGTTTTAAAAGTATTAACTGTTACCTCATAAGACAATGTAATAAGTTTCACTTTAACTAGAAGTATCCAAATAGACTTACTATGTGTTAAGAAGTTTTTAAAGATGCTAGAGGAAACAGTTGAAGGAGAAAGATGTTAAATGCATGACTATTGTATAATCCGATTTTGATATTCTGTCTTCTAAAATCCGGTCAAACTAATATGATTCTAAATATATGTTTTCTTTGGAGTTAATTTCAACTACAACAAAAAATGTTATTTAGATATAAACAAAGTAAATTACAAGGGTCATGTGTTATTTAGACAGACAAGTTCCCTACCTGAAATTGTAATAAATAAGTAAACATTACATGTTAAAGTGGAAACAAATATGGCAGTATATTTTAATAAAAGGAATACTGGTACTAAACTACTGCTATCATTTCTGAGAAGAGATAAACAGGGAAGTAAAAATGAGAATTGTAAAAATCAAGGAGCAGATCCTACTTAAATAGTTACTCACATAGTAACTATGGAGACTACGAAATAAACTGACAAAAAATCAAACAGAAAAATGATTAGACAACCCAATTAGGTAAAAAGATAAAAGCCAGAGTTAAGGAAAAATATTGAGTACTAAAACAGTACCTTTAGAAAATTAACTAAAAAGATGGGATCCTGGGTGACTCATTGGTTGGGTGTTAGACTTCGGCTCAGCTAATGATCTCAAAGTTCATGGATTCAAGCCCTGACTTAGTCTCTGTGCTGACAGTTCAGAACCTGGAGCCTGCTTCAGATTCTTGGTCTCCCTCTTTCTCAGCCCCTCCCCCACTTGCTCTCTCTCTCGCTCTCTCTCTCTCTCTCTCTCTCAAGATTAAATAAAATTTTAAAAAATTACAAAATACACTAAAAAGATTTATATCAGGAGGAAAAAATTTACATCTTTGGGATAAATGTATTGGTACGGTGAAGATACTTAAAACAACAGAATGCAGGAACATATAGAACGTTTAGGAAGGAAAGCACTAAAATAAGGAAATAACATTTTGAAAGTACAGATAACATTCCCTTTAAAAGTACAAC
Organism: Lynx canadensis; assembly: GCF_007474595.2. Taxonomy (NCBI): domain Eukaryota; kingdom Metazoa; phylum Chordata; class Mammalia; order Carnivora; family Felidae; genus Lynx; species Lynx canadensis. Next base: position 220,095,987 of record NC_044303.2, on the reverse strand, counting down.
ATAAAAAAATTTCATATTTATAGAGAGAAAATTTTCCAGGAATGAAAACTTCCACTTTGGGGTATCATTCTCACTGCTATTTATTTTGTATTTGGGGGGTGTAATTTAACATTTTTTTTCTATATGAAAATTTTATCTTCCTTAATTAGACTTAAACTCATTGAAGATGAAATTGAATTCTCCATTAGAATGCTCAGAGTATGTAAGATAATGTCAGACAATGAACCACATAGAATTGAAACACAGCAGAAATATGTTGAGAATTCAAGTATCTTCCTTCATTTTGTCTTTCCCAAAATAAAACTTGGTTATCTGTTAAAAAGCCAGGAGCATTTCCTGGAATTGTTCTTTGGCTTTAGGTAGAAGAATGCCAGCTTCCTTTGCCAGTTTTCCCCTCCACTAGCCTTTCCCAGGAGTCCATGGTAACTTCTCTACCCCTCCACCTTTTTTTTTTAACCGACATATAATTAATATACCACAGTTCATCATTTTTTTAAGTTCATTTATTTTTGAGAGATACAGACATTGCAAGTGGGGGAGGGACAGAGAGGAGAGAGAGAGAGAGAGAGGATCCCAAGCAGTCACCTCACTGCTAGCACAGAGACTGTAGTGGGGCTGGAAAGCACCAAACCATGAGATCATGACCTGAGCCAAAACCAAGAGCTGAATGTTTAACTGTGTGAGCCACCCAGGTGCCCCAACCATTCATCCTTTTAGCGAGGAAAATCCAGCGTGGGTCTTACTATATTCACAATGTTTCGCAACCAGCACTACAATTAACCTTAGGATATTTTTTTTTATTATTACTGAAAAACAAAACAAAACAAAATGAAACAAACAAACAAACAAATGAAAAACTTTATACCCCTTAGGAGTTATTCTCCATTCTTCCCATCTTTTCCAGCCTATGGAAGCCACTGCTCTCTGATAGATTTACCTCTTCTGGATATTTCATATAAATGGAGTCATACAACAAAAACCTTTCACTCAGGCTTCTTTCACCTGCCATAGTTTTCAAGGTTTATCCTTGCTTTAACATGTATAAATACTTTATTACTTTTTATGGCTGAAAATATCCCACTGTATGGATATGACATGTTTTACTGTTATTTGATTTCAGGCATTGTTCAAAGCACTTTACTTAGGAGGAAATCTATAGGTTGTTTTGCTGTGTGTCCTCATGCTGAGAAGATATGGATACAATTGGGGAAGAGTTTGAAATTGGAATAACAATGAGGACACAGAAAATTAAGCAAGCAAATAAGTGAGGCAATTATTAACTGAGAAAAAAAATGTTTCAGAAATGAAAGATACTCATACTATACTAGCTACACAGCTTAAGTATAATTGACATTTACTTAGATATGACGATGTGTGAGGTAGTGGTGAAGGTGGTAAATGATGAGAACATCTTTCATGTCAATTGGAGTAAGTAAACTGAAGAGAGCATAACTGAAAAAAAAAAGTTTCAACACATTGTCCTATTTAGATATAGGGAGATAAATACTAAACAAGATAAATAAAATAATTTTGTTTATATCACCATTCAGTGTATATGTTATTATAGCTAAGTTTTATGGAAGGAAGAACAAAATGAAGAAAGATACTTGAATTCTCAACGTATTTAATCTATACACAGAGTACTCAATTGTATGTTTTAAGACAACAAATTAGCCATATATCCCTAACAGGTAATGAGCAGACTCATCTTTCATCTCTTGGTAGATGAAAAATCTAGGCAATGGCAATTAATAATGAGACTGATAGGATTTATTGTGGGTTTTCAATTACATCAGTGTTCCAAGTCAATATATCATGAGCCCAGATACTTTGTCAAATAACGCCGACCAGGTGAAGTTAAGAAAACAAAACAAAACAAAAAAACGCCACTATTTCTGAGAAAGCCAATATGGTTTAATCAGATAAACACTATGAAAGAGGAGGTATTAAAGCTCCACACAATACCCAGGAAAGCTCAAGTATTAAAATAGAAAGAAGGCACAGATGAATGATCACTGGCTTCGGTTTGGCTTTCCAATGACTAGACAACTAGGAATCAAGTTAGATTCAAGAATCCATGTCACTCACATAGCTCTTACAAACTTCTCCAGTTTGAGATGGATTTTTCTTCCCCTTTGCACCAAGTAAATTATTATAAACACAGAAAACTTTTGAAAGAAAATAAAATACAAAAATTCTGTGGTGTTAATCTAGTGCCAGTAAAGCAACAGAAAAACAAATACTAAAAAAATAGCAATCTATTTTTGGGTAGCAAAATTTTTAAACCCAGTTTTTATAAAAATGTGATAATTGGCTTTGTAATGACTGTAATAAATCAAAGGGTTTTGTCTGAGTTTATAATATCTAAAACTTTCAATGTAATTTGACTTCCTAGATTTGTGATTTTATTTTGAAGTTTAGAAAAATAATTTGAATACATTTTAATAAATGTTTATTTAGTGGAAAATTAATTTTATAATCTTAAGTTTTGCTTTATGATTTATATATATCATCTGTTAATAGTTAGAATTAAACTATTAATTTGGTGAATAAAGTTTTAAAAAATTAATGTTATAAAGAGTAAATATATTTTTTAAATTAAATAGTTCTGTGAGTGCCTCTTTGTGCACAAAATTCATTCTGATATTAAATAACATGTCAATGCCTTTTAACCCCCAAAATCTAATAATATCTTTGACAAATAATGCATTATTTAGGAACCATAGGAAAGGAAAAAGATATTGTGGTAATTACATACAGTTGTGAGTTCACTGATGAGAATTTAAAGTTTATGCTTATTTGAGCACTATTTTACAAATGATGCAAATAATGAAATATCAATTTGATTATGACAAAAATACATGATTGTTTTCATTATAGACAGAAAGGAATGTGGTTCTCATAAACAAGTATAAGTTGCTTATTTTTTGGTTCATTTACAATATAGAAATACTTATCATCACTCTTCGTTGGTCATTATTATAGGTTGAGAAAATGATAAAAATAATAATAATAATGATAATTGAGACACTCATGATGCCTACTCTCATGGGGCTTAAAATCCAGTAGAAGAGACAAGCAAGCAAAGAGGCAAACATTTGGATAAAGTAACTGTAAATGTTTTAAAAATCAAGAAGGACATAAACAAGATGCTAAGATAAATGAAAATGAGTAGGATCTGTTTTTGATAGGTAGGTAGAAGATGTCACCAATGAGCTGACATTTAAGTTGATTCATGAAAATTAAGATTTACCCATATATAGAGAGAAGGAAAGGTAGACATAGGAACTGGTCTGGTAGTAATGTCATTACGTTACATGTTACGGATAGGAGAAGTGGCAGTGGTTAGGGTCTAATCCAAAATCAAATCACCAATAACTTTGCAAGTCAGGTTAAGCACTTAGCTATTATTCCACTTATTTGGTAAAGCCACCGGTGTTTTTAAGATGGTGCTATTGTCATTTATAACAGCATTAGCTAATATTCATTGAAAGCTACTGTGTGCCAGATACTATCTTAAATCTGTTGCATGTGCTATCTCAGGCAAGAGATAGTTTTTTGTTTGTTTTCTTTGTTTGGGCAAATAGCCCAATGGTCAAATCCTGCCAGCAGCTGTGATTGTACAGTTCTGGGATGGCACTGTGGACACCAAGCAAGATGGTCCCCTCTGCTCTGTTCCCTCTTACCACCCACCTACTGGAGAATCTACTGTTGGCAGCTGCCAGGTGTGTGAAGCAGTGGAATCTCAGTCCTGGAGTCAGCCACTAACATGTCATGGGCCAGTTGGCAAGTAGGGAAGGCTGGGATCTCTGGGAGGCAGCCAGGACGTGCCTGGGCAAAGAGCGAGAAGGACCATGAGATCTCCTGCATCTCACCCTCAGACCTGCGATTCTAATACCCAGAATGTTTCCAGGTGAGGTCAGCTGGGCACAAGACATGTCCCAACCTGGGCCACTCCCCCCCAACCCACGTCTGCAGGGCAGGCAGACACCTGTGTCTTCTAGTTATTTAGCTTTGTAATATCCTTATTTTTGCCTCTTGACCCAGGAAGGTTGAACTATTATTAGTTGGCTCTTTATTTTCTCATTCTTTCCATAATTTTTCTATTCCCATCCCACAGATGTGGAACTGAGGCTCAACAGTGGCTTGACTCCAGAGCCTGAGGCTGATTTGGAAAGCTATTTTAAGAATCCAAAAACCGAACAAGAGCCAGCCCTGAAGGAGGTCAAAGGAGGTGGAGAGGGAGTAGACAGAGAGACTGAAAGTATGTTTTAAACACAAAATTGGCAAATTGTCGATGATTATTCTTAGATCTCCTGTGAGGATGAACTAAAGGTAGACTCGTTGATTGTGAAGTTACCTCCTTTAACAAGAGTAGTAGTATAGTTCTGGGATGGGGACAAATTGGAGATGAGACTGTGGATAAGGTTGGGGAGGAAGAGTAGATATGAAGGGTTTCTGCCCTGCTAAATAGGAAATAACATGAGACTACCGAGAGGACCTGTGAGTAGGAATCTAGAGTAAGGTTCTAGAACTTGAGGAAACTCAATAGAGTATCCACCTTACTTATGAAAGGGAAGCTGACTGGTTTTTGTTTGTTTGTTTGTTTGGCTTTGCTATTGTCTCTTTGCTTTTGACAGGGAAAACACTGTTTAAGATACAACTGAAAAACAGGTAATGTTAACCCCAGTACCAGCATAAGGGAGAAGACTGAAACGTATGGATATTCACTCATTAAATAAAAGCATAGTTTATTTGAATGATTGCATACTTTGTGGTTAAGGTACAGAATTTGAAGTGCTTTAGTATTCATTTCAAAATTCATGTTGTCACTTTGTGTTACACTATTATATCAGTTTGCCTAGATGTGACATACCAATATACATGTCAAAGTTAACATATGTCTACTGCCTTGGACTCTTAAAATACTCAGCAATAAAGAACAACTTTAAAAAACAAAACAAAATAGATTAATGTTAATAAGTCAAATTGCTCTAAAATAAAATTAGTTCCAATAATTTGAGCATGGGACCTTCAACCCACGGTTCACTTTGTTCTATGAAATTCTTTGGTCATACATGTTTGACTTCACTTACACTGGGTAGATAAATTGTGAATCTTTCCATAGGGTTCTTTATCACAGCATACTTTATTTGTTGCACTTATTGCTTTTGAGAGACCTAAAGTGTATGCAATAGTCAATCCCTTTTACTCTGAAACCAAGGATTCTGCTGCATATTCTAATTGTTATTTAAAGGTCAACAGTGAGGGGTACCTGTTGGTTAAGTGTCAAACTTCAGCTCAGGTCATGATCTCACAGCTCGTGATTTCAAGCTGTGTGTCTGGCTCTGTGCAGACAGCTCAGAGCCTGGAGCCTGGAGCCTGCTTCAGATTCTGGGTCTCCCTCTTTCTCTGCCCCTCCCCTGGTCATGCTCTGTCTCTCTGTCTCTCTCTGTCTCTCTCTCTCTCTCAAAAATAAATAAACATTAAACAATAATAAAATAAGGTCAGCAGACAAAAATGTTAGCAAATTAGAACCTGATAAGAAATGGAATCAAACAGGTTAATTTTAAAATCCTTTTGTCTCTACTAAAAGATTTAGAGCAGTTAGGTATAGAAATTCTCCATCTTCTAAACTAAAAGATACTAAATTTATCTTCCTATTTTGTTATTTTGTAAAGCATGTTGCTGAGATGTTAGCATAATAGATGTGGAAGAAGTTTAGGAAACAATTAGAATCGCACTGCTTAAATTATGAGAACCAAGTAAAAACCTGCTAGAGACAAACCAGTAGTAATTGAAAAAGCAAAAGGATAAAGTTAGTATACATTTCAAACATCATGGAAAAAACAACAATGGCATTTTTGGGACCAGGCACAACTTTTTACTTTTTCCATTTTCTTCAACCACTGGCATAGTTCTCTGATGCAGAAAAAGGCTCATGGTTATATGATGAGCTTGATGGGGGATGGGAAATAGTAAGAGGCATGGTGAGGATTTACAGCCTTTTATTTTAGACATTTACACATTAAGACTTTGACTCCAGAACCTCTACAAAGAAATTTCCTTTGTCTTCTGACAGAGGAGTCAGAAGAGTTTTTAAACTGAATCTATTTTGATATCCATGCTTTAGTAAGAGTTGAGTTAAAGTTTCTAATTCCAGTTTGGTTAAGGTCTGATCTCAAACTAAAGAAAAATATTTGCCATATTTGGAAGGAAGTTTGTGAAACAGCCAAAATGTTATCCAATTTGAAAAAAAAAATAAATTATTAAACTAATTTCTTACAGATAGGGTATAATAGACAAAGACAGACACAGGGAAGTAAGGAGTACAAAATAAAGAAGGGGGAGAGAAAAACCACAAATCAACTAATTTGGAAACTTAGAGTTCTCCAAGTGAAAATTGCAAAATCCCACTCCTATTCAAATAACTATACTAAGATCATTCTAACCCTCCTAAATATGTCTATTTATTTTTATTAAATATGTACATCAAAGAGATGGAATTATTTATTTAAAATAGTCTCTGAGATCTTTAATGACATTTGAAACCAATCACACTCTAAATATAAATTACATACTTAGATTGGACAAGAAATGCTACATTTTTTCAATAGGGGGGATTTTCCATATTGGAATTATGTGATACTAGCCTGCTAGATAATTCATAATAATAACAATAATAAAGATATACACAAAAGAAAGAAAACCTGCATTGCAAACTGAAAGTAAACTATATACTTATTTTTAAAAATTTTTGTACTGGAGGAGTCAAGATGGTGGAGAAGTAGGGGGACCAGAATTTCCCTTTTCCCTCAAATACAGCAGTATTGAGGTCAGAACACTTGGAATTCCAGGAATCCAGGCTACAGAATGACAGAAAACTCTCCACAGGTGTATGGAGACAGCTTGGTAGGACAGAGGGTTACTTCAACAAATAAATCAAAGCACACCTGGTGGAAGGTCCAAACCACCACTAAGAGCACTGGGATAAAGCAACCAGAGAGGCAACAGAGTGGATGCAACACACTCCAAAAACAACTCCTGAAGTGCCAGGCCCTGGACAGTGTATGATCCCGTTTTAGTATAGTAGTACTCACCGGTGCAGGACACATAAAAAGCTATTAAAACACGTAAAAGACAGAAAACTAGCCAAAGTGATGCAATGGAAGAATTGTTCTCAGAAGAAATTTCAGGAAGAAATTACAGCCAGAGGATTGCTCAAAACAGTTATAAACAATATATCTGAACATGAATTTAGGATAATAGTCATCAGACTAATAGTTTGGCTTGCAAAAAGCATAGAAGACAGCAGAGAATATATTGCTGCAGAGATCAAGGACCTAGGAAATAGTCATGATGAATTAAGAAAGGCTGTAAATGAGATGCAAAATAAACTAGATGCAGTGAAGGCAAGGATGGAAGAAACAGAGGGGAGAATAGGTGAAATGGAAAATAAAATTATGGAAAATGTTGAAGCTGATAAAAAGAGGGATAGGAAATTACTAGACCATGAGGTGATAATTAGAGACCTAAGTGATTCAATGAAATGTAATAATATCCACATCATAGCAGTTCCAGAAGAAGAAGAGAAAGAAAGAGGCAGAAGCTGTATTTGAACTAATTATAGCTGAGAACTTCCCTAATCTGGGGAAGGAAGCAGACATCCAAGTCCAGGAGATACAGAGAACTCCATTAAAAATCAAGCAAAACAGGTCAACACCATGATATATCATAGTGAAACTGGCAAAATACAAAGATAAAGAGATAATTTTGAAAGCAGCTATGGATGAATGGGCCTTAACCTACAAGGGTAGACACATAAGTGTAACAGCAGACCTGTCCACTGAAACTTGGCAGGCCAGAAGGGAGAGGAGAAAATATTCAATGCACTGAATAGGAATAATATGCAGTCAAGAATTCTTTATCCAACAAGTCTGTCTTTCAGTGTAGAAGGAGAGATAAAGACACGAAACCCATATCTTTCAATAATCACTCATAATGTAAATGAACTAAATGCCGCAATCAAAAGACATAGGGTATCAGAATGGATCAAAAACCAAGACCCATCTATATGCTGCCTACAAGAGACACATTTTATACCTGAGGACACCTGCAGATTGAAAGTGAGGGTATGGGTAACTATCTTTCAAATTATTGGATGTCAAAAGAAATCTGGAGTATCCAAACTAGATTTTAAACCAAAGACTATACTAAGAGATGAAGAAGGACATTATATCATAATTGAGGGGTCTATCCATCAAGAGAAGCTAACAATTGTAAATGTTTATGCCCCCAACTTGATGCCCCAAGATAAATAAATCAATTAATCACAAACATAAACAAACATATTGATAATATTACTGTGATTGTAGGTGACTTTAATACTCCATTTACAACAGACAGATCATCTAGGCAGAAAATCAGTAAGGAAACAATGGCCTTGAATGATACACTGAACTAGAAGGACTTAACATATATTCAGAACTTTTCATCCAAAAGCAGCAGAATACATATTCTTCTTGAGTGCATATGGAACATTCTCCAAAGTGGATCATATACTGGGTCACAAAACATTCCTTATCAAATATAAAAGGACTGAGATCATACTATGCATATTTTCAGATGACAACGCTATGAAACTTAAAAGCAACCCTAAGGAAAACTTTAGAAAGCCTCAAAATACATGGAGGTTAAAGAACATCCTACTAAAGAATGAATGGGTCAACAAAGAAATTAAGTAAGAGATTCAAAATATATTGAAGCAAATGAAAATGAAAACATGACTGTCCAAGGCCATTGGGATGAAGCAAAGGCAGTTCTAAGAAGAAAACACATTGTGATCCAGGCCTACTTCAAGAACCAAGAAAACTCCCAAATACAAAACCTAACCTCACACTTAAAGAAACCAGAAACACAGCAGCAAAGAAATTCCAAAGCCAGCAAAGAAGATAAATAATAAAGATTAGAGCAGAAAAACAATATAGAATCAAAACAAACAAACAAAAAACAAAAACAAACAAAAAGAACAACCAAAACCATAAACAAAACAAAAGAGAATAGAACAGATCAATGAATCTAAGAGTTGTTTTTTTAAAGAATAAACAAAATTGATAAACCTTTAGCCAGACATCTCAAAAAGAAAGAGAGAATATAAATATAAATATAAATAATATAAATATAAACATAAACATAAATATAAATATAAATATAAATAAATATATATACATATATATAAATATATATGTGTGTATATATATATATATATATATATATATATATATCGAATGAAAAAGGAGACATCACAACCAATACCACAGAAACACAAACAATTATTAAAGAATACTATGAAAACTTGGGCGCCTGGGTGGCTCAGTCAGTTAAGCAACTGACTTCAGCTCAGGTCATGATCTCATGGTTCATGGGTTCAAGCCCCACATTGGGCTCTATGTTGACAGCTCAGAGCCTGAAGCCTGCTTTGGATTCTGTGTCTCTCTCTCTCTGCCCCTCCACCACTTGTGCTCTGTCTCTCTCACAAAAATAAATAAAATGTAAAAAAAAAATTGTTTTTAAAAGAATACTATGAAAACTTATATGCTAACAAAATGGACAATTTTGAAGAAATGACAAATTCCTAGACACTCACATACTACCAAAACTCAAACAGGAAGAAATAAAACAGATTTGAACAGACCCATATCCATGAAGAAATTGAATCAATTATCAAAAATTTCCCAACAAATAAGAGTCCTGAGCCAGATGGCTTCCCAGAGAAATTCTACCAGATGTTTAAAGCAGAGTTAATACCTATTCTTCACAAGATTTTCCAAAAAATAGAAATGGAAGGAAAGCTTCCAGATTCATTCTCAGCATTACCTTGGTTCCCAAACGAGACAAAGACCCCACTAATTATGAGAATTACAGGCCAGTATCCCCGATAAACATGGATGCAAAAACTCTCAACAAGATACTAGCAAATTGAATTCAAGTATGTTAAAAGAATTATTCATCATGATCAAGTGGGATTCATTCCTGGGCTTTAGGGCTGGTTCAATATTCACAAATCAATCAATGAGATATATCCCACTAATAGAAGAAAGGATAAGAACCATGTGTTCCTGTCAATAGAGGCAGAAAATGCCTTTGACAAAACACAGCATCCTTTCTTAATAAAAACCCTCAAGAAAGTTGGAATGTAAGAAACATACCTTCTAACCATCATAAAAAACTTGTGAAAGGCCCACAGCTAACATCATCGTCAATGGAGAAAAACTGAGAGATTTCCCCTGAGATCGGGAACATGACAGGAATGTCCATTCTCTGTCATTAACAGAGCTAGAACAAACAATCCTAAAATTTGTATGGAACCACAAAAGACCCTGAATAGCCCAAACAATTCTGAAAAAAGAAAATGAAAGCTGGAGACACCACAATTCCAGACTTCAAGATGTATTACAAAGCAGTAATCATCAAGACAGTATGGTACTGGCACAAAAATAGGCACTCAGATCAATGGAAAAGAACAAAGAATCCAGAAATGGATGCACAAACATATGGCCAACTGATCTTCGACAAAGCAGGAAAGAATATCCAATGGAAAAAAGAGTCTCTTCAGCAAATGGTATTGGGAAAACTGGACAGCAACATGTAGAAGCATGAACCCAGGCCACTTTCTTATACCATACACAGAAATAAACTCAAAATGGATGAAAGACCTAAATATAAGATGGGAAGCCATTAAAATCCTAGAGGAGAAAACAAAGAACAACCTCTTTTACCTCAGCCACAGCAACTTCTTACTTGACATGTCTCCAGAAGCCAGAGAAACAAAAGCAAAAATGGACTATTGGGGTCTCATCAAGATAAAAAAGAATTTCTGCACAGCAAAGGACACAATAAGCAAAACTAAAAGGCAACATATGAAATGGGAGAAGATATTTGCAAATGACATTTCTGATAAAGGGTTAGAATCCAAAATCTATAAAGAACTTATCAAATTCAACACCCAAAAAACAAATAATCCAGTGAAGAAATGGGCAAAAGACATGCATAGACACTTTTCCAAAGACATCCAGATGGCTAACAGACACATGAATAGATGCTCAACATCATTCATCATCAGGGAAATACAAATCAAAATCACATTGGTATACCACTTCACACTGGTCAGAGTGGCTAAAATTAACAACCCAATAAACAACAAATGTTGGCGAGGATGTGGAGAAAGGGGAATCCTCTTCAACTGTTGGTGGGAATGCAAACCGATGCAGCCACTGTGGAAAACATTGTTGTGTGGAGGTTCCTCAAAATATTAAAATTAAAGTTACCCTCTGACCCACCAATAGCAGTACTAGGAATTTATCCAAAGGATACAGGACTGCTGATTCATAGGGGCACATATACCCCAATATGTACAACAGTTCTATCAATAATAGTCAAATTATGGAAAGAGCCCAAATGTCCATCAAATGATGAATGGTTAAGAAGATGTGGTATATATATATACAATGGTATACTACTCAGCAATGAAAAAGAATGAAGTCTTGTCATTTGCAACAACATGGATGGAACTGGAGGGTTTTATGCTAAGTAGAATAAATCACTCAGAAAAAGAGACATATTGGGGCTCCTGGGTGGCTCAGTCAGTTGGGCGACTGACTTCAGCTTGGGTCATGATCTCATGGTTTGTGGGTTCGAGCCCTGCATGGGGCTCTGTGCTGACAGCTCAGAGCCTGGAGCCTGCTTCTGATTCTGTGTCTCCCTCTCTCTGCACCTCCCCTGCTCATGCTCTGTCTCTCTCTGACTCTCAAAAAATAAATAAATGCTAATAAAAAAAAAAAAGAAAAAGAAAAAAAAGAGAGATATCATATGTTTTAACTCATATGTGGAATTTGAGAAACTTAACAGAAGACCATAGAGGAAGGAAAGGAAAAATAAGTTACAAATATAGAGGGAGGCAAACCATAAGAGAATCCTAATTACAGACAACAAAATGAGGGATCCAGGGGTGGAGAAAATGGGAGATGGGCATTGAGGAGGGCACTTGTTGGGATGAGCACTGGCTATTGTATATAAGTGATGAATCACGTGAATCTACCCCCAGAGTCAAGGCTACACTGCATATACACTGTATGTTAACTAACTTGACAATAGATTCATAAAAAATTATTTGTACTGATACCCTGTTATTCAAATTCCTCATATACCTCATGTGTAAATATTTTTACTGAAATCCATTTTGAGTAGTTTTAATTATAATCCTGTGATTATTTTTGCTATTTTTGTTCAACACTTTTTAATCTCATTTTCTTCATTGTTAACAGCATACTATACACATTCAATGCACACATAAAAATGTATATTTCAAAAGAAAAAATCTACAAATTAATTTTAATATAACTGCAGTAAAATCTAATTGTATTTACTTAACATATCTTATATATAAAACATAATTACTTTTCTCAAAAAACACAAATTTCTACCCCAAAGACCTGTTACTTAAAGTAAATTTAATATACTTGAGAAAATTAATGATTTGAAAATAAAGAGATACATTTTGGCATATTATCCAGGATATTCACATCTTGAAATGACTCAGTTACAGAAAAGAAGAATTTGTTTCAGAAATGAATTATGTTTAGTAAACAAAAAAAAAAAAAAAAAAAAGGAGAGCTAGAGAGAGAGAGAGAGAGACAGATAGAATTTAATCCATTTAAGGAAGACCTTGCCCATCTTGATAAAAAATGTAAGACTGCCTTAATACTGGAGAGCCACGCCAAAGGACTTATAAACTAAGACTTGATTTGATATTACAGGTTGAATAGAATTACGTTAACTCAGGAAACTCCACAATAAATTTGTTAGAAAAAATCTGTGTATTTCAAGGACCTGCTGGCTCTCAGTTTAAACAGTATTTCTATAAAAATTATTATTATTATTATTGACTTATTTTTAGTTTAAAAGTCTCTTTATAATCTATATACTACAACTAGTACATTTTATATTCAGCTTTAATTGTTACACATATGTGAAAATAATACTTCATTACTTAAATTATAGTTAGTACTTGAGGCACTATAGCAAGTATCTTGAGTCCCTTCTTTAAATAATATCAGTGAAGTTTTAAAGCACATAATCCTTGGTTGAATATTATGTGAATTATAATACTCTATGGGGTTAAAGTTATGTTAAATTCCTGTGGGTTAAAAGCTATAATATGCCTTGTGAGACTCTCTAAGGATAATTAGTAAGTACTCAATTATTTGGCCTCATTTACCAGAGTGTGTATTGAAAATATAAATGTTTTATAAGTCTGGTATTATTTTTATGAACACAAGTAAATTTGAATACATTTTCTGTAAAAATAGCTAACCTACAGCTTCTTAATTGTTTTCATTTCTTGGATTTTGATGGCATTAAAGTGTTTCTCTGTGAAATTTTTAATCGATAGTTTTTGGGACATAAAGATTCACTTGTATTTAATAAATGTTTAGACTGTGTACTTAAAGTAAATCTTTTTTAATAGCCTGGCCAAATTACATGACCAGAGAAAAATTCAAATGCATTAAACCTGCTGGTATGCTATAAATCGATTTAAGTTCTTAAGAAAGTAAGAACTTAAATCTTAGAAAAGTCCTGTAAATAGTGCATTAGTATTAAGGAAACTTCGCAAGAATTCTAAAGAATTTTCTGCTTCAAATATATAAAAATAAACATTATGTTATAGTTTTATAGGGTTACATATATTTAAAAATATGAGTTGGACTTTTGTGTCATGTAATAGAAACCATAACATCCTCCTCTTTCCCATACCTCAAAACATAAAAGAAAGAAAGAAAGAAAAAGAAAAAGAAAAATCCAGATAGACACTAACTAGTAGCAACAACAAAAAAAAAGGGGGAGGGGGAATTGCATAATGTCATAATCGTTGAATTATGGATATAAATAAGTTAATGAGAAATTTCTGAAATTGTGTAGATAACACAGCGAGGCTTCTAAAAGTATCCCACCCCCAAAAAACATAATGTTGAGTCTCAATATCCATAAAATTCTCTTTGATATCTTGGAATCCAGAGAGTGGTTATCTGAATTGGTGATATTGCATTTTCCTCTTGTATCAGGAGGGAGATGAATTTGCGGTGAAGGGTATTGGGGATAATGACTGTGGAGAAATGCATGAAAGTGGAAGAAGTGGAAAACAAAGCCATTCTCTCTGACACAAATGAATGTTCCTGTCCTACAAACCGAATATGTGATGTATCTTAAGCCTATGAACTTGTCCACTTTGGGTTGGGTTACATTGTCTACATGCATGAAAGGAACAAAGCAAACCTGAGAAATAAAAGCAGAGTGCTTTTACTAAAACATTGAGTTCTGCCTCAGTGAACTCTAACTTCTCTTAGACTTCATAAAAATAGTGGGCAGAAACAGCTGTTATCTTATCTGGAGCACAAAATGGTTTTCACTCTGTTGAGGAAGAAGTAAAGCAATCGTCCACAGGCAAAAAACAAATGGAAAGGCCCAAAGCTGCCAGGATATGAGAAAGGTTTAAAAGGGACAGAAATTATGGAAATATACTCTGGATGGCAAAACTAAATAGCAACAAAAAAAGGAGAGTAGCATAAAGGAAATAAATAACTGGGTTTAGTAGTAAGCTGTGCCCAAGACACAGAATGAAGTTTGTCTAAGTACTTTCAGGAATAAAGCAATTTGCTGAGCATGCTAATAAAATCAGACATCAAATAAATAAAAAGAATTAGAAAAATTTAAGGAGGGTGCCTGGGTGGCTCAGTCGGTTAAGCATCTGACTTGATTCAGGTCATGGTCTCACGGTTCGTGAGTTCAAGCCCTGCATCAGGCTCATTGATGTCAGCACAGAGCCTGCTTCAGATCCTCTGTCTCCCTCTCTCTCTACTCCTCCCACACTTGCTCTCTGTCTCTCTCAAAGTAAAAAAAAATAAACTAAAAAAATAAAATTTAAGGAAAAATTATTGAGCATGAAAACAACATCAGAAATTAATTCACAAATAAATTGGTAGTACCAAGGGACAAATAGAAAGAGAATTAGAGAATTACTGACATAGAATAGAGGCTTAAGATAATTATGAAAGATGAAAAAAAAAGTAAAGCAGTGAGACAGAAACACATTGAAAATAAGGATGAATAATAATCTCAACAACAAAAAAATAAAAGATTACTTCACAATACTAATTTTTTTAATGTTTATTTCTGAGGGAGAGAGACAGCATGAGCGGGGGAGGGGCAGAGAGAGAGGGAGACAGAATCCAAAGTAGGCTCCAGGCTCCAAGCTGTCAGCACAGAGCTCGATGCGGGGCTCGAACTCACAAACTGAGATCATGACCTGAGCTGAAGTCGATTGCTCAACCTACTGAGCCACCCAGGCGCCCCTTTTTAGAAATGGTTTTTCTTTAATGTTTATTTATTTCTGAAGATTACTTCACAACAATAAAACCAAAATCCATCCCCCCTCCCCCTGCAAAGTCTAAATTGGTACACGGAACACTTTGCGTTCTAGGTAACTCACAGGTGCTTTTTAGAGTCTGAGACATTAAACTTCAAATTTAGATTATTGTGTTAAATTTGATAATGCTCTTCCTGGCCTTTCCATTGATTAATTCATGATACTATTTAAAAATCAGCTTTCTATACCTCTAGATGTTTAGAATAGCAACCAGTTAACTGGCAAGCTCCAGGGGTCCTTTATACTAAATAGGCCCAGGGAAAAAGCCAACCTATAGAAAGACAATGGAACGGTGAAGACAAAGGTCATTGGAAGAGTTCATCCACAAGCACAGTTAAAACATTTTGTCCTTTTAGTCTTTTTATTATCTTTGTGTTTATGCACCCATTCTGCAACTATATCCTCTAGCAGAACTACAAAGAGCGAATCTTATTGTAGGTGGGTACAGTAGGAACAGACTTAACCTGAAGACCAGCATAGCCTGGGGAATTTCTTCACAGGATAACAAACAGTTGAGTTATAGAATCCACATCCCTGCGAAGGTGACTTTTTTTGTTTTTTGTTTTTTTTTCTTTTTTGTTTTTTGTTTTTGTTTTTGTTTTTTCCTTATGAAAACAAATAATCCCCCAAGATAAGACCCAAGAAGTTTTCCCATAACACCTTAAGTAACAAACATGTAAGTAAGTCTAGATGGGAACAAAAATAATTCTCCCACTTGTTTTTGCACATAGGTCCAGGTTGATAAAGTTACTAAAATATATATATAAAGAAAAAAGTTTTAAAATAAAACCTGAAACTTAAAAAAAAATTGCATGTAGTGACAGATGACAACCCGGTTTACATGACAAAAACTGATGAGCAATGAAATCATAAGTCAGTGGACCCTCACCTCTTTGTACCCCATCATCCACCCTCTCTTCCTTCTCCTGCTTATGCAGAGTGGACACTGTCAAGGTACTCCAGCCAGTGTCAAGATCTGTGGTGACTTGCCCCACAAGATGCCACTCTTACTAAGTTAAACAAGATTATCACCTTCGTTCTGGTGGTGAATTAGCCAAGTTTCTAAGATCTCTGCAGGTTGTTAGGCGAGGTAACCTGAAGGGCTCTATATTCTTTTTCACTTAGAGTGTAAGTCTCAATAGCTGGCTGTAGGCTGTCCTTCGGTACCAGTGACCTGCTTTGAGCCGATAAAAGTCACCTGTACAACTCTGTGGGAGGGGGTCTGATGACTTTTGGTCCCATGCTGTAAAACAGTAGGCAGTAGCTGGAAAATTGCTTCCCTGGTTTTGTTAGAGCTCTTCTTTTGGATCTTTAATTTGACACCCTGCTCTCCCTTCCCCACAGGAAGCTCCTTCACTGCATCTCCCTTCTGAGATTGCAATGCATTGGCTGTCCAATGTGAGGCCTCCAGGAAAAGCCTTTGTAATTGTTTATGAATGGGCCTGAAGGATCACAAATAGATTTTGAACAGTAACTATACTCCTCAACCACTATTTGAATGGTACACAGCACACACATTTAACTTTTTTTTTAAACTGAGATACCTCAATAGAGCACATAAAGTGTGCTAATTTTACTGCACTGTTCAATTAATTTTTGCATATAAATGCCACATAATTACTGCCCCGATCAAGATTTAGAACATTTATGACAGTTTCATTATGATCCTTCTCAGACAATACCCTCACCCCCAGAGGTACCCGGTATTCTTACATCTATCATCTTAGGGTAGTTTGCTTGTGTTTTGTGTTTCTTATCATATAAATGGATGATAAAGTATGCTTCCTTTTGCAACTGACTTCGTTTGTTAGCCATACAATCTTTGACATGTATCTGTGTTACTGGAATTTATTCTTTTTATTTTTGTTTAGTAAAATTGGACACAAATATAACATAATTTATTTGTTCATTCTACTATTGTTGGGCACGTGAGAGTCTTCAATTTTTGACCATGTAAATAAAACTGCTATGAACATACTCATGACACACATGAGCATACTGGTAGTTGTCTTTTGGAGGACATAGCCACGCATTTCTCATACGTACGTGAAAAGAAGTAAGACTGCTAAAGTGTAGACAGGGTGTATATTTCATTTTAGATGTTGCCAAACAGTCCTTGGAAGTGGTTTCACCCCCACCTGCCATGTATGGGCAAATGGGTTGCTCTACATCTTTGGAAATGTTTGTCAATCTTTTTCATTTTTTTATTATTATTATTTTTTTATTTTGAGGCATTTGATGAATGTGAGGGATGTCTCTTTGTAGATTTAATTTCCATTTTCATGATATGTGATTTTTTTAAACATGTTTACTGTCTTTTGGATATCTTTTTTGTGAAGTCCCTGTTCACATCTATTACACATTTTGTACTGGGTTGTCAATCTTGTCTTTATTGATTTGTAAGCATTCTTCATATAATGTGAAATAAAAAAGAATGAGGTTCTGTTATCTCTGGAACTATTAGAACATGAAGACAAAAAGAAATATATCAGCTGGTAATAGAGTGGGCAAACTGAATGACTCTGGAGCTCACCAGTAATATATACTAAGCCCCTTGTTGACAGTCACCTGTAACCTCACCTCCACTGTGTAGCAAGCTAAATAAAATAGTATTGCTGTGGTAGAGTCTGAACGGGGGATCTATGCTCATTAGAAAGAGTGCAGAGACTGCAAAGCAAGTGGAAATCATGGAGCACTAAGTCATTTTGTCATATAATAGAGCTAAACAATGGGACCATTCCCTGCTCCAGCCTGGCTACTTGCTCCCTAATTTCCCGGAGGTATCTGGAACTTGAAACTAACA
Organism: Lynx canadensis; assembly: GCF_007474595.2. Lineage (NCBI taxonomy): Eukaryota > Metazoa > Chordata > Mammalia > Carnivora > Felidae > Lynx > Lynx canadensis. Next base: position 220,077,703 of record NC_044303.2, on the reverse strand, counting down.
AGGACATCCAGAATTTCAGAGTAACCGACTTACAGTGAGGGTAGATAATGATGCACTTTTAGGGAAGTGTGGACTGCTGGGGTTTCACGGTGCCTAAGTGGGAGCTATTTGCCATGGTTTCAAACCAAACCAAACCAAAACAAACCAAACCAAAACAAAACAAACAAAAAACAAAACAGAACAAACAGAAAACAACCCAGCCTGCAGCTGGCAATAATGACCACAAGGGTTAACTGCCAAGGCAGGCTCCTAATAATGGTAGTTGTGTTAATTAGATAGGAAAGAAAATTCCCACCTAATTTCAGAATGCCAAAACACTGAGAAAATGCTGCAAAAGACAAAGTCATTTATTTGAAAGCTGCCAACTACATCACAATTTAACTATGTTGTGGAGATTAAAAACTGGTAAGTTATGTTTAAAAAATCTCAATAAACAGAATAAATATTTGAAAAGTAGAGACAGAATTGTCTAGTGAAGATGACATTGTATACATGAAAATTTAAAAGGACCAAGATAACAAATATATGTGTCTGTATGCACATATCTGTACATATGTTATAACTATATAACAAAATAATTTATTCAAGTGTCTGGAGATTTTAATATACATATACATAAATTCTTTATAATGATTTAAACATTATTAATAAAAATGGAGAAAAAATTTATTTATAATGAGAGCAGTACCTTATAATAAGCAAAATTATTTCTAAATGAATGTTAGATATTTCAATGAGCAAAGAAAGCCATTTTGTTGATAGAATATATTGGATAAATGAAGAAACTAATTGTCCACAGTAATTCTAAGGTACTATATAATTGTACTGAGATTCCATTTAGAATTACAACATATTGAGTTTGTTACTAATTTTATTTTATAATTTTGCTTAGCAAAATAACTCATTATTTATCAAATAAAATTTGTGAGAAAATTAGAAACTTTAAATGAAAAAAATATATAGTGATAGATTTGCCCTACCAGCTATCAAATTTTATAATAATTTAACTATATTTAGAAAAAGATAGCATTGGTCTGAAAATAGGCAAATAAATTAATAGAAAATGATAGCAAGAACAGAAATACATCCAAGAATGTATGAGAACTTAATATTTAATACAGGTAGCATTGTAACTGTGGGAAATGGATGGGGTTATTTAACAAATTGTTTACTCTAGGATTCTGAGAGGAAAAAGAACGTAAATATCAGACATGATTACATGAATTTAAATTTAATTTAATTTAAATTTAAAATTTAAATATTTTTTTTTCAACGTTTATTTTTATTTTTGGGACAGAGAGAGACAGAGCATGAACGGGGGAGGGGCAGAGAGAGAGGGAGACACAGAATCGGAAACAGGCTCCAGGCTCCGAGCCATCAGCCCAGAGCCTGACGCGGGGCTCGAACTCACGGACCGCGAGATCGTGACCTGGCTGAAGTCGGACGCTTAACCGACTGCGCCACCCAGGCGCCCCTAAATTTAAAATTTAAATTCAAGTTTCATTGAAAATCTTACTGCAGAAAAAATATCTCAATATTGAAAGAAAATATAAAGACTGCTTGTATAAACTGCAGGTGCAGAAGACTTTTCTATGCTAGAATGAAAATCAATAAGCCATAAAAATAAAACACTTTTCCTTTACCATTACCCCTCTACTCGCAAATTCTAGCAATAAGCCAATACATAGCTGTTGAATGAGTGAATGTATTATAGTATTTACTGAAATGGAGAAAGACTAATAAACATCCATTATCAGAAAAAGTTTGCTAGTTGAGAAACAGTAGAATTATGGGAATGGGTGAATATTAGAAATTTTAGATTTCAAAAATCAATGAAATATCCAAGTTGAAGATGCTAAATAGGTTACTGTTTATAAAATTTTTCAGCAGAAAAAGGGTTTGAGCAGTGATATGAATTTGGGAGTTATCCCTTACAGATAAACTCAGTGCTTAGAGATGTACACAATCAGCTAAGGACAGTATACACAGAGAAAAGATTTTGGACTTTAAGCAAGAAATCAAGCATTTTAACTTTTATATGTTGATGTGGTATACTTGGCTTCAAGGGCGGTATCCGTATGATTGGTGGTATTAGGGAGGAAATTCAGATCATGAAAGCAGAGCATCTGCAAATTAACAAGATCTTTAGAGAAAAATAAAAGGGAACATTCTTTTTTTCGTGCTACCAAGTATACTTCACCTTGTACTACAGCAAAAATCTATAGGAATTTTGATGGTTGGTAAACATAGCAAACCAATGAAATTTAGGAACATGGGAAATCCATTGGCACATATGAAAAGCTTTTTGTTTTATTTATAACTATTATTATTTTATTTTTTTCTGGTTTCTCCTATTAAGCCTCAGGAGTTTTTAAGGATGTCACATGCATGTAATTAAGGTAACCAACACCAGGTGTCTAAATATCTATGCTATGGGTAGTGCTCAGACTTACCCTTGTATGCCTGTTTTCATATGCCAAATTTAGAGAGGCGGTGTCAACAGTCTACCCAAAAATTCTCACTGGCACAGGTAAATATACAAACAGAATATTATAGTATTGTATAGGTGGTACATAAATTATTTTTAACTTTAAGATAAAAATTAAGAGACAAAAGTATTAATAACTATAACTACAAGCATTTATTAATGGATACACAGTATGAAATATGTAAACTCCGATATCAATAACTTAAAGTACATTGGGAAATAAAACTTTAGAATTTTTATATGCAGTTAGAGCTAAGTTGTCATCAGCTTAAAATAGACAAATACAACTATAAGCAATTCAGTGCAAGCTTCATGTCAACCACGAAGATAAAATCTTTATTAATTACACAATAGTTAAAGAGAAAAGAATCAAAGCATATAACAACAACAATAATAACAAATAACACCAGAAAGAGGGACAGCAAGAAAGGAAGAGAGGAACAAGAGAACTACAAAACAGACAAAAAAACAATAAATAAACTATGAATGGAAAGTCCTTACCTATCAATAATTACTTTAAATGATGGATTAAACTCACCAGCCAAAAGACAGAATGGGAGTGATGTCTGCAACATGGCTGAATACGACTTCTCTTATTGTATTCTCCACCTCTGCCCTATGAAAAATAATAATTTGGCATCCATTCATGGACAAGAGTGCCTTTGTGGGAACTGTGCAATCCAGCACCATACGTCAAGGGACCCAGGAGAAGTCTTGCCTGCTTGTGCATTGAATAATAGGTACATAGACTTTGGCCAAAACAAGCTCCAGGACCTTTCATCCTTAGTCCAAGAGCCCCCTGTGAAACAATGTCGTAGATAATCTTTCATGGCAAGGAGCACCTTTGTGGAAGTGTGGTTTTCCAGTTTAGAAAGTGTAGCATACCATAAGAGGGAAAATAAATAAATAAATAAATAAATAAATAAATAAATAGAAAGAAAGAAAGAAAGAAAGAAAGAAAGAAAGAAAGAAAGAAAGAAAGAAAGAAAGAAAAAAAGAAAGAAAGACACACTGGAGAAGGTAAAAGGAACAATATGAGTTTATATCCATATCACCTCTCCTTCAGCTTAACGCCAAGAGAGTTCTTACTAATTTGCAAATTCTCCTGCAAGGAAAGTAAGAGATTATACATGAATGCTTAGCTTCCTGAGCTGTGTGGGACATTGCCAAAAAGGCATATTTCTCTCTTCCTGCATCCAGTGTACTGAATCATGAGCTGCATAACTGAAAGGTGGAAAGAGGCTGGGAAAGTGGCAGATAGGACTCTCAGAGGGCATTAAAGGGATGTGGATCCTACTAAATGCTTCATAAACTCCATCAAGAAACCTGTCCATGAGCTGCTGGGAATGTCTACCTTTGGGTGCTCAAAACTGGGCCAAAGGCATCCCCAGTACTCAATGAACTTCACTCCCATGCACACACCCCACACTGTGCCTTGTTCTCTGTGCAATAACAACGGAGGTTAGAGTGTGCTTTGACAGCTGGCTAGTGAGCATGAACAGAGAGCTGAACCAAATCTGTAGGCCAGAAAGAGATCATAAGCTTGAGCCTCAACTCCACACTTGAGAAAGCAAAAGGGATACTGTCACATCCAGCCTAGTGCCTTGTGTGACTAAGAGAAGGTATACAAGCTTAATAAGTCTGCCACAGAGGGAGTAGGAAACATAAAGCAGGTATACCCATAGAAGGTCTAGAAAGTTTCAGAACCCTAGCAGGGATGATGGAAGGTATTTGTCTCCTAGTTAGTTAGTAAAGACTGGAAGAGGTACTGCTATTGCAAATGTGAAGACAGCAACAAAAGACTTCAAAGAGACATTGAAAAGTCAAGGAAACATAACACTAACAAAGGATGGTGATAATCTTCCAGTAACCAACCCCAAAGGTGGAAAGATATGTGATTTGCCTGATAAAGAGTTCAAAGTAGCTGCTTTAGGGAAGCTCAGTTAGCTACAAGAAAAACACATAAAGACAACTCAATAAAATCAGGAAAATTATATACAAGCAAAATGAAAAGTTTAACCAAGAGATAGAAATCATAAAAAAGAACAAAACAAATTCTGGAGCAGAAGAATACAATGAGTGAAAAGAAAAGTGCAATAGAGAGCATCAACAGAAACATGGATTAAACAGAAGAAAAGCATGTAAAGTAGAAGATAAGAACTTTGAGAATATCCAGTCAGAGAACAAAGATTAGCAACATGAAAAAAGTGAAAAAAGACTATATAATCTATAGAATACCATCAAAAGAAGCAATAGTGAATTACTGAAGTCCCAGAAGAAAGTCAGAAAAGGGAGAACAGGAGGCTTAAAGAAAAATGGCTGAGAGCTTTCCAAATTTGGGGAGAGATTTCTGTATCTGTTCTGAAGCTTATAGGTTACCAAAATAACAGAACTTAAAGAGATCTTCTCCAAGATACATGAAAACATAACTGTCAAAAATCAAAGACAAACAAGAATCTTAAAGTGTCAAGAGAAAAGAAGTCTGTAACTCACAAGGGAACTCTCATGATGCTTATAGTGTGTTTCTCAGCAAAAACTTCGCAGTCCTGGAAGAATGAAATGATATATTTGAAGTGCTGAAGCAAGCAAGCAAGCAAGCAAGCAAGCAAACAAACAAAAACCTATCAACCAAGAGTACTCTGTCTGGCGAAGTTGTCCTTCAGAAATGAAGGAGATATAAAGACTTTCACAGAAAAACAGAAGCTGAAGAATTTCATTACCCCTAGACCCGACTTACACTAATTAATAACATGAAAACATGAAAACATATAACACGCTGGTAAAGGTAAGTATACAGTCTAATTCAGAATACTCTAATACTGTACTATGGTGGTGTATTAACCATTTAAGTCTAGTATAAAGGCTAAAACACACAAAAATATATATATGAAAAATATCTACAGCTACAATAATTTGTTAATGAATACAAAATATACGAAGAGGTAAATTGTAACATCAAAACGTATAAGTGAGGGGAAAATGGGTAGAGTTTTTGTATGCGATCGAAGTTAACTTGTTATCAGCACAAACCCACAATGAGATATTATCTCTTCCCTATTAAAAAAAGGCAAGAGATGACAAGGGTTGCTGAAGATGTAAAGAAAAGGGAACTCTTGTGCTCTCTTGGTGGGGATGTAAATAGGTACAGCCAGTATTGAACACAGTACTTAAATTCCCCTAAAAATTAAAAATAGAGCTACCATATAATCCAGAAATCCCACTTTGGGTTTATATTCAAGTGAAATGAAATCGGGATCTTGAAGCCCTACCTGTACCTCCATGTTCACTGCAGCATTATTCACAGCAACCAAGATATGGACATAACCGAAGTGTTCATCAATGAATATATGGTATGGGAAACAGAATATCACAATGACCACATAGGCTCATATTCATTCAGGCTCCAAGATCTCTGAGAAAAGTCCAGATCGTAAGATTAAAAATAACCTGAAAAGACTTGAGTGAATTGCCCTTGGGAAATGTGGCCTGTTCTTTAGTACGCAGATAGGGATGTTTTGCTTAAAGGAAGCAAGCTGTATATAGCACAGTGCATTCACTCCCTTCTTTGTCTTTGCTTCTGTCATAAAGATTCTTATTGGAACATGTGTATCTGCAAGACTGCTCTCATAAGCAAGATACGTACAATAACTAAATCAGATGTACATTGTTGACATGCTTTGCTAAGCTTCTGTTGTTAATCATGGCTTATCTGTTTTTCCTGAAAATGTATATAAGAAGATGTACAATAAACCTTGGTTCCTCAGGCTGTTGGCTCGGGGTCCCCTGTGCCTCGCCATACTGTCATCTCTTTTTCTCAGTTCCTTTGCAGCCCCAGGTCCACAGGCCATTGAGGTTGACAATATGGTATATATATTTACAATGGAATATATATTTATATGGATATAAATATATATTTATATTTATTTACAATGGAATATATATTTACAATGGTATATATATTTACAATGGAATATTAGTCAGCCATGAGTAAGAAGGAAATTCTACAATTTGTGACAGCAGGGATGAAGCTTGAGAACATTGTGCTTAATGAAATAAGATATAGATAGTAAGACAAATATTATATCACTTGTATATGGAATCAAAAAAAACTGAACTCTTATACTAAAATGGTAGTTTCCAGGAACTGGGGATGGGGGAAATAAAGAAATATGCATCATAGGGTATAAATTTCTGGTTACAAGATGAATAAGTTCTGAAGATTGAATTTATAAATGTATAACATGATGATTATAGTTTACAATACTATATTATATACTAAAAGTTGCTAGGAGAGTAGATCTTAGATGTTCTCACCACAAAAAAGAAATGATAATTATGTGAGGTGATGGAGGTGCTAACTAAGCCTAGTGTGGTAATTATTTCACAATATATATGTGTAACTGAATCATCATATTGTACACTTTAAGCTTACACAACATTATATGTCAGTTATATTTCAATACAGCTGGAAAAAGAAGACAGTGGGATGATTGGATTAAAAAGAATACTCACCACAATCACTCTTCTGGGTGTATATCCAAAGGAAATTATATTAGTACTATATATATACATATATATATGTATATATATGTATATGTATATATGTACATATATTATGTATATATAATGGAATATTATTCACCCTCAAAAAAGAAGGAGATCTTACTATTTGTGACAACATGTATTAAGCTAGAGAACATTATGCTAAGGAAAATAAACCAGACACATAAAAAATGCTACATGATCTCACTATAAGTATATATTGAATCTCCAGAAGTTGAATTTATAGAAGCAGAGGTTATTCCGGGGGAAACGGGGGTGATATTGGTTAAAGGGTACAAAGTTACATTTTCATAGGATTATTAAATTATAAAAATCTAGTGTACATCATGGTAAATATAGTTAATAATATTACATTTTATTTTGGAAAATTACTTAGAAAATAGATCTCTGGTGTTCTCAACACAAACAGACACGGATGATAACTATGTACGGAGATCTATATGCTAATTAGTTTGACTATGATAACCATTTCACTATGTGTATGCCTATCAAATCATCATGTTTAGCTTTTTATTTAAAAAAATTAAAAATATAAAGAAGTCAACTATATAGTGTCTAGAAGAGATTCCCTTAGATTTAAAGACAATACATAAGCTGAAAGTGATTGGATAGGAAAAGATATTCCATGCAAATGTAAATAAAAAGAGCTTGGTGGTTATACTTATGTCAGATAAAATAAAGTATATATCAAAAACTATCACAAGAGACACACTAGGTGATTACATAATAATAAAAGAGCCAGTTCAAAAGTAAGATATAAAATTATAAATATATATGCATCCAAAATCAATGCACCTAAATATATAAAGCAAATATCAATTGATCTAAAGGGAGAAATAGACACAAATACTATAATGGTAGGATACTTCAATACCTCATTTTAAATAATGGATAATTCATCCAGAAAGAAAATCAATAAGGACACAACAGTCTTGAACAATGCTATAAACAAAACAGACCTGACAGACATATACAGAACATTCTGCCCAACATCAGCAGAATATACATTCTTTTTAAGCATACACGGAACGTTTTCTAGAATAGGTCACATGCTAGGTTACAAAATAAGTCTTACAAAATAAGGAGATTGAAATAATTCTATATTTTCTTTTTTTAAAACTTTTTAAAAAATTTATCTTGGGGCGCCTGGGTGGCGCAGTCGGTTAAGCGTCCGACTTCAGCCAGGTCACGATCTCGCGCTCCGTGAGTTCGAGCCCCGCGTCAGGCTCTGGGCTGATGGCTCGGAGCCTGGAGCCTGTTTCCGATTCTGTGTCTCCCTCTCTCTCTGCCCCTCCCCCATTCATGCTCTGTCTCTCTCTGTCCCAAAAATAAATAAATAAACGTTGAAAAAAAAAAATTAAAAAAAAAAAATTTATCTTGAGAGAGACAGGGACAGTGCGAATGGGGGAGGCACTGTGAATGCAGAGAGACAGGAGGAGAGATAATCCCAAGCAGGCTCTGGAATGTCAAGTGTGGAGCCCGATGTGGGGCTTGAACTCACGAAACTGTGAGATCATGACCTGAACCTAAACCAAGAGTTGGACACTCAACCGACTGAGGCACCCAGGTGTCCCTCTGTCTTTTTAAACAACAATGAAATAAAATTAGAAATCAATATTGAAATGAAGTTGGGAAAACTCATAATACAGGGAAATTAAACAGTATACTCTGGAACAACCATTGGGTCAAGGAAGATTTCAAAAGGGAAATTAGAAACTATCTAGGAGAAAGGAATATTAAAAAAAAAACATAACTTATGGAATACAGCAAATGCGGTACTAAGAGGGAGCTATGTAACATCTGCATGATGTTGATGTAATTCATGTAAACATATACATGAAAGAGTCCAGAGATCCAATGTATAGCATGATGACTATAGCTCTAGTACTATAGCTACAGTATTATATACCAGAAATTTGCTAGGGGAGTAGTGTTTATGTGCTCTTATCACACACACAGTAATTATGTGAGAAGATGGATATGTTAAAAGCTTGACTATAATAATAATGCTTCATGTTGTACATTTTAATACATACAATTTTTAATTAAAACAATAAAGTTAAAAGATTAAGTAGAAAGATTTCAAGCAAACAACCCAACTTCATACTTCAAAGACCTAGAAAAAGAGGAACTAAGCTCCAATTTACCAGAAGACAGGAAACAATAAAGATTAGAAGTAAAAATAAGTGAAGTACAGAATGGAAAAACAATAGAAAAATTGATCAAAGCCTCATTTTTTGAACAAATAAAATCAATAAATTCTAAACTAGTCTAAGATAAAAAGACAGAACACTCAAATAACTAAAATGAAAAATGAAAAGAGGAGAGATTACAACCAATGCCAGAGATAGTTAAGAACAAATATGAATAATTACATGACTACAAACTGGATAATGCAGAAGAAATAGATAAATTGCTAGAAACACACAGCCTTTGAGACTGAATCAAAAAGAATGAACCAATAACAAATAAAGAGATTGAATCAATAACCAAAACTCTCCCAACAAAGAAAAGCCCAAGACCAGATGGATTCAGATGAAATCTACCAAATATTTTACATATATATATATATGTGTGTATATATATATATACACACACACACATATATATATATATGCACACATATATATCACTCTTAAACTTTCACAAAAAATTAGAAGCAGAAAGCTCCCAAACTCATTTTATGAGGCCCAAATCATCCTGATGCTAAAGCCAGAAAAACACTACAAAAGGATGAACATAAACGCAAAATTCCTCAACAAAATATTAGCAAGCCAAATTCAATGTACATTAAAATGCTCATACACCATGGCCTAGTGGAATTTGTCACTGGGATATAAGCATCATTCAACATACAAAAATCAATTAATTAGATACACCACATTAATAGAATGAAGGACAAAAATCACATAATCATCTCGGTAGCTGCAGAACATGCATTTGGCAAAATTGAACACCCTTTCATGGTAAAAATTCTCAAAAAATTATGCACAGGAGAAACTTACTACAACACAGTAAAAGCCATATATGAATACCCATAGCTAACATTATACTTAGTGGTGAGAAACTAAAAGATTTTCTTCTAATTTAGAATAAGGCATAAGGCAAGGATGCCTACTATTTTCATTACTACTCAACATAATACTGGAACTCCTAGACATAGCAATTAGTCAAGAAAAACAAATAAGCATCTGAATCAGAAGGACAGAAGCAAAATGATCTGTTTGCAGGTAACAAGATCTTATATGCATAAAATTCTAAAAACTCTACAAAACACTGTTAGAACTAATACATTCAGAAAAGTTGCAGGATACAAAATTAATATACAAAAATCCATTGTATTTCTACATATCCTCAATGAAGTATCCAACAGAAAAATAAGAAGACAATTTATTTACAATAGCACACAAAAGAAAAAAAATACTTAGGAACAAACCTAAACAAGGAAGTGAAAAATCTATACGCTGAAAACTATAAAACACTAATGAAAGAAATTAAAGGAGATGCAAATAAATGGAAAGACATCCTGTGTTCATGGACTGGAAGCATTAATATTATTAAAATATCCATCTACCTACCTAAAGCAATCTACAATTCAATGCAAATCTATCAAAATCTCAAAGACACTTTTTACATATAGAAAAAATAATCCTAAAATATTTTCTATGGAACCAAGAGAGACACCAAATAGCCAAAGCATTTTCATGCCAAAAGAACAAAGCTAGAAACAACACAATTCCTGATTTTAAAATATAATACAAAGCCCTAATAATCAAAGGAGTATGGTATTGGCATAAAAATAGACATAAAGAATAATGGAACAGAATAGAGAGCCCCCAAATAAACTCATGCATATATAGTGAACTGATCATTAACAAGAATTCCTGCCAAGAATAACATGATGGGGAAAGGATAATCTCTTTAGTAAATGATGTAGGGAAAACTGAATATCAACATCCAAAAGAATTAAATTGGTACTTTATCCTATATTACACACACACAAAAATAATTCAAAATGGATTAAACTTAATTGTCAGATCTGAAACCATTGAAATCCAAGAAAAATGAAAAGTTTCTTGACAGGGATCTAGGAAATGATTTCTTGGATATACACCAACAACAAAGATAGCAAAGGCAAACAACAACAACAACAACAACAACAACAACAACAAAACAAAAACATTAAACTAAGAAGCTTCTGCACAGAAGAAAACAAAAAAACAAACAAACAAAAAAAAAAAACAGAAAGTAAAAAGGCCATCTATGGAATGGGAGAAACTGCTAGAAAAGCCTATATGTGATAAGGGGTTTATCTCCAAAATATAGAAAGAACTCCCAAACTTCAATGCAAAAAACAATTCAATTAAAAATAAGAAATTAATTGAAGGTATTTTTTAAAAGAAGACATAGAAGTGGCCTACAAGTCTATGAAAATATGCTCAACATTGCTAATCAACAGGGAAATGCAAATCAAAGCCACAATGAACTATCACCTCAGACATGTTAGAATGGCTACAGGGATTGTAATGTTTTTGGCACTATTTTTGTTATTCATATTTTAGAATGTGACCATTTAATTTCTTCTTGTAATTTCATCTTGAGTTCTGCTAAATCACAACCCTCTCCTTCAGATGCTTTGACAGTTCTCCCTTAAGCTTTTGTATATCTCATTTGTTCTCTTGGCAACCTTTTTAAAAATATTTTGTCAAAGTTGTCTGCTATTTTCGTTTTCTTTTTCCTTTCTCTTGTGTTCTCATAGATTATTTTCTGTTTTGTGCAAATGTTTGCACATAATGAGTACCAAACATTGTTTAATGATATGAGCTCTTTTATGACCTGCTATTAGCAGGATATATGTATCAATGCATGGAGAAGCCAGTGTTCAAGGCAGAAATGCTTGTGTTTAAATGATTTATTTTAGCCCTTTATTTTCCACAAGCCAACAGTTTGCCAACCTCAGAGTTGTTCCCCATTTAGAGACTCCATAAATAACAGACTTGCAAGAATTTGTATATTTCTTCAGTACCCAAACTGTCCCTGATTCTTCTCTATTGTATTAAAAGAGAGTCCACAGAAGCTGTCACCACCAGCCCTTACAAATCTTTGCTCTTGTCTTAAAGAAGGATTTTGTTTGTTTGTTTGTTTTGTTCTTGTTGTTGTCTCTCTTTGTATGGGTAACTTGCTTTGGAGAACTTAGTCTGAGAATTATTCTTGGGATCATGCATTTTAGGCATCTTTCTGAAACCTTATCGGGTATCAGCTGTGTGCTGTAGCCCTTCTCCATAAGTAATTGTATAGAATCTCCTGCTTATGTTGAAACTCAAGTTTCATTTCCTTTTCTTGTTGTCATTGTGCTACTGATTTGATTTATAAGATATGAAAGTCATGTTTTTCCCCATTTATAACATAAAATCCTTTTAATGTTTATCTAAGGGCTCATACCTACAATATTAGTGCTTATCCTACTGAATTGAGATGCCTAACAATATGTTGCCAGAACTAGCACATGTTTCAGGCAATTTTATGTAGCACTCAAGTTATTTTTTATGTGCTATAGGCACATTTATACTATCCTATGACCCTAGTGTAGTTAAAAAGAAGGTCATGTGTGCTTTAATTTTATTGATCGTGAAGCACTATTTTCTAATTGTAAAATTTAAAGGCTTTTATTTTTGGTGCATCTTAAACTTTATGCTATCTGATGGTTAGATGCATGCTTTGCTGATTATTAAATTTTTGATAAAGAAAGCAATCCCAATCGCTTTATTGTTACGAGACTATACAATCTACTTTAAAAGGATACAGTTCAGAGAACACTCTGAGGAATCCATTGTGATAAAATATGAATTGGCCATATAATAAACCTTTTCACCACAGCCCCACTTGAGAATCTAATAAAAGCTATAGAAGTTCTACCCATGGGTGTATTAAATGATAAATCACATATGCACACAAAAATATTTTACATCTGAATTCACAAGATTTGCAAATTTCTTGAATATTAACCATGGGCAATGAATGAATTCTTATAGTTCAGATGATGTCTCTGGGTAAAATGTACACACAGGATTAAAATTAAACATCTTTCTTAATGACCTTGGAACCTAACAATCGACAATTTAACTCTGGTTCTACGATTGAGATTAAATGGGATTCACCTTACATATCTACTTAAATGTTTGACTTCCCATTTTTTTTTTTTTTTTTTGGCTTTCAACTTTCTGCCTTTTTTTTTTTTAAGGTGGACTAATTTTAAACATCAGACAATGTCATTTTTGGTAGTTACCATAAAACAGGATTGTTGCCAAGCAATCTATATTTTTAGCATAATATCTGTACTAAAGTCATTAGTAAATAGCACAGATCAAAATTTTGTCTAGGAAAGATAAACTTTTGAAAGATATAATTAAGTTCCAGAAAACAAAAAAAGCTTAGGAATATAACTGAGTTCAGCATTTAAAATTAAGGGTAAAGTAAATATATCTTATTTTAATTCAATCTGTTCTTTTATACTTAATATTCATGCTCATATCAATATAACTTATGGAATATTGTCTTATTATTACAAAAATCTGTACCACTAATCTTTATACTGCTCACAAGTAACAAAATTTTCTCAATGTATTATACAGAATTTGGGCTGGAAAGCTGTTAATTTATCTATGATAGCTCTAGACTAGACATTAAATTTTTGCTACCATTCAGAGTGCTTTTTTTTTTTTTTTCTCTTTCCCTAAACAGGAATGGAGTTGAGAGGTTATGTCATTTCTTTCCAAAGCCTGGAGTAAATCAAAACTATTAAGCAAGTAAGTAGGTAAATAAATAAATAAATAAATAAATAAATAAATAAATACTATATTTCTTGTATCTAGGGGGATACCTGGCTCTGCCAGGTAATAATCTAACACAAACCATTCGATCTCCAAGCACTGTAACCTCTTGTGCTGAGTAAACATATATGGATATGGATGTATATATACTTGTGCACATGGAAGCATGGCTGATCTCTGAACTTGTATTTTTTTTAAATTGTGTTTTATTTTGACATTATTTCACACTTAAATAAAATTTCCAGATTAATCCAAAGTATCACCATGTGCCCTTCACACAGAATCACTAAATGTTAAACGTTTCCCACATTAGAAACAAATTTCTATATGTCTCTTCTGAAATGTTGAAATACTTAAAAGTAAGTTTAGACATGATGCTCCATTACCTCTTTTTTTTTTTTAGTTTTTTTTTTCAACGTTATTTTTTTTCTGGGACAGAGAGAGAAAG